>NC_065593.1:76404856-76714485 GCF_024542745.1 Macaca thibetana thibetana
CAGCTACTCGGGAGGCTGAGGCAGGAGAATGGCGTGAACCCGGGAGGCGGAGCTTGCAGTGAGCCGAGATCGCGCCATTGCACTCCAGCCTGGGCGACAGAGCGAGACTCCGTCTCAAAAAAAAAAAAAAAAAAAAAAAAAAAAAAAAAAAAAAAAGAACCTTCAGTGCTTGACTGAAATTTCTAAGACTAATATTTCTTATTGAAATGTTCCTTTGGGTTTTAAACTGAGGTTTCTGATGTTTGCTTTCAACAGACTTATGTTTGAGACACAAAATATGCTAAAGATCCACTACTTCCGCAGTGTTACATTTCCATATTATTCCCTTATTGGCCTGGATTTCCTCATCAATAGCATAATTCATTCAAATGTGGAAAGAAAGGCATTGATACACTGGTCAGAGTAAGGAAAGTAGTATCATATCATCAAAAGTCAAGTTTATCTAAATGACAAATTTATTCTCTGTTGGTTTCCAAATCTGGGATGTTTTCTAGAAGTTGCACAAAAAATAATACGATGTAATTACCTAGGCTTAAAAGAAAAGCATCATTCTAGGAAGAAGTAATCCACTGCAGTGTAGCAGTACAGATTGGGCAATGGGAAAGACCTACAGACAGTTATAAGAAGGCCTGTAGGGAAGTTTTTAAAATCAAAAGGCTAGAATATCAGTAGCACTATGGAACTTTTCTATTGAAAGACAAGAATTTCATGCTTCCAGGCCATGGAATGGCACATATCAAATATACAGAAATATACAGAAGACACACTAAACCAGATATCTCCAATTTGAAAGCTATTTGGGCATAAACTGTAACTTTGTCAAGTACATTTCTTTCTTTTTTTTAAACAGGGTCTCACTCTGTTGTCCAGGCTGGAGTGCAGTGGTGCTATCATAGCTCACTGCAGCCCCAAACTCCTGGGTTCAAGTATTCCTCCTGCCTCAGCCTCCCAAACAGCTCAGACTACAGCCACCATGCCTGGCTAATTTTTGTTTTTGTCTTTGTACAGATGGGGGTCTTGGTATGTTGCCTAGGTTGGACTCAAAACGCCTCGCCTCAAGCGATTCTCCCACCCCAGCCTCTCAAAGTGTTGGAATTACAGGTGCGAGCCATTGCACCTGGCCAGACAGTGCATTCTGATGGTTAATTTTATTTGTCAACCTGACTGGGCTAAGGGATGCCCAGAGAGCCAGTAAAACAATATTTTTGGTTGTGTGAGTGTGTTTCTAGAAGAGATTAGCATTTAAGTTGGTAGACCAAGTTGGTAGATCATCTTCACCACTGTGAATGGACACTGTCCAACCTGCTGAGGGTCTGAATAGAAGAAAAAAGTAGAGGAAGGATGAATTTGCTTTCTCTGCTTTAGCTGTGATATCCATCTTCTGTTGCTCTTAGACACTGGTGCTCCTGGTTCTCAGGCCTTTGGATTCAGACTGAGACTTACACCATGGTTCTCAAGCCTTTGGTTTTGGACTGGAACTATACCACCGGCTTTCCTGGGCCTCCAGGTTGCAGGTAGCAGTTCTTGGAACTTTATGGCCTTCATAATTGCCTGAGACAATCCTTCAAAAAATTTCTTTCTATATATCTTTATCTATAACCTATTGGTTCTGTTTCTCCAGAGAACCCTAATACATTCATTGCTTCACTTAAAACTCATAATTAATGCAATTATAGCTTCAGTTTCCTTTATATTTACTGTGATGTGTTTTGGCTTTTACATAAAAGTATATTCACTAAAAATAACTATGTAATATACTTCATGCCACTTTCATGAGGTCCGGGTTTAGAAAAATCTCTCATGGTGCCATATTAAGATTTTGATGCTGGCTAGGCATGGTGGCTCACACCTGTAATCCCTGTATTTTGGGAGGCTGAGGTGGGAGGGCTGCTTGAGCCCAGGAGGTCAAGGCTGCAGTGAGCTATGATCACACCACTATACTCCAGCCTGACCAACAGAGCGAGATCCTGTCTCTTAAAAAAAAAAAAAAAAAAAAAAGGCTGCTGATGCTGCAGCTAAGATTTGCTGCTTTATCTCCCAGTACTGATCTGTTTTTCTTGATCAACACAGAGAGGAAGAACAGAGAACAAAAGTAACTTACCACCCATTTGTACTGTATCTTTCTCTACTACTACTATTTAAAAATTTTTCAAAGTATAACATTATTCCTTTCATCAATATGTACCCAGTCTTTAAACAGCCAAATGTATTTATGCTAAAAAACAAACATGTATGATATACATTACAGAAAATTACTATACCCAGTTACTATCTTGGACTATATTGACTGATTTAAGACAGATATCCTTAGAATAGGATTTCCTAAAATAAGATCCAGGGAACTGAGATTTGGTTTGTGCTAAATGAGCTATGCTAAACTACAAGGTCTATGAACACAGGATTCTGTTCAGCTTTTTCATCACTGCGTTCCTTGTATTCAGACCAATGCCTACTATTATAGTCCTCAACAAATATGAAATATTAAACAAATATTAAATATTTCCTTTCAAAGAAGGAAAATATCAGGATAAAAGGTAGCGGTAAAGATTAGAGATGTATAATAGTACATAGTAAGCTACTTTCTTCCCTAATACTCCAGCTTAAAATCCTACGTTATCAAACTGTACCAATCACTGCCCTTCCTTCTTGTAGTTTCTCGAGACTTTAGGTCAGACCACTCATTCTTTGAAGATTATAGCTATTGGTCTACTCTCATACTCTCCAACTCTATTACAATAATATTTTTTCTACTCCAACAGATGATCTTCTGGCCTCAGTTTGTTGACCTCCTCCCCTCCAGTGATCTCATTCCCCGGTCCTCTTTCAGTCACCCACTCCCACAGTTATACTCTTAACACTGTCATTACTAATGACTACAAACTGTCCATAAACTTAATCTTAAATGCCTCTGACAACCACTTGATATTTCTAGCTCATTTCTTTGATCCTATTGGTACCTAAAACCCACTGAATTTACACAAGTTCACTGTCCTTCACCCCTCATGTTCTCTTTTCCTCTCCTGCTTGGCTTAGATTTCACAGTCATCACCATAATCACTCCTTTGCAAATACCCTCAACTCCCTTGATCCTCTTTAATCTTATCATTCCAATCTGGCCAAACCCCAACTCTGGTTAAGGTCCAATTCTTCACCTAATGTGTATCTCCAGTATAGAGTTCCAGTACAGTTAAACATGTTTGCTAAGAAGTCCCTCGTTAAATTAATGACCACTAATGTTAAGTGGGACATTAGCACTGCCCAGCAATCCTACTACATTTCCCTAATCCATTTACTCTCAGAACACAATTCCATGCCTTCTTCTCTGTCTTCAAACCTCAACATTTCTTTCCTCATCCTCACTTTCAGCTGGTTACATCATTCTCCATTTAATTTAATTTAGAAAATAAAATCAAACAGAAGAGGTTTTCTACCAGCTCACGTCACCATATCTACCTACTTACCTGCATCTGTTTCCATAAGGTAGTCTTTTTTCTAGTTAGTTCACTCCTTTCCACAGTCAATCCCTTCACTTTTACTTTTTATCTCATTTGTCATCTACTCAAGTGCGTTATTTCAGCATTTCTTGCCTTTCTTCTGCATCAATTTCCCCTCTCTACTACAGCACAGCATTCTAATTTATTTATTTAAAATAAACCGAAATTTATTCTAGTTTAGAAAATCCTTGCTTGTCTCATAGTCTCCTACAGCTACTTCCCTACTGCTCTGTTCCCTTTCATTACAGAATATAATTCCTCTTTCCCACTCACCTTTAAACCCTCAATTTTTTTTTTTTTTTTAAGACAGGGTCTCGTTCTGTCACCCAGGCTGTAGTGCAGTGACATACTTCACGGCAGCCTCAAACTCTGGGTACAAGCGATCCTCCTGCCTCAGCCTTCCAAGTAGCTGGAACTATAGGCACATGCCACGAAGTCTGGGTTTTTATTTTTATTTTGTAGAGCTGGAGGTCTTGCTATATTGCCCACACTGGTCTCCAACTCCTGGCCTCAAATGATCCTCCCGTCTTGGCCTCCCAAAGTGCTGCAATTGTAAGTGTGAGCCATCGTGCCCAGTCTGCAATCAAATTTCTGCCATCATGATTCTACCAAAGTGGCTTGTCAAGATTGTCAGTAACCTCCAGGTTGCAATTTTAATAGTGTCAATCGAAAGTCTCAATGAAAAGATGACATTTTAGCAAAGATCTTAAAAAAGGCAAGGGAACAGGGTAGGGCTAGTATTAAAAATATTTAACAACGGGGACAGCATGGGTACCTACTAATCATTGGTGGATGTACACTTGAGCAGGGTCTTAGAGGCCATCAAAGTAAATCTGGTGATGACAGCAGAGTCATCAATATATACATGTCCTTAAAAGATGTGGGCCTGAATGAGAATACCAACAAAGTGAGCATGGAGAAGATATCTATGGTTCTGGCCTTGGAGTATTCCAACTTTTGGAAGTAGGAGAAGAAAAGGAAGTAGCAAAATAGACTATGAAAATGAGGCCAGAGAATTAGGAATAAAACAAGAATAATGTGACAACTTGGAGGTCACAGAGTAAGTGCTTTGGGGAAGAGGGAGTGAATAACTGTGTTAACTGTTGCAGGTAAGTTAAATAAAATGAGAACTGGAAACAAGTACTAGATTTAGCAACGCAGAGGGAAGAAAGTGACTGCAAGAAATGGAAAAACACAAAACTGTTCAGAGTATATGGAATCTATTTTATTTTATTTTAGATGTGGTCTCACTCTGTCACCCAGGCTGGAGTGCAGTGGCTTGATCTCGGCTCACTGAAATCTCCTGGGTTCAAGCGATCCTCCCACCTCAGCCCCCTGAGTATTTGGGACTACAGGCGCATACCACCACGCCTAGCTATTTTTTTGTATTTTTAGTAGAAATGGGGTTTTGCCACATTGCCCAGGCTGGTATACATTTTATTTCACAGTGGTTATGAAGAAAACTTTTGTATTTTGAGAAAACTCATTAAAGAATGAGGCTTCAACTGCACTGTCAGGTCCCAGGCAAGCCTATCCACCCTTTTTAGTTCAGCAAGCCTTACCACTCCTCTACATCCTTTTCAGCCATAATACATCGGGGTGAGGAGACACAGTTAACATGTGAACAAAATCAAATACACAATGCTTTTCCATATAAGACAGACTATAAAAGCCAAAAATATTTGAGGATGACCACGGAGGGTTAAAGTGAGAGAAAAGGCTTCTGAAGGAGTTGTGAAGCGACAAACACACACAAAATATGCCAAAAGCAACACTCATCAAAAATATGTAGTATTGGTGAAGGTTCTGAGGAATATATTTTGATACATTTCTGGAAGAAATGTACCAGAGGGAAATCTAGTAATATAAAGATTTAAGATTTTGAATAATCCTGGATTTCTATCAATTCCATTTCAAGGAATTCATTCTAAGGAAATAACGGTAGATACGAACAATCATTTAGCAACTAGTATGTTCACTGAAGCACCTTTATAACAATAAGAAATTGAAACAATTTAAATGTTCAGCAACAGTATATTGGTTTTTAAAAATTATGTTACATTTATATAATGAAATGCCCTACCAGGAGAAAAAATGATGGAATAGTTCTTAAGGTAAAAACACATACAATATAATTTTAAAAAGTCAATTTCAAAACATGATATATACAATATCATTTTAAGTTTTTAAAACTATTTTTAAATTTTGTGTAGTGATGGGGTCTCGCTATGCTGCCCAGGCTAGCCTTGAACTTCTGGCCTCAAGCAATGCTCTTACCTCAGCTTCCCAAAGCGATGGGAATACAGGCATAAGTCACTGTGCCCAGTCTATTGTCTTTACTTTAAATGTACATATTATGGACTGAATGTTTGTGTCTCCCCCAAATTTATTTGTAGAAGCCCTAATTCCCAGTGTGGCTGTATTTGGAGAAAGTAATTCATGTTAAATGAGGTCATAAGTGTGCAGCCCTGATCCAAATAGGATTAGTGTCCCTATAAGAGAAACCTCTCTGCTCTCTCATTCTCCCTCCCTCTCCTGACATGCATGCACAGAGGAAAAGCACATGAGGACACAATGAGAAGGCATTTACCTGCAAGCCAGGAAAAATGCCCTCACCAAAAACTGAATCAGTCAGAAACTTGATCTTGAACTTCTAGCCTCCAGAACTATATGAAAATTAATTTGCTGTTTAAGCCACCCAATCTATGGTATTTTGTTATGGTAGTTTGAGCAGACTAATAAAATAGTCATTTCTTGATATCTGCAAGAGACTGATTTCAGGACCCCCCCCAATCCCATACCCATGAGGATCTGTGGATCCTCAAGTTCCTTATATATAAAATGACGTAGTATTTGCATATACCCTACATACAACCTCCCATGTATCTGAAATCATTTCTAGGTTACTTACAATATGAAATGCAAAGTAAATGCTATGTAAATAGCTATTATACCATATTGTTTGTATTAGTTTTTACTCTCATATTTTTTATGTTTTTGTGAATATTTTTAAATCTGTGGTTGGTTGAACCTGTGGATGCAGAACCTGGGGATATGGAAGGCCAACTGTATGTAAAAAGATTGCTAGGCTATATCCCAAATATTAACAATGGCTTTCTGATTAGTGGGGTCATGGATTATGTATATTTTCTTAGTTTAGTTGATATTTTATATAATTAACATGGATAACTTTTTAAATAAGAGCTAAAAGTATTTTCAAAAGACAGTGAAAACATTCTTCAGAATACTTCCTGACAGTACTTAATGTTTCCAACAGAAACTAGACACTTACGTTTATTTTAAACCAAGAGAACTAAGATCGTAACTTCTTCAATGGCTCCCAATAATCCCCGCCCCTTCTGTAATCATGACCTTTTGTAATCCCTCCACTTGAGTCTGAGTTGGACCTACTGGCTTGCTTCTAATGAAGAGAATATGGCAAAAAGTGATAGAATGTCACTTCCGTCATTAGGTTATAAAAACTGTCACTGTCTTGCTGGTATCCTCTCTACCTCTTGTTTGCTTGCTCTCATGAAACAAGCTGCCATGTTGTGAGCTGCCCTATGGAGAGGCCCACATAGCAAGGAACTGAGGGTGGCCTTTGGCTGAAAACCAGTGAGGAATAGAGGCCCTCAGTTCAATAGCCCATGAAGGTCTGAATCCTTCTAGTAACTATGTGTATAAACATGAAAGAGGATCCTTCCCTAGCTGAGCTTCAAGATGACTACAGCCTCAGCTGTCACCTTGATTGCAACCTGTGAGAGCCACAGAACCCTGCTGTGCTGCATTTGGATTCCCGACACATAGAAACTGAGATAACAAATGCTGTTTTAAGCTACTAGCTTCATGATAACTTGTTATGTAACAATAGATACTAATACAAATACCTACTCTGAAGAGCACTCAATAAATAGAATTTAACCAACATGTCCTGCAAGTCTTACAAATTTAAATGTTATGATTTATAACTTCTAGATAAGAAAAAACAAAAAGACTAAGAGGATTTTAAGTGACTTAGGGGTAAAGGATGGTAGTGGAAACATCAGATACAGAATTCCAGCTTCTTGCGTGTCAAAACCCAAGTCAAGAGAACCTTTCTGTCCCTTCTTTGCTCCCACAGAATTCTTCCTGCACACTGAGCTGCAGGAACATATGTTCTGCTTAAGAAACACAAGTTTTAGGCCGGGCGCGGTGGCTCAAGCCTGTAATCCCAGCACTTTGGGAGGCCGAGACGGGCGGATCACAAGGTCAGGAGATCGAGACCATCCTGGCTAACACGGCGAAACCCCATCTCTACTAAAAACACAAAAAATTAGCCGGGCGAGGTGGCGGCGCCTGTGGTCCCAGCTACTCGGGAGGCTGAGGCAGGAGAATGGCGGGAACCCGGGAGGCGGAGCTTGCAGTGAGCTGAGATCTGGCCACTGCACTCCAGCCTGGGTGACAGAGCGAGACTCCGTCTCAAAAAAAAAAAAAAAAAAAAAAAAAAAAAAAAAGAAACACAAGTTTTTTTCCAAGAAATAAATGTATAATAGTACATACATGTGAGAAATAAGTTGTTAGCAATAACTGATGTTCCAGGCATTGTGCTAAGTAAATTACAGGTACTGTCTTATTTAACTATCACAAACACCTTATGGAGTGAGTGATATTACTATCTTCATTTTATAGACAAGGAACCAGAGTAGATTAGAGAGATTAAAGTCACCAGCTAATAAAGTAGCACAGCCAGAACTGAACTCAAGCTTCTCTGTTCCCAAGGCTGAACTAGCCACCACTATGAAACACTGACCCCATTAAAAATAAACACACATACACACAACACAACTTAGTATTTATATATAGACTGCATGTAAAGATGCCCAATAACTACAGTATACATGAAATTTTATTCTCTTTGTGAAGCATTCATTAAAAAAAAGATATGATAACTTTACCTACAACATCCTTAGATAAAAGGCAGTAAAAAGTCAACATAAAACATTATGAGGCCAGGTGTGGTAGCTCACTCCTGTAATCCCATCACTTTGGGAGGCTGAAGTGGGAGGATCGCTTGAGCCCTGGAGGTGGAGGCTGCAGTGAGCCCAGATCCTGTCACCGCACTCCAGCCTGGGTGGCAGAGTGTGACTCTGTCTCAAAAACAAACAAATAAATAAATATATTTTATATTTTTATTTTACATATTTTAATGTGTCATATCTTTACAACCTTCCTGTGATATAGGTAATATTATCATCTCCATTTTACAGAGGGAAATAAGGAAATTAACAAATCATGGTTAAGTAATTTGCCCAAAGTCACACAAGTAGTGAGCAGCAGAACTGGTACATGAACACAGGCAGTCTGGCTCTAAACCACTGGCATTTTACTCTAAACCAGAATGTTTTACTTCTTCAAAAGCTGGAAGTTAAAATGGTTTTACAGTTAATGAAAATATTGCCCCTTGGGATATCTGACTAAATTATGGATCTAAACACCACATTCAGAAGCCAAGCCTTCAGATTTTATGATGTAAAACACCTTAGAAAAGTTATCTAAAAGCTAGTGTGATGAGATTATTAACCTTCCAAATGCTGGGGCACAGAAAATAATACCCCAAAATATGGTGCCTTGACATGCTGAACTAAAGAAGCAGCCTCAAGGGCTTTCTGGCCTCCCCTCCCACTTCCTGTCTCAATCCTCTGCTTCTCCCAAGGCACAGGATGAGGCTGTTCTCTGAAGTTCCCTCATCTACCTAGAAACTGGACCCACCAAAGAGGAACACAATTGCCCCTGATCCCCTCCCTAAAATTTCATTAACTACAGAAGATTAAAACTCACATCACGAACAATGAAAAACTGAAGATCAGGAAAACAACTAAAAATGTTCAAAGTAAGCTGGGTATGGTGGCTCACGCCTATAATCTCGGCACTTTGGGAGGCCTGGGTGGGAGAATCACTTGAGGCCAGGAGTTCGAAACCAGTCTATGCAAAATTGTGAGATCCTGTCTCTACAACAATAAAAGTTAAACCGGTGTGGTGGCATGAGTTCGTAGTCCTAGCTACTCAGGGGGCTGAGGCAGGAAGGTTGCTTGAGCCCAGGAACACATAGGGAGATCTCATCTCTATTTAAAGAGAGAGAAAAAAAAGAACTTACATGGATAGGAAAGTGTGGGGAAGAAAAGCCATTTATATTCATATTCTAGTTCTTATGCTTATTTCCATAATCAGTAATAAGGCAGTATCTCATACTTCTAATACACAACTTATTTCTGTTTCATCTGTCTTCTAATCTCTACTTTAGACTTCATATCCTGATAGGCCAATCCCATAGTTCTATTATTTCCTTTCTCATTCTCCTTTCAAGTCTATCCACTATACAACTTTTAGCTTTTTGCTCTTGTTGTTCTAACAGCTTTTTTTTTTCCCCCCCCAATTTCAACCTTTACAATAGCATTTCTTCTTTCTTTTTATTTGGTGCAAGGGAGGTTACCAATTGTTTTGAGAACCTGTGATTGGAAAAAGAACATATGTACATGTAGCAAGTTTTTACTTATAATTTTAAAGGGCTCAGACTCCAAAGCTCATCAATTTTACTCAGGTTAAAAATTATGTTTCATACTTACTGTATTTACAATAAAGCAGAATACAAACACAATATAACAAAAGATATGAAACAGGAGGAAAAGGCTCTTGGTACTCATAGGACAACGTAAAATCATACAGAAGATTTTATATACAAGCACAAAGTTTGTAGCAAAACCAAAGAAGCATGGTTAAGTATTTAGGATAAAGATAACATTTGATAACGTTCTCAGAAATTTTTTAAATGGAAGAAAGAAAATGAAAAAAAAATCTCCTTTGATTTTAATGGAAATGACAATGACTATACAGGAGTTGGGAAAAGACAGTTCAAGGAACTACTTACTTTAAATAAAACACTTTATTTACAATGGCTTGTACTTATACTATAGAATGTACAATACAGATAAAAAAATCCAAATGAAAAAAATTTTTACAAGTGCAGAATATATGCAAATATGAATATGCACTGACTATAATCAAACTGTTTTTTCTTTTTGAGTTTTAAATATATGCTAATTTTGTTGTCACCTTAAATAACACTGTCCCTTTGAAAGACACTACCATTTTTAAAGAGATTTAAAAGAATCCATATAAAAAGATTAATCTCAAATTCCTCTGAAAATATTTGGTGTTGATAAAAGCCTGCCTATTTCAAGACTGGTCTGGGCTTTGGCCCTTAACCTTTCCTGCACATGTAGTCAGAAGTCCTATAAAACTGTCAACTTGGCCTACCATTATCTGTGTCAAAGGTCACTTCTATACTTGAAATTTTATATTATAATGTGAAACAGAAACACTTAAAAAACTAAAATAAAAACAAAGAGTATCACCATCATTTAATGTCATCTGATTACTGAAAATTTTCAATAGTAGTTCATTGTAGAAATTTTAGAAAATGCAGAAAAGTATAATGATGATGATGATGAGCAACAGAAAGGGTGCTAATGTCTTGTTCATTTTGCCTGAGCTAAGCATGTGGCATATACATTATTTCACTTAATCTCTGTAACAATCCTATGAGATGACAGTTTTTTTTTTGTTGTAAAGACAGGTCTATTTTTATCAGTCACACAGCTAGTAGGTGGAAGAGAAAAAAATTAAACCTAGATCTAACTCCAGAACATAAGCTCTTATTCACTAATACATGCCTGATGCCCAAGAAAGAAAATTAAAACCACCTGTAATGCCACCAACCAGATATAACCTCTGCTAACTAACATTATCTCACACCAATCCTACTCTAATTTTCCAACAATTCAAAGTCTCCCCTCCTTAGGCAACCAGTGGTACGGTTTGGTGTATTCTTCTAGAAATTTTTTCCTATGAATATATATTCATGTATCTATATAAAAGCATAATTTGTTAAATTATAGAAATAATATTACTGTGACAGGAGACTGAGGCACGTAAAAGTTAAGTGACATGCTCCAGACCGTAAGACTCATCAGAGAAAAATCAGAATTGAAATGCAATAGGACACATTTAATTAAAAATGACCCTAAACCTTTAAGTATTTTTTCTGATTAAGACCTTGTCTTATACCTTAGGATCATCACTACAAAAATAATAAAATCAACTAACATTTATGAGCACAGACTATGAGCCAAGCATTTTTCTAAGCGCTTTATATATATTAAACTGATTTAAAATTATCATCTCCATTTTTACAGATGAAAGAACAGGTAGAAAGGTTAAGTGACTTGCCCCAAATCACACACCTAATAAGTAATACTTTAGATAGAAAAGTGATAGAGTATAGGATGAATCTATTCTCTTATTTTGGAAATTGCTTTACTGACATCACTAACAGTTGGTTACCCTTTTTCATAAAAATAGAATATGACTGTATCTCATACTTAACTGAATTTTCTGCTTTTAAATCTAAGGACAGTAAGGAATGCTCATAGAATTTACATAGTAACAGGATTAGAGGGCAATATATTTTTGAACTATATTGTGTCCCCTTCAAGAGTTGAACAATAAATCCTGCTTGTGACCCTAGACAAATCGCTTGAATTCTCTAGATCTTAGTTTCCCCACTGTGAGACAATTAACACAATTCCCAGAACATCCCCTCTATTCTGGTAGTTTACTTAATACCATCGATTATCTCCACAGTTGTAGCTGCAGAACCAAAACATACTGTTTGCTTGTATTTTTCCCACATATTTTGCATACAACAAATGTAACTTGAGGAATACTAAAACTTTAATGAGATATTATAGAAGATAATGCTATATAATGAATCACTCAATTTAATATTTCGGCTCAACAGCTATATTCCAGAGTAGCTTCCCCTACACTTTTAGACTTAACCATCAGTGAATTGGCTTGGTTTGATCCACAATTTCCTTTTACATGTAGAACGACACAGAAAAGTTAGACCTGGGTACACAGATGTCAGGTACAAAAAGACATACCAAGAAAAACATATAGGTCCATTTCTCAGACACAAAAGTTTTTATTCTTCCAACCTAAAATACAGGTACCAAAAGGTTTAAGTTTAAACACAGAAACAACACTGGCAGTTACTCCCCAGATATCAACAGTGGTAGAAGATGATTCTACCACTTTTTTTAGACTCGCAGCATTGTTCACTGAACCACTGAACAATGACTGTACAGTGAGCAGCCTGCAGCAGCCCTGTAACCCAATTGGTTCTCAAAGCATAGAACCTCAAACGGCAGCTTCCGCATGATCTGAGATTTTGTTAGAAATGCAAATTCTTGACCCACTCCAGACCACTGAGTAAGAAATTCTGGGGGCCCATCAATCTGCATTTGGACAAATCTTCCAGGTAATTCTGAGGTAAATTAAAATTTGAAAACCACTGCTCTAACTTTCAGTTTGTGATTGTTGTCTCTGTGAGACAGAGTATTTTCCTAAATTTTCAGGTGATAATGAGTAAAGCAGGCAGACAAGAAGGTATCAGAACACTAGTAGCCTTAACTGTATTACTCTGTATCAATGTACAATAAAATATCATCAGTGGTGTTAGTATATCCTATGTGAAAGAAATTCAAAAATTAAGTATTATTTCACTTTCTAGTACTGAAATTTGCATGAAAAAATGCAAAATCTGTTTGTTTTGTGAGTATACTCATCAATTCATTTGGTTATTGTTAATTTTTGATACTATGTAGAGATAATAGCTTCAACCCTCAGGTTACCATTCTTATCTTGGTAGAAACTAATTTTCAGAGCACCTAATAACTTGATTAGAAAAGAGCAAATCACTGTAAAGTTTCCATGCTTTAAAATTGTTTCAGATAAGAAAAGGAAAGATGATTTTTAGCAGCACTTTGATATTGTGTTTTAATCTCTTCCTCGCTTTCTAAAAATTATAACCGAGCTTTAGTTTGGTTTAATCCTAATTCAACAAAGAATTCATGCCTGTGGAAAATATACATAAATAATCATCTGAATAAGACTTTAGCTTTAGATTAGATTAAGGATGTCAGATGGGCAATCAGGAAGTGAAAGATTAGGCCCTCATGACAGTCATTCTGACTTGCAAATCTGGAAAAGAAAAGGCCTCTGATAGGGTTTTCCTTCTAAAACTCAAGAAAGGGACAGAAAATTAGCACATTTATTTTACTTTATAACACTAAAATTTGCATGAAGAAATGCAAAGTATAATATTCCATTGCCCAAGAAGCGTGACAGTACCTCAAAACATGAAAGATTCTTCTAATTGTGTGCTACAGTACCATTTAAAGAGCTATTTTGTTCCTTTTGGAAACAGAAAAGCTGGTTCCTAATACAAAACTGTGATTGATTTAGAAAAGAATGGTTATCTATAAGAGTGGATGAAGCCAGTTCAATACTCAGAAGGAAAGCAAAATCCCCAAGGTCTTTCAATATTCAAAATTGACTCACAAAATGAAACGTCTCTCATTTTATGACATTTGGCCTAAGTTTCCTCCTACTGTTTTGTTTTTTGTTTAACCATGTCTTATCTGGCTTCGAAGGTATATTATACTGACATTTCAGATCACAGCTACTGATACTCTCCCCAGAACTAGGAATCATTTTACTCTGCTGACCCCTCATGCTGTAAATATGTAGTAGTTGTATTCACTGTGGTTTAACATCAATTTTAATGAGCAGGAATAAACAAAAGACCTAAAACCAAGTCTTCCAAGGTCCTTTACTAATGCTCTAATCTGTATACTCAGCTAGAGCTGTGAACATTTCTGACACAGCTCTATAGACTCACTGTAGAGAGAGTGTAAAGGATGTTGCCAGGCAACTTATCTAAGTTTGAAAGAATCTAAGCATTGATAATGAGTCTTTCTCAGTTTGGCTCCCACACAAGAAGGGTTTTAGTGAACTCCCACATGTGTTTACAGGCCATTCACAAGAGGTATTTCTAAAAGTGAGTATCTGTATCCAAAAGGAGTCCATCTCGGAAACCTATATTTCTTTTCTAATTCGAGTTTAATGTTTCTAGCATCACAAGTATTTTCTATAACCATCCAGAAATCCAACAGGAATTAGGCATAAAGGTTGTATGCAAAAGTGTTGCACACAACACTTTTGTGTCTAGTGTTGAATGAATATTCTTATTCACATTTTCAACATTCCTGTTTGCACATGGCCACAGCAAAATTTCTTCAAGTATCTCAAATCACAAAAGTAACCCTACTTACCTAAAGCTACTTATCTACCATAATTATTTTAATTCTTTTGAAAATTACCTTTGATATTATTTTCAATACTTAATCTCATTATTGTATTAAAGTCAAAACAGGGCATTCAGTAAAAACTATATTCTATTAAGAAGAATAGGCAATCAGTTGCAAAAGAGGTAACATGTTTTTATGAGTAGTATACATGCAAAATACTGCTCTGCTGGATGGGCCTGATCCAGTTCTCCCTCTTTCAAAGCAGACACTGCATGCATGCTTACCAGGGCAGTATGCATCCACGTCCAGTTTCTGAGCTGAAGTGAGGGTTGGTGAGCCAAGCTCGGATTCTGGAATTCGTGGGCTCTCAACAAACTTTGCCTTCCTCAGAGGGGCTAAGAACAAAAAGAGAGAGAGAGCGAGCAAGAGACAGAGAGAGCAAGAGAGAAAGAAGGAGAAAGGAAAGGAGAGAGAAAAAGGAAAGAGAAACAGGGAAAGAGAAGGAAAAAGGGAAAGAGAGAAACACAGAGGGGTCATGAGTAAGGGGAACAGCAGGCAACAGATGGAAGCACTTAAATGAACGACACACTCTGTCAGACTCAGATCAGGTTACCCTATTTTTTAAGCCAGAAGAAAAAAAAAACTAACTAATTGCATTCTTCATAGAGGAGATGGGTCTTGTTAAAAGTCACTGAAAAATGGAAAAGCTAAAATCTAATACTCAA
Organism: Macaca thibetana thibetana; assembly: GCF_024542745.1. Lineage (NCBI taxonomy): Eukaryota > Metazoa > Chordata > Mammalia > Primates > Cercopithecidae > Macaca > Macaca thibetana. Next base: position 76,420,265 of record NC_065593.1, read on the forward strand.
AACTATTAGTATAGATTGTGATTGTTACCTTTGGTTATTTTCCCTCTCTTTATAAAGCAAAGAGTTTTCTTACCTTGGCTTCTTTTGCCATTAAATACAGATACTAACTAAGGAAAGCACAGGACAACGTTTTAAGGTTTTGTTTATAATCATTGTAATCAAAAGGTTTTTGTTATCCAGAAATAACTACTCTAATACTCAGTCATGATAAATACCGTAAGTAGGATTAAATATAAGCCATCAGACCTAATCTACGTAGCTTAACAAGAAAATCAATTACCTTACTTCTCAGCTATTAATGTAAGAAGTCAAAACTGTTGGTGGACTAAAATATTAACTAGGCCATGCTAGTTTGACACTAGAAGCTAAAGAGATGTGATTTAGTTACCAATTTAATTATGAGGCCTACAGAATATTAATACCTCATGCCATGGAATCCATTCATTCTTGTAATGAATAAAGTATAACTCATAAATTGAAAGTTTTACTTATTGAAAGTATGTATACATTTTATTTACTAATTTTTAAGATGAAAAATTCAGGAACGCTATTGATATACATTCGAATAATCAGTTATTTTAAAAGTTAAAATATGAGGACTGCTTAGGTGCTTTCAAACTGAGTTCTATTAAATAACCTATAATAGGGTGACAGTGCTTAGCACAGCACTGGCACAAAAGTATTAGCTGAATCTGAAATTGATTTGTTTGTATTATATATTAGTGTAATAACCATAGGTGGCCAAGACATGCGAGTGTCTAAGATCACATTACTTTTTTCAAAAGTTTCTGCATGTTCTTCAAAATCCTCATCCATTACTGACCCACAAGAGATTCTACATTATTCCTAAAAGACCCTGTAAAAAGTAATATACAACTCTGTCATACAATGGCCAGAAATCTCCTTCATTTTCTTTGAAGGATAAAAATCAAGTATTAAAAGAATATAGAAACTATTTTCAAAATGTGCCAATTGCAAAACCAACAGACAACTAAGTCACACTTTAGACCTTAGGGTATGTATATTTAAAGCGTATGTTAAAAAATAATAATAAAGCCTGTTACTGTCTCCATGGCAACAAAGGCCTAACATTAAGAGTCCTAACAGTATGGTTCTGTCAAAAGCAAACTTTGGAATAGCAGACCTCTCACCTCTGCTATGAGTGTGAGACTTGAGCCTGTTTTTAAAAATCATTATTACAAATAAAGATCTCAAGTGATTTATATGTATATATGCAGGCTACTAATAGCCAGTATTAGAATCTCTTTCATTATAATTTCACCAACAGATTTAAAAATAATGCAACAGTTTATTCAATACTGCTTGGTATAGGAAAAATGATTATACAGTAATTTAATCCTTAAAGCTCTTAAGTCCTTCGCTAGAATTTTATTAAAGCATTGCCATGGCATCAGAGTAACTGTTGTACCTGCTGAGTTCTGACAAAGACAGCACAGGTCCCTGCTCAAGGGACTCTATATATCTTAAAATCTTAAAAACATTTTTTTTAATAATGAAATTTAGGGCTAGCAGACAGACCAGAAATTTAGGGTAGAAATGTAAGAAAAAAATTGAAGGATGGCAGGAGAACTTAAGGGAGGCATGAGGAGTGTACAAGAATTACGATATGAAGTCAAGGGAAAAGATCAGGGTTCTAGAGATCATACAGAAAAAAGGAAATAGCTGAAGACTGTGAAGACAGTACGGACTATATGGTGTTAATTAGAAGTTAAATAGATCTGGCAGAGGAAAAAAAATAAAGCCTCTTACTAAAATATACACTTCTCCAGCAAAGAGAGTTATTTTAGATCTATGAAGCTCAATGTATACCAACTTCTTTATTTTCCCTTCTCAGGAAATTCCAACTGAGGTTATCTTTATAGCTCACAGGAGACATCTAATTCTTTCTTCTATCTACTTTTCACCTCCTCCCTCATCCATGGGTTACTGTGCGTGTCTAATAATAAAGTTAAACTACTTTATAAGGTAGATGATAATGGAGTTCTCATCCAAGTCAAAGAAAACTAGTGTCATTTGTAAGTCAAACACAGGAGGGACAATCACAGATATGATAAGTTGAACAACAGTCATAATATTGCTTGGTGGAGAACATAAAAGGGCAAGTTGGAAGATGGGGCATACTATTTTACCTGGAAGCCTGGAATTTCAATCTGCTTCATTGTTAAAAAATGGTACATAAGATGATTCATATGAGTAAGAGAATTCCACATTAAAAGGCTTTCTCTGATAGTTAAAAAGAAGAAAGAAAGTGGTTGAGATGAGATGGGTAGGAATAATCTAAAGCCCAAACTTGGCATTTTATTGTGATGTAAGAGATAACAGAAACTACCGCACAAAGAAGTGATTGGAACTGACACTGGGAACATCGACTCTTATGCCCTCAACGACTTGAGTTACAGAATCTGGCAGAGGTTGAGCGCATGAACGCATATCAGCTTAGAGGTTAAGTACAGTGATCTGAAAAATCTAGGTCTTGATTCTAGCATATATTAATAGTAAGAAATTGGGCAAGTTATTTAGCCTTACCAAGTCTCAGTTTCCTAATAAAGTCATAGTATTGTTATGAGGCTTAACTAATTCCAAACATGTATAAGTATTTAAGCACAGTGCTTGGATACAGTGATACAGCTCACCTATTAAGTTTATTAATACATGGACTAATGAGGGCTATGGCTACAGAAAATAAAGTAAGAAAGTAGTTTCAGACATACTATAGACGCAGCATAACATGGTAGCACATTAGTGAGGAGTTTGAGAGTGCAGGAATTAAGGGTAAGGGCTCTGAAACCAGAAAGCTTACATTAGATTCCCATTTCATTCATTTTTTTCCCTAGCTGTAAGTACCTTTCTGTGTCTGTTTCCTTTCATCAGTTATTTTGGGCTAATAACATCAAAGACAATTTGTGAGGGTATTAAGTCAAATAAAATCCTCAAAACAGTACCTAGCCCAGAATAAATGCTCTAAAAAATTAGCTGTTATTATTTGTTTTTGCTGTTGTCATCATTGTCATCACAGATTCAGCATGATTTGGAGTTTGAACCGTGAATATATGTTGAGGCATGGGGGTAGTAAAACAAAGATGTCTAAGGGGATGAGAACAGTGATATCACCAATTACTTTTTAATTGAGAAGGGAATCATGTTGAAGAAAATACAGTATGTTATGCCTTAGCAGAGTATCCAAATCAAAATGGTCTAAGTTAGACAACAATAAATATGTGATACAGAATGGAAGTTAAACAGTATTCTTTAGACCACGGGTTCACAAAATGTGGTGCCTGGACCAGCAGTATAATATTACCTGGGAATCTGTCAGAAATGCAAATGATCAGGCCCCACCCCAGATAAGCTGAATCAGACACTCTGGAAGGTGGGGGCCCAGCAATCTGTATTCAGCAAGCCCTGCAGGTGATCGTACGGCACACTGAAGTTTGTGAACACTGGATTAGAGAATCTACAACCACCACATGCAAGCTGCTCATTAAGAGAATTTTCTTAAGAAAAAAGCTGTAATGAAATACAAATCAAGGCCTCATCTGTGATAGTATCAACATGTGTGGTAAAGTTAGAATTTCTTTTCTTTTTTTTTTTTGTGAGACAGGATCTGGCTCTGTCGCCTAGGCTAAAGTGCAGTGGTGTGATCTCAGGTCACTGCAACACGCAACCTCCTCCTCCCAGGCTCAAGGGATTCTCCCACCTCAGCCTTCCGAGTAGCTGGGACCACAGGCATGTGCTACCATGCTTGGGTAATTTTCGTTATTATTTTTTTTTTTTTGGTAGAGACAGGGTTTTGCCATGTTGCCCAGGCTGGTCTGAAACTCCTTGGGCTCAAAAGATTTGCCCGCCTCAGGATCCCAAAGTGCTGGGATTACAGGCATGAGCCACCCACGCCTGGCTATTAGAATTTCTTTTCAGTCATTCTTTTACCAGTTTAACTCTTGTGTTGTTGATGTTTCTGTTGCTGTTTTTTAAAGAGTCCTAAGTTATAAAGTATTAACCATATGGGTCTATTTTGAAGTAATAACAATACTATCTATACTCACTAATTCTTCCCATGATCACTTGGGAGGCAAGTGGTTGAGGGAGGATAAGAGCACACAGGAATGCTAATGGTGAAAGAGAAAATCCACCTATTGAGGTTCCTCTGTATACTGGAATGCTATAGATAATGTTGAAGCATATCTAGTTCAAACAAATATAAGGCCATTAAAAAAAGAATTTTAAATAATTACTGAAGTATATGTCTTTAGTAAAGGTTTCATAGCAGAAGGGATTTTTTAGGAGGAAACTGGCAGAAGACTCAAGAATATACTGAGAGAACAGTATAGAGGCAGACCAAATGAAAGCAAAGATCAAGAAAATATAAAATGAAAGATAAATATACAGATAGGCAGAACAATAAAAGTATCAAGAAAGTATTTTCACAAAGTTGGATTTGAGATTATAAAGTACATTTAGTAAAGTTAACCTACAGATAACTTAATAAACATTAATTGTCCAATGTGGTAGGAAAATAAAAATTTTTGTGTAGGTAAGAAAAAGAAATACAAGGCATCCAAAGTAGAAAGGAAGAAGTAAAATTATCTGTTTGCAGAAGACAACTTATATGTAGACAACCCTAAAGACTCCAGAAAAATACCTGCTGGAACTAATAAACAAATTTGGTAAAGTTGCAGGATACATAATCAACTCACAAAAATTAGTTGTATTTCTATACACTAACAATGAACAATCTGAGAAAAAAAAACCTAAGGAGATAGTTCAATTTAAAATAGCAACAACAAAAAAATAAAATATGTAGACATAAACTTAACCAAGGAAGCAAAAGACTTGTGCACTGAAAACTATAAAACATTGCTGAAAGAAATGAAAGAAGGTACAAATAAATGAAAAGGCATCCATTCTTCATGGACTGGGGGACAATATTAAGATGGTATACCACCCAAGTGATCTATAGATTTAATGCAATCCCTACCAAAATCGCAATGACTTTCAATGACTTTTTTTTTTTTTTTCCAGAAATAGAAACATCCATCTTAAAATTCATGTGAAATCTCAAGGGAACCTAAATAGTCAAAACAATCTTGAAAAAAATAAGAAACTTGGATTTCTCATACTTTTTGACTTCAAAACTTAATACAAAGCTATAGTAGTCTAAACAGTATGGTACTGGCATAAAGACAGACATACAGACCAATGGAATAGAAAAGGCTGGCCAGAAATAAACTGTATCATCAATAATTTTCGACAAGGGTATTAATACCATTTAGTAAGAAAAGGACAGTCTTTTCAACAAATGGTTTTGAGGAAACTGAATATGCAAAAGAGTGAGGTTAGATCCTTATCTTAAATCATATAAAAATTAACTCAAAATGGATCAAAGACTTAAAAATAAGAGGTAAAATTGTAAAACTCTTTGAAGCAACATAGAAAGAAAAGATTTGAACTACAGAATTGTAAAGAAGTAGACTAGAGAAACATTGAGAAATTTATCTGGAAAGAGAAAATTATATTTTAAAACATTTTAACAAAGCTTTCATATGCAGAATCTTATAACACTTTAGTTCCTAAACATTTACTAGAAAATAAACCTTTGAATACCATGAATTTTCTGCAGTGGGAGTGGGAAAGAAGGGTAGAAGGAGAGATAGTGTTTGTGTCATTCTTTATTTCCTTCTTATTAACCCCAGATCTCTGTTAGGTTTAAAATCTGGAAATAGGTGGGAAGGGCATCCTTCTACCTATCTAATGTGCTGATTAACTATTTCTCATGAATGTGCTTCAATGGTGACATAAGTAACATCTTGAAGAATGGGGAAATGCAAGGAGATTTTCCCTGTTATTCATTTCTTGCAAAATGTGGGGGGAGGGGTGTCAAAAACAATAAATAAAAATAAAATAAAGCACAAAAAAAAAACAGAGAGAAGGAAAAACCAATAGAATTTGACATTTTGGCATAGGGTAGATAAAAGTGAAAAATGGCGAAGAGGAAAAAAATGATAATTCATATTTCCTGTTTTTTGAGGGAGAAAGTTAACTATGTAAAGAAAATGCAAATTGGGTGCTACATGAAATTTTCACATACAAAGAATGATAGTTTAAATGAAAATTATTTTGTTAGAAACCTGCATGTAACTATTTCTAAACCAATTCCATAAAACATGAGCTCTTCCCTTCAATTCAATGAATGCTACTGTGTCCTACCACGTGCACAGAGCAGTAAGAAATGCTTCAGGGGATTCAAACATAATTAAGACAGTGGCCAGCCTAGAGGAACTTAATGATGGGGTAAGAGAGAAGAACAGCTATGATACAAACAGGAGAAAGCCAAGTGCCATGAAAATGGTACAAAACATAGGCTACACAATTTAAAGAGAAAAATGTATTGCAGATGCCTCCCAACTAACTCATCAGAGTTTAATAAATGTTAATTTTCTATTAAAAATTGGATTTATAAGGTGATTTTAGGAAACTGGTTTCAGAAGATCTATTAATTTCACTAATTTATCTTCTTTTAAAGTTTCATGAAGAATTTTATGGTTACAACAGTTGAAAAGTAACTGGAGAAAAACATGCTCACAGCTTATGTCTTTAAAAATTTGGAAAAGAACACATTGAACTCCAAATCAGGCAAAAAAACAAAACCATAAAGATCAAAGCAGAAATCAATGAAATAGCAAATAAACTTATTTGCTTTTCAGAGGAAAATGATGAAACTAGAATTTAATTCTTTGAAATGATAAAGAAAATAGAAAAAACTTACTCTAGACTGACAAAGAGAAACAGCATGAACTATCAAATTAGGAATAAAAATGGGGCCATCACTATTGACTCTGCAGAAATGTAAAGGACTATAAGAGCATATTAATAACAACTTTAAGCCAACAAATTTGATAACTTAGATGAAATGGGCAAATTCACAGAAAGACACAAATGATCAAAACTCATTCATTAGGACATGGAAAAATCTGAGTAGATTTATAACAAGTAAATAAACCGAATTAGTAATTAAACATCTTGCCACAAAAAAGTCCAGTCTCAGTTGTCACCACTGGTGAATCCTATCAACCTCAAGAAGAAATAGTAGCACTCCTTTACAAACTCTACCAGAAAAATAAGAAACAAGTTGCGACAGGAGCAAGTGACTTAGAATATCAAGTTACTTCAGATATATGTGGCTAGACTTTATACCAACAGTGTTTAAGAAATCTGTAGTGATGTCTGGCTTATGAATTTAGTTTGTTCTTAGTTCAATCAATTAAAATAAATATTATCACACTTTGCCTTGTTTTAAAAATTAATGATACCATTTTAATGTTTATCAAGTAAAAAAGTTTAAAAACTTCTTCCAATATTACATCTATAGATGATAGTTTTCTTAAAGAGCTTTATACAAACTTTTAATTTTGCTCTGATCTTCTTTGGCACTCAAGGCAGAATTAAATGTAACATTTTTTTTCAGATGAGTATTTCAATGGTAGAGAAAACATCCCTAAATTTTGTTTTAGAAAGACCAATGAAATGGGATCATTCTGTTGGGTCCTATAGATGGCCTATTTTTTTACTGATGCAAAACATCTTGCTAGAGCTCAATTCTAACGTGAGGTACACAGCGCTAAAAACAACTACCTCACTTTCAAAAAAAGCTATGTAACAACAAATAAAATAACATCATTTGTGTAACAGTTTATTTTATACTTTTTTTTTTTTCTTGAGACAGAGTCTCGCTCTGTCACCCAGGCTGGAGTGCAGTGGCACAGTCTCGGCTCACTGTAGCCTCCACCTTCTGGGTTCACACAATTCTCCTGCCTCAGCCTCTGGAGTAGCTGGGATTACAGCTGTGCACCACCATGCCTGGCTAATTTGTGTGTGTGTGTGTGTGTGTGTGTGTTTTGTTGTTTTTTTTTTTTCCAGTAGAAACGGGTTTTGGCATGTTGGCCAGGCTGGTCTCGAACTCCTGACCTCAAGTGATCTGCACACACTGGCCTCCCAAAGTGCTGGGATTGCAGGCATGAGCCACCGCGCCCATTCTATTTTATATTTTTATTTAAATTTTTACCTAAGCTCATTCCACCTTTGTAATTTTTCTATGTAAAATACATTAATCCTGTTTTGCAGATGGGAAAACAGAATCACAAGATCTCTTGTCCAAGATCACAGTAATTAAGTGGTAGATTACAGATACATATCCTGATATTTTGATTTCAAATATTATATTATTTCATTTATAATACTGTTCCTGGGCGGGCATGGTGGCTTGCGCCTGTAATCCCAGCACTTTGGGAAGCCAAGGCAGGTGAATCAGTTGAGGTCAGGAGTTCGAGACCAGCCTGGCCAACATGGCGAAACCCCATCTCTACTAAAAATACAAAAATTAGCCAGGTGTGGTGGCATGAGCCTGCAGTCCCAACTACTCGGAAGGCTGAGGCAGGATAATTGCTAGAACCTGGGAAGCAGAGGATGCAACGAGCCAAGATGGTGCCTCTGCACTCAGCCTGGGCAACAAAGCAAGACTTTGTCTCGAAAACAAAAAACTGTTCCTGAAGGTATGGGACTGATTTTAGGATGTAAAAGATGATTTAAAATCATCCATAAAAATGGCAGTAAATAGCAACGAATTACATAGCACAGGGCATTACTAGTGCCCACCAATATCCTGGTCTCCATTCCCTTCTAGGCAGAGGGGTGACTACAATTACCAGCTGTAGTGCAGTTTAGAAAAGACTAGTTTGGGCCAATGAAATGAAAACAGAAGTGACATAGTCCCTGCATGATTCTACAATATGTCTCTTCCTCTGACAGAAAAATCACGATGAAAGTCTCATGTTGAGATAGTGAAACTACAAGACTGAAGCAGCAATAAAGGACAGCTGCCCTGGAGAGTTGCCAACGTTTGCTGGGTGAATTAGAAATCAACATTTGTTGTATGAATCTGCTGCCATTTTAAAGATGGTTTATTATGGCAATATAGTCTAGCCTATTCCGACTAATGAAATTACTACAAAGTTACTCTTTTCAATTATCTGTTAATCCTTCTGAATAGGTCAAGAAGAAAATTTTAATGTGCAGCTAGTATCAGCTAATCCTCCTTTTTAACAAAGAGAGCTGAGCTTCAGAATCATTTGAAGGTTTAAGTAGCCAGACTAATGTTCTAGTTAATCTTCTAGTTATGTTCATGATATTGATTTTCTAGTTTGACTAGTAATATAAAGTTTCTTTCAAAGTAAATTAAGCAAAAGCATGAAATTCCAAGAAAACAGTAGGTTAAACAAAGAGTAGTTATAACCAGGTGGGGCAAAAATCATGGAAATCCTATACCAAATGAATGAAATTAAGAAACAGTGCAGGTACCACATGTATTTCTTTCTCTCTTCAGACAGGGTCTTGCTCTGTCACCCTGGTTGAAGTGCAGTGGTATGATCACAGCTCGCTGCAGCCTTGATCTTCTGGGATCAAGTGATCCTCCTCCCTCTGCCTTCTGAGTAGCTGGCGTTACAGGCGCATGCCACCACGCAATTTTAAAAAATATTTTGTAGAGACAGGGTCTCACTATGTTTCCCAGGCTGATCTCAAACTTCTTGCTTCAAGCAATCCTCCTCAGCCTCCCAAAGCGCTAGGATTATAGGCATGAACCACCACGCCCAGTGGCCAAACTCTATTTCATCGTACACAGTCTGGCTCTGTCACCCAGGCTAGAATGCAGTGGTGCGATTTCGGCTCACTGCAACCTTCACCTCCCAGGATCAAACAAGTAGCGGGACTACAGGCCTGTGCCACCATGCCTGACTAATTTTTTTGTATTGTTAGTAGAGATGAGGTTTTGTCATGTTGGCCAGGATGGTCTGGAATTCCTGAGCTCAAGCAATTGCCCACTTCTGCCTCCCAAAGTGCTGGGAATATAGCAGTGAGCCACTGCACCCAGCCAAACTCTATTTCAATAGAGCAACTTGACTTAATTTTCTATCTAGTTTGTGTTGAGTTGTGAGCAAAACATTTAGGCAACTGTATTTAAGTTGGTGTTCAGTATGAAGGACAGAAGTGGCAAAATATTTTCAGATTAACAATAACAATCTATTAGAGTCATGACTGGAATACTGGTTAGATAATAAGAGAATTGGGAGATAGCAAGTATAAACAGAGAAAACAATAAGTTAAAAAAAGACTTCTCATATGAACAGACTTATAATCATATGAGCAATCTAGTCATTTGATGAGATAGATAATCAGAGCAGTCTACTCTTAAAATTTTTTTTTGCCATCTTTCCAGAAGGGCCAATCCAGTTCTCTATTCTTTTAATAGCCTTTAATTCCACGGATGGCATAGTCAGAGGTCAAAAGTGAAGACAGGAAGCACAGACTGAATCTGTGTGTGGTACACACGTGTAATCTGTGAATAACCTACGTCCATGGTTACAATGCAGCTTCCTAACTTAGACAAGTGTGGTATGTCAATACAGAAAAGCTGTAGTTACTGTATTAAAGTGAGAGTAAATCATGAGGTCATTCTTGATAGCTTTAGAGTGGGTTCTCACTCAAAGTTTCTAAATTGTGTTACCACACTTCAAAATATATGAAGGATTTTATCATGACCAAACCTGGCACAGAAAGAAAAATCTTTTAAAAATATGTCTCTGATCATTAAGAAAGAGAAAGGGAAAGATAGGTAAGATGGTGAAGAGACGTATTTCATTTCAGAGGACAGAAGAAGAATACAGATTAACAAGGAGGGACAGGATACGCAAGGACACAGCCTAAAGTAGCCCTCCCAACAACAGTCCAAGCAGAACAAGAGCTAGCACTAGATGCAAAAGGAAGAAAGCAATGTTTTCATCTTAATGAACTGTTTGAGAAAGACTGAAGTTTCTCAAGCTCAATTTCAGCCTATGTATTTATAAAAATTATGGTCCTTTCACATAGATATATCACTATAGTTATAGTATAATCATGTTTTCTACTTGTATTAGTCAGGGTAGGCCAAGAGCTGAAACAAACAACTTTATCTCAGTAGCCTAATACAACAGATTTCTCCTTCAATATGCATATTCGGTAGGAAGCTTCTTTCTATAATGTAGTTCCAACAGTATCTTACAGCCCCAGAGTTCTTTGTTGGATTCTCTGCATCCAGAGATGCAGGGGGTGGGAAAGGGAAGGGATGAATTGCACATGTAAAGTTTCTGAACTTTGCGAAATGTCTGGAACTGGAACACACTGTTTCCAATCATACATCATTCAAGCTCAGTCATATGACAGACACATTTAAGTGCAAGGAAAGCTGGGATATGCAGTTATATGCAGTTTACCTATATGCCCAGGAAAAGGGGGGAATAGGTTTTATAAAAACATAGTATTCTTTGCCATACTCTATATAATACCTTGGACATTCATAAAAATGAGATGCAGAGCTAATAAAGCAGCAGACCCTGTATTAAATTTAGCCCTCTTTCTTTCAAATGGGCTGGATATACATCATCAGGACCTAAGACAGACCTAAATTTATGTGTTTATTTCCCAACTTTTTCATCAAATACAATGCTTTATATTACAATGCCTAGAATAGTATCTGGCATATGATAGCTGGTTAATGATTATTTGTTAATTGAGTAGTATAGAGAATCAAAGCAAAGACAGACATTACAAATAAGAGTTTTACTATACAAAGTGAGTCTTAAAAAGTGCTCATGGATAAAACAAATCTTTGTCACCTGAGAGACACAGAGAGGCTTTCATGAAACAAACAGATTATATAAACTATCTTCATTACAATGACTATAATCATTTAATTTCTAGCTTTAATGACTGGATTCTTTTCTATAAAAGATACCCAACAAAATACACTGAGAACAAAGATGAATTACAAGGGAAACACATTTGAAAAGAAAAGACACTTTAGCTGTGTATTGGCTCTTCCACATTGAGGGATATTTGAAGGATACATCACAAAAGAAATCAACATCCTCTTTATTCCTAACTTTTAACAGTCAGACCAAGTAGCTGGTTCCTGGTCCTCCAAAGCAGGTAAGTCAACTGTGGATCAGTTTGTCCTTCTGAACTTGTTTTTAAGCTCTATTTAGGCAGGTCTAGAGTAACTTTTTACTCTGAGGCTAGTTTAGCCTTACTACTAATGTGTGCTCTTACTTGGATCCCTACTGAATGCTCCAGGTTTTTAATAAGATCTTTCCAGTCAGAATGAGAAAGAATAAAAAATTAAAAATTTCCCATTCCTATTTGGGCTCTAGGAATTGTTCAGTTCAAAACTCCCTGGTATTTATTCTTTCTCTGGCCTCGTGGAGTCTCATTGCACATCTCTGCAACTCGGTATTAAAGATGCAAAAGGACCCCTCTGCAGAGTTCTGTAGTTGTCTCGGATTAGCTTCCTGTTCTTGGGTACTCTGTAACTTCTGGTTGCCCTTGCCGCCTCAATCTCTAAGATTCGGTAAGACTGTCACTCTCTGCTAGAGTTCTCCACAGTCAGAATACCTTTTGTCAGAAAGCAGGATCCACTGAGTTCTTGTCACTCTCAACCCATGCCCTTTCTCTCAGGGATCACATTACCATGCTGTCAGTTATCCAATATCTGAAAACAGTTGTTTCCAGTGGGAAGGCAAGTTCATTACTGGTAAATTCATCATAGTGGGAAGAAGCCTCTCATTGTTATTTTAATTTGCATTTTCTATATGTTTATTATTCAGAATGTGGCTGAAAAAAGGTAGAGCCTTTGTCTGTTTTATATACTGCTATATCCTTAGTACTGCCTATAATAGTGCCAGGCACAGAGCAAGTTCTCTATTACTTGTTGAATGAATTAACTAGTTTATATTTGTGTACATATTTATAGAGGTATAAGTGATCTGTTCATGTCCTTCATCTGTTTAGAACTTAAGGCCTAAGAAAACTGGTGATTCCCAGCTGTATCCAAGGTAACTCAGAATAAGTATGTTCTTCCCACACTATTTTCATGCAATTATGTTGTGCCACATAAAAGGATATGCCAGACACATTGATATATAGATAGAACACAGAAGCAATAAATATGGAGACAACATACTGATCCAAAGAAACAGTTACTCAAAAAATGACCACAATAACTTTTAGGATATTCCTACAGACATTACTTCAATGGGATTTTGAATAACTTAAAGAAATTCTCACTTCAAGAAGAAATTGAGATTTATATCTTCATTTATCTGTAAATCTTTATCTTATTATAAGGAAACAGGCAAATTACTATGGCCTGCACCTGTTGTAAATGACATCTCTTCACAGCAGTGAATAGCAAAACTCAGTGTATGAGATAAAATAAGGCAGTGTAAATTTCAATTACCTATTTTATTATTTTTGCATATACAAATCAATAATCTGAGCTCAGAAAAGCCTTTTAAATGTGATAACCTGAAACACAATACTCAAATGCCAATAAGTTTAACGTTATTAGGTTTGATTTCCATACACCTAAAGAGCACTAGGTTTTTGACAATATAAAAAGGAGTTCCAAATTTCAAAGTCTGGATATATTGGCTAATACATGATTACTGGCTTCTGATATAAGCAATTCTAACTATTTGTCCGACCAACTTCTGAGTTTTAAAGTAGCTATGATAAATAACTCCACTAAAATGTAAGATATTATATAAACATGGTTCATCATAGAAAAGTTAAAACATGTAAGAGAAAATAGTGTAAATAAAATTTACCAGAAATCCTACCTCTGTTAAAAATCTGTAGTATATGGCCTTCCTATTTTTAAATTTTATATAAAATATTACTGTCAACAAAGAACAGCTAAAAGTGATTGAAGACTTCTCTTTCAAATGTATAGCTTTTGAAAGGAATATTGAGATCCTAAAGTGGCAAGGAAATTCACCGATCAACATTTTATGAGTTGCATCACTATTATTAAGATGAATATTAGCACTGTCTTTTGGTGTTAACTCTCACCTTCTCAATAAATATCTCAAAATAGATTTTATTATATCTATTTACAAATTACAAAATAGATTTTACATATTTAACTTACATAACATATTTACAAATGCAATCTATGCAACAGTACATAACAGATAGTGATATGACTGTAAGGTATGAGGTGAGATATTTTTGTGGGGTTTTTTGCTTTTTATTTTTAGCTAGGGTCTCACGCTGTCACCCAAGCTGGTGCTGTGGCACAATCATGGTTCACTGCAGTCTTGACCTCCTGGGCTCAAGTAATCCTCCTATCTCAGCCTCCCAAGTAGCTGGGACCACAGGTGCATGCTACCACACCCAGCTAATGTTTAAATTTTAATGTTAAATTTTTTGTAGAGATGGGTCTCACTATGTTGCCCAGGCTGGTCTCAAACTCCTGGCCTCAAGCAACCCTCCTGCTTCGGCCTCCCAAATTGTTAGGTGTAGGCCACAGTAACATGCTAGATGTTCTTGTAAATGTTGTCAAAATTGTTACTATGCCCCCCAAATTAGAAGAAAAAAATCTTTTCCAGTATCTTTCAAAATAGAAATATTACATATGTATTATCTTCTTTTATCTTCTCTTATAGGATATTATCTTATCTTATAGGATAAAATAAATTATAGGATAAAGTAAAAAACACAGTAACTGAAAGGAGAGGCTTTTAAGCAAGACTTGTGTTACATAGCCTATCATGTAGTCTTCAACAAATTATTTAACTTTTCCATGCTTGGCTTCCTTGTCTTTAAAATGTGAGCCATAATCTGAGTTGCTCTGATAATTAAATGTAAAGGGTAAAATATAGGTAAGACTGAAAAAGAATTAGTATTTATTTTTCTTTGGAAATAGGCAGCTGAAGTATAATGCATTACTCAAGACCCACGGACCAAGCTACCCTGGAACAGAAAGTAAAATGTGGATCTTGGATTCATGATTTAGTGATAGTGTACACAACAGATGCTCTGTATACATCTTTAAGCTAAGTGGCCTATGTAATTATTACAATAATAATGTGCCACTCACCTCTCAAGGTTAAAGATTTAAATGAACATATTTCTCTAAAATTAGCATAGTGCCTTGCATATATAGTGTGCTCAATGCTAAGTGTTATTAGTATATAACGATCATGGTGGTGGGGGTGGTGATATGACACGCAATAGAGGAACATGGAGACATACCAAATAAATCATAAGAAGTTGGTCAGAATGTTTGGCATCTAGAGGGGATGAAAAATTACAAGTAATTTACTCATGCTTCTCACCTTGGTTATGTCTGTCTCTTTCCCCACATCCCCCCACAAGAAGGATAACTGCTATTTAATAGATGAAAGTCACTCCTTTGAGTGGAATACATATTATAACAGGATACTAGTACAAGTGCTTTTGTATATTTGACAGGGAAAAGTACAATATGTTGGATAAGAGGTGTTTATGTGAATGCTAGAAACCAGTTCCTTTTTGAATATTTTACCAACTATGATTTAAAATCATGCTAAGTTATATAATATTAGATTTATGATTCTGGTTTTATAAATCTGCAGTATAAATTCTACCCTTTCTATGTGTAGGAATCATTAAACTCTACTAGATTATAAACTCTTTGAAGGCAGGGGCTTTAGGAAAATCATCTCAGAATAGTGTTTTGAGAATAACATACAATGCACTCGCACTGCTGTTTTACAATTTGCATTAGCTGTCAATAATGGCTGAAAAATGCTGACTAGGTAGAATTACATAAATTCCTTCAAAATATAGTTTTACATATAATAAAGAACTGACGGCAAAACAGACTTGGATTGGAAGCAAGCAAGTATATAACAGTGAGTCATCATTTACTGACAATTCCAAATTGAGTTCTCCATGGCAGACCCAAAAGATCTAGCATTAACAAAGAACACAAAAAGAATTATGGAAGGTTATTCCTTTTTTTTTTCTTTTACAAAACTTCAGGATAGTAAGCTGAAGAAGATCCTAGTCAATCAATGTAGGAGGTAAAAAACTACTGGCCAGGTGCAGTGGTTCACACCTGTAATCCCAGCACTGTGGGAGGCCGAGGCGGGTGGATCATGAGGTCAGGAGTTTGAGACCAGCCTGGCCAATATGGTGAAACTCGGTCTCTACTAAAAATACAAAAACTAGCCAGGCGTGGTGGCGCACGCCTGTGATCCCAGCTACTTGGGAGACTGAGGCAGGAGAATCGCTTGAACCCAGAAGGTGAAGGTTGCAGTGAGCCGAGATTGCTCCACTCCTCTCCAATCTGGGAGACAGAGCGAGCCTCCATCTAAAACAAAACAAAACAAAACAAAACAAAACACCTGTTACTAGTTGCATATATGTGAACACTGTGCCAATACTGTAATAAAATTCTGTTTAAGGATAAATTAAAAACAAAGTAAGTCTTTGTCCCACAGACTAAAATGACTATTGAGGCATTTTCAAAGATTAAGTGTGAAGGCCAGTAACTTTCTGGCTTGTTGCTGGAATGTGCAGTTGCTACTAAGTCACAACAGAGAATTATTAACAAGGTTAGTAATTCCAACCGTGAGTAAAGAATCGTATTTCTCTGACCTTACAATATTTGTCAGAAATTGCTATTATTTGTGAGAGGACAAGTTGCTTTTCAATCTCCCTATAACCCTGGTATAATCTGGCTAGGAGAGAAGAGGGAAGATAAGATGATGATTAATTCCTGAGACAAACAGGGTATAGAAAGCTCTGGTGGAAGGAAAGTAAACCATGAAAAGAGAAAACCATGAAAAGAGAGCTAGCTGGAGGGACAGAACGAGCATTCTGCCAGAGAAGGCTTTGATTTAGGGGTAGAAGCAGGAATTTTCATTCGGGCTTTCCTTAAATACACAAAGGCATGAGATACTGTTTGCCTTACTCTTCTTGGTTGTATGGTAGTAAGAGGGTGTTCTATAAATACATAAAAAGTAGATGCTGATTTGGCTCAGAGGTCTTTCTTTTGTTGAGTTTTCATAAATCTCTTGCCACCTCTGGTTTTTAAACTAAATAAAACATATTGCTCTATTCATCGTATTATTTTCTTTAAGATTTGAAAAAAAAAAAAGATTCCAGTAGTAGGATAGAGGTGGAAGCAGTGCTGCAAAATATAGTAAAGAGGAATGGAAGCTGGAAAGCAAATCTCAAAAGAAAAAAATTGATACATTTTCCTTATGATTTCTGTCATTTTACTAATGTAACACTGTATGGTAAAGAGAAAAACAAAATTACATAAAACCTGGAACAACAAATGGTAAGGAGGAGAACAATAAAATCAAAGTTTTTATAAAATTTGGCACTAAAGCTAGATTTAAGCTGAATGTATGCACTCCAATGCATAAATATTTCTATGGCTAAAAACAAGTAACTTTAGAAAGTTTCAGTATTTATGAAAGACAAAAATCTCAAAATCCTATTGAGGAGGTTCTGTTTCTGTATTCAATAGCTTTCAAATCTTGGTGGAACTCTGGAGCTCATGTAGGCTGACGAGTCTTACAGTGTGGCCTATGGACCAGCATCACCTGGAAACCTGTTCAAAGTGCAGGTTCTCAGGCCCCACACTAAAATGACTGTGTCAGAAACTCTGAGGGTGGGGCACAGCAATCTGTGTTTTAACAAGTCCTTTAAATAATATGAAATGATATTACTTTTAAACTTGAAAGTTGGTTGTGTTTACTTAAATATCCATTAATACTGAATATTTGGATCAGTCTTGTGATGAAAGCAAATTTACATTCCAACCTAAGCAACTGGTGTAATGTAGAAAAAAAAAACAAAAAAAACAAAACAACAAAAAAAAAAGTAATTGTTGTAAACAGTAAAAACGATGTGATCTTTGGTAAGAAATGCATGTTTTATCCTCCCCCTCCCTTTTTTTCTGGGAGTGGAATGGGATTGTTCAGAAAGAAATGGAGATATCAACCAACAAGTAATCCCAACCTCTTTCTTTGCCCAGACCAGCTTTTATTTAACATCTGCAGCAGTATAGCCTCAGACTTTCTACATGACAAATTTTAAAGCCTAGATCTTATTATGATTGTTTATTTTAGTTTGCAAACTGATGTAACAGTAATTACATTCTTCTTGCTGTTAAATATTTTACTTTATGAAACTGTGCTGTGAACTTAAAAACTGTGGTGGAGAATCAGTCTTACATTTCTGTTGTTATACTACAACGTAGTCCACAGTAATTTCCTTAGAGCTATTTTCTTTTAGGTAAACTCTATTTAGACACAATTCTTGAAAAACCTTTCCTGTGTTTCCATGCAGTGTTTTCCATCTTGTGACCTGCCTCATGTTTTTCAGTTTCAGCTCCCTGAATCTTCACTGATGCTGGCTGACTCTTGTAAACTCTGCTAAATTCACTTTCCTACAACTCTGAAGGAATAAAGTTAATGTGCTTTGTTTTTGGATTCCTGAAAAACAAAATGTTTATTATCCAGGGATTTTAGTGGTGTCTTTGCATATCAAGGTAAGATGTAGTAAGGTATGTATATTTCCACAAGCAGCTCTAAATTTAGCGTTTTATACAGAATTCCAACTATACTCAATCACAGCTTTAAATTCTCAGGGGAGCCTCAAGGCAGAATAAACTACTATGCCCTTAATAAAGGATATGTATAATTGTGTAGTAGTAATAACCGTAATAAAATTCTTTATAGATGCAATTATAATAAAGTTAAGGTTAGACTATGCCCCCTGAAATGTAAATACGCAGTAAACTAACAGATAAAGTGACTGTCAACATTTACTCCTATTAGGAAATGAATTAACAAAACAGCAAATAAAAGATAGTAAATTGGTTTTTTAATTTTTTTTTTTTTCTGTGAGATGGAGTCTCACTGCACTCCAGGCTGGAGTGCAGTGGTGCAATCTTGGCTCACTGCAACCTCTGTCTCCCAGGTTCAAGTGATTCTCCTGCCTCAGCCTCCCAAGTAGCTGGGACTACTGGTGTGCACCACCATGCCTCCCAGATAATTTTTGTATTTTTAGCAGAGACAGGGTTGCACATGTTGGCCAGGCTGGTCTTAAATTCCTGACCTCAGGTGATCCGCCTGGCTCGGCCTCATAAAGTGCTGTGATTATAGTTGTGAGCCACTGAGTCCTGCCAAGTAAACTGTTTTATTGTGCTACCTAAGAAACAACAATAAAAATAATTACGATGAGAGAAACAATTAAGTTGGATACTGGAGAGGAAAGAGAAATAGCCTTCCCAGCTTTCTTATTTTATAACTGTATAGATATATAAGATTACTATAAAGAAAACATAAGGTGGTGATTATAATTTATTTTTCTAATCTAACTGGACTCATCATTACAACAGTAAAATACTGCAGATATGAAGCCAACTTTCTTGCTCATAGTTGTTCTTATGTGTTTCTACGCATATGTGTACTTTAGTAAATCTATCACATACTTCTAGATAAGTTTTCAAAATTATTACATGGTTAATAAAGATCACTTCAAAGTTCTGAATGTCTAACTACGAGCATACACAGATGATGTAAGTAATATTCAGTGCTCACCATACGCCATACATTGCTAAGCACTTGACATACACTGTTCATCTTCATAACATTCTTATGAGGTAGCTACTCTTGTTATGCACATTTTGTAAGAGAGGAAACTGAAACTTGGAAAATGTGAATAACATGTAAAAAACTCACACAGCTAGTAAGTGGTAATGCTGGAACCTGAGCCTTGTATGTCTTACTACAAAGTCTAGGCACTGCTGGGCATGGTGCCTATATTCCCAGCACTTTGGAAGGCGGAGGCAGGAGGTCTGCTTGGGCCCAGGAGTTCACCACCAGACTGAAGTTCAGTATCAGGCATCACAGTGAGACCTCATCTCTACGAAAATTAAAATAAAAAAAAAAATCAGCCAGACACATGGTGTTGCGCCTATAGTCCCAGCTATTTGGGAGGCTGAGGTGGGAGGATCCCTGGAGATTGCGGCTGCAGCGTGAGCCATCCAGCCTGGGTGACAGAGCAAGAACCTGGCTGAAAAAAACAAACAAAAAAACCCACAAAGTCTGGCTACTTAACTACTTCTATAAACCGTCCTTAAGTATGCAAGTGAACCAAGATGAACACAAGATTCTTTACACAAAGCTCTCTAGTTTGAGAGGGCATTTAGTAGGCTCAACAGATAAGAATGATATGTTACTAAACACAAATTTCCACTCACAATTAAACTTGGACCTAAGTCATATACAGAGAAGACCATAATTCATAGGTCTATTCCACAAATTCTCCTGAGAATAATTTGTGGTTTTTCTCAGGATTTTCCCAAACTTGGTCAGGGCTACTGAAAAATATGAAGGTAATATATACAGGAGGCCCTTTTAGCCTACATTGATAGGGACTAGTAGTGGATTGGTTTTTCTAAAATGTTACAAATGAGCAAAGAAAAAGTTGGTACACATATTACACATTTTTCCTTAAAATATAAATGTACATTTATCAACCAAACTCTTGCTGTAAGGCCAAGGCCTTTCTGTTTGAATATGAGTTCCAACTTTTCTTTTTCGTGTAAACTGCACTAAAAAGTATAATCTAGTCAATTTTTTCAAAATAAAACAAAATCTTAGACAACCTAATTATAGACAGATTTCTAAAATACCTTCACCCAAATTCATCAAAAAAATTTATTTTTAATTTTTAGGGCAGTAGGCATATACATTTATAGGGTGTATGAGTTATTTTGATAGGCCATATAATGTGTAATAATCACATCAGGGTAAATGGGGTATCTAGCGCCTCAAACATTTATCCTATGTGTTAGAAACAACCCAATTATGTTCTTTTAGTTATTTTTAAATGTACAATTGTTATTGACTAGTCATCCAGTTATAGCATTTTTTAAGTAACTTACTTTTATTGAGTTTTTCCAAAGCTTTTAACATAAGTTTCCTAGAAACTCTTTTATAGGTGCTTTCTTTCTGTATTTGTATCTTACTAATGGATATGTAATTTAATTATATTATCATAATAACAAGTACAATGGGCATTAACTTAACTGCCTCTCATTAAGCACAGGCCACCACAGGAGTAACACAAGTACCTAGGTGCATTAGAAGATAGTCTACTGGCCTCTAATATACATCCTGTCCTGACAACAGTCAGTAGGTGTCACAAAGGGAATGAAAACTTTAATCCTGCAAGTGATTAGGGGAATATCAGTTAAGAAATCTTCTCTTCTAATTG
This sequence comes from Macaca thibetana thibetana, assembly GCF_024542745.1. NCBI lineage: Eukaryota > Metazoa > Chordata > Mammalia > Primates > Cercopithecidae > Macaca > Macaca thibetana. The sequence continues at coordinate 76,441,436 of NC_065593.1, forward strand.
GCAGAGTTAGCTCACAGTGTGCAGGGCATGGTAATATGCAGAATGCAACTGAGAAAATAAGAAAGGTCTAAGAAGTCTAACAACATTTTCATATGCCACCATGCTTGTAAGGCACTAATTGTCAATATTTAGATTTGGAAAAAAAGCAGAGTATAAAATTCTGCCAGTTTCTTATGGTGACTAATGACAGCCAGTGCCCATAACGCAAAGGACCATGATGGAGTAAGAAATTAAAGCATGAATAGATTTTCATAAAGAAATCATTTCTACTTTGTCACATTTCAGTCTCTATACAATTTCTGTGACATTTTACTAGCTATTTTCTCAATAATAAATGATTTGGGAAGTAAAGTGTCAAAAGTATAAGAGAAGCATAAAACTATTTTGGACAGATGAACCTTGATAAAAAAAATCTTTTCAAAATCCAAGGCATAATCTGGAAAAATTATATAATTAGAATTAAAGTCAAATTAAAATTAAGTTAGAAGTAGAAGAGGTAGCTCATAGTTCAATGTCACTTTGTATAAACAAATGAAATATCGTTTAAAATAAGTCTAAACTAGACTAGATATTAACATATCTACAAAAATCGTTCATTAAAGCAATGATTTATCCCCAGAATGGAGAAGAGTAGAAAATATTAGACATTTAGTACAATAAGGAGAATTCCTTATTGAACACGACAGAGAATACCCAGTGGGAATAGCAAAAAAAAAACCCCAGCAAATTTTAATTGCAGTGTTGACAAGCTAAATCTGTCCTTTTTTTGGTACTTAAAAATGAGAAACTTAGTCATAACTGCAGTATGTCCCCAGCCTCAGGCTTAGGTAAGCAGTACCTTATATATCAGACCTTTTACCTTATAACTTTTCAGTAATAAGCTTTAAACACAGGTCAAAATTGGAATGAAGAGAGCTATTTCTTTCTTTTCTAGGCACTATAATATTGTCAGAGTCCTAAGAGTCAGTGGGGGATGGGGAGGTGAAAGGAACATGACTCATGTGTCATACTTACTTCTAGCCTCAGTTGAAAAGTGTTTACCATCACAAGTCTGATCAATAAATAAAACAGTGAGTCACAAATTTTCAATATCTCACTTTAATAAAACCCTAGTGAGTCAGGCATGGTGGCTCATGCTTGTAATCCCAACACTGTGGGAGGCCAAGGCGGGCCGATTACCTGAGGTCAAGAATTCAAGACCAGCCTGGCCAACATAGTGAAATTCCATCTCTATTAAAAAATTTAAAAATTAGCCTGGTGTGGTGGCATGCGCCTGTAGTCCCAGCTACTCGGGAGGCTGAGGCAGGAGAACCGCTTGAACCCAGGACGCGGAGGTTGCAAGTGAGCCGAGATTGCACCACTACACTCCAGCCTGGGTGACAGGAGACTCCCTCAAAAAAACAACAGGCTGGGCGCAGTGGCTCACGCCTGTAATCCCAGCACTTTGGAGGCTGAGGCGGGCGGATCACCTGAGGTCAGGAGTTGGAGACCAGCCTGACCAGCATGGAGAAACCCTATCTCTACTAAAAATACAAAATTAGCTGGGCTTAGTGGCGCATGCCTGTAATCCCAGCTACTCAGGAGGCTGAGGCAGGAGAATTGCTTAAACCTGGGAGGCGGAGGTTGCGGTGAGCAGAGGTCGCACCATTGCACTCCAGCCTGGGCAACAAGAGCGAAACTCCATCACAACAACAACAACAACGACTAAAACCTCCCCCCAAAAAACCTTAGTGAGTAAAGGCTCTTAACATCATAATAGGGTTATCTGCTTTGGCCTGCTTAGCCGAAGGCATTCAAGCTAAGAATATTATTGAAGCTCTAGGTAAGTGCAGGTTGATTTATTCAGTACATATTTATTGAACATCTACTATATGCCAGGCATTGTGCTAAAGACTGAGAATATAATAATAAAAAGGATACTGTCTCTCCCTTTTAGGGAGACAAGACCTAAACTACACAAATGCTAAATAATAGTAACAGTAATAATTGAGCACTTACTGTGATCCAAAGCTGTTCAAAGTCATTCACTCATTTAATCCTCATAATAACCCTAGGAAGTAGTAGGTACTATTATTATCTGCTTTTGCAGATGAGGAAACTGAGGGAAAGAGAGGTTAAGTTACTTGCCCAAGGACACAGAAGTAAGGCATGTCAGTCAGAATTCAAAATCCAGGCACTCTGGCTCCAGAGTACACAAACTATGTTAGATAAGCTTACGCTACATTATATTGCTAACTAACTTAAAACTTAAATCTGCAATAAATGCCAAGATGAAAAAGCCTGTTGTGTACTGAATGTATAACTTTACCACAATTATATCAAAGTTTCTCATTATATTATAACAATGTGACAATATATTTATCATACTTTTTTGGTAAAGGTTTCTTTTAAATAAAACAAGGAAGGAGAAACTACACACTTATCAAGTGTTTTGGATTGAATATGAAACCAGTTCCCACAGGAAGTAATCTAAACTCACAATGAAATACTCTGAACATTAATTAATTAATTACTGTTATAGGAGAGGACACCACCAGTATCCATTTGACAGCAAGATGTTTTCTAAATCCAGGCATGTTTCTATTGTCATATAAATGTGAGCCTTCTGATTCAAGTTGTAACTATTCTCTGCTCACTTAAAAAACTCAGCCTACCTAGTAAAGGTAAAAAACGGCTTCTGTTCTCAACAAAGAAGAAAACGAAAAGTACAGAGGACCTTAAAGTAAAGAAAGGTATAGAGCAATATATAGGATCATGCAGTTGCTATTAAGTGACAGCATCATCATCAACTATTATTATTGGACAGCTACTATGTACTAGAGGCTGTTGTGAGCATTTTTCCTGTAAAAATTCATTTAATTCTTATAAACCCTAAGGGAGTTGTTATACTGATTTCACAGATGAGGAAACTGAAGCACAGAGAGGTTATACAACTTGCTCAATGTCACACAGCTAGTAAGTGCAGGATCTGAACTATTACATCATACTGCAGGAGTTAAGGTAAAAGAGTTAACTGCTTTAGGGATCCCTTCAGCTATCTTAACGAGAAATTTACTGGAGTAAGGATGTTAAATGGAGAAAGATAAACATTTTATTTTTAAAAGTCTTAAAGAGCCCTATGTATCAGTGGTCCCCAATCTTTTGGGCACCAGAGACCCATTTTGTGGAAGACAATTTTTGTTGGGGGTGGGGATGGTTTTGAGATGAAACTGTTTCACCTCAGATCATCAGGCATTAGATTCTCATAAGGGGCAAGCAACCTAGATCCCTCAGATGTGCATTTCACAACAGGGTTCATGCTCCTGTGAGAATCTAGTGCCTCTGCTGATCTGACAGGAGACGGACCTCAGGCTTGCTTGCCCGCAGGCTCACCTCCTACTGTGCGGCCCAGTTCCTAATAGGCCACGGACTGGTACTGGGCTGCAGCCTGAGGGTTGGGGATCCCTGCTATATGTAACTATATATCATAGACACCAAAAAGCAATTAGAACTCTAAGAAATGTATTTGGCTGTAAGTTTCTCATTAGATGCTTCCTTCTCCCGCCGGTTTTATGTAGCCTCTTTCTTTCTCCTCTTTAATGAAACAGAATACAAATATTTACCAAATGTAGACCACTGCAGCTAAGAGTTTGGACTACAGTTCAGGAAAGCAAAAAGCAGAATCATATGCCAAGAAAATCATGATCCTATATAGTCACTCAAACAGTTTCAAGCCTCAGTTTCCAGTAAAAGTTATACCATCTTGGTTCCTTCAATATCTTTCATACTGCTCCTTATTCATCTCATCTGTTTTTTAACGTGGGTTTTTCTCTTTTGGTCCCTTAAATGGATATTTCTTAAGATTTACTTCTTGATCCCTGAGAACAGATACTGAAGTTAGAGAGAGGTCTAATTGGAGCTCTGATCTCTTATGTCTAAATTTTTCATGGTTAGCCTGATTAGGTCTTGTTTTCTTCATCAATAAGATTAGGGTCATAATAATTCAAAGTGCTAATGAAAAGACAAAATGAGTAAACATGAAAATTCCTCGTAAATTCTTATGACATATTTACTTCCTACCTTTTCTATTTGTTCAATTCCCATCCTAAAGAGACTGTACGGTTGGGCATGGTGGCTCACGCCTGTAATCCCAGCACTTTGGGAGGCCAAGGCGGGTGGATCACGAGGTCAGGCATTCAAGAGCAGCTTGGCCAACATGGTAAAACTCTGTCTCTACTAAAAATGCAAAAAATTAGCCGGGAGTGGTGGTGGGCACCTGTAATCCCAGCTACTCGGGAGGCTGAGGCAGAGAATTGCTTGAACTTGGGAGGCAGAGGTTGCAGTGAGCCAAGATGGCCCCACTGGACTCGAGCCTGGGTGACAGAGTGAGGCTCTGTTACAAAAAAAAAAAGGTTCTACAGTTTTAACTATACTCTCTATGGGTATAACTTCCAAATTTACAGCTTAAAACCTTACTTATTTTCAAAGTACTGAAAACACATTTCCCCTCTTATATCCTCTTACCACCTTGAACTCAATGTGTCTCAATCTCTTAAAATCAGCTATCTAAGCTCTTTTCCTATTAGCAAAGCCATCACTTTTCTTCTTAAAATTGTATAATCATCTTTGGCAGATCTTTCATATTCCTAAATTCTATAACTGGCCAGTCACCAATCTGCTTATTCCTCCAAAATCTTCTCTTTATACATTTTCCACGGCTACCATGTTAGCTTACCACTGCCCTAATGGCTTCCTCAATTTGGTCCCAGTTTTCTCTTCCAGAGCATCCTTCATGAACCCTCTGTTCCAGACAAACTGATGTATTTACCACTTGAATGCATTTTGTACACTTTTGCTTCTAAGATTTTACTTAAGTCACTTTATCATTTTACTTTCTAGTCTACATAATAAACAGTATTTTCTCCTATTTAAAAACACACTTATCTTTAAAATAGTAAAGCAAAGTATAATTTATCTGGGGAATCTGAGTAAATTATGTTTCCATAATCTTTTTTTTTTTTTTTTTTTTTAGTAGAGACGGGGTTTCACCGTGTTAGCCAGGATGGTCTCGATCTCCAGACCTCGTGATCCGCCCGTCTCGGCCTCCCAAAGTGCTGGGATTATAGGCTTAAGCCACCGCGCCCGGCCTTTGTTTCCATAATCTTCTGTTTTTGTTTTTGTTTTGTTTCTTTTTTGAGACACAGTCTCACTCTGTCACCCAGGCTGGAGTACAGTGGTGTAATTTCGGCTCACTGTAACCATTGCCTCCTGGGTTTCAAGCGAGTCTCGTGGCTCAGCCACCCAAGAACCTGGGATTACAGGCATGCACCACCATGCCTGGCTAAGTTTTGTATTTTTAGTAGAGACGGGATTTCACCACATTGACCAGGCTGGTCTCAAACTCCTGACCTCAAGTGATCCACCTGCCTTGGCTTCTCAAAGTGCTGAGATTACAGGCGTGAGCCACTAGACCCACCCATGTTTCCGTATCTTCTGGAGTGCTAAGATGATTTCTGTCATAATTTATTTTGTGCAGTTAACCACTCTTCTTTCCTTCTAAATGACATAACTTTCTTTGGTCAGTTATTTCCTAAAGCAGGCTCCTTGGAACACTTACTTGTTCCACGTGGTTTCGCAGGGGCATGTAAGAAAAACAAAGGGTCTGTTGTCAAGTTTTAGAGATGCTACATTAAACAATTAAAAAGGTCCCTTTATTGTAGGACTTCTCAGGCTTTAAAATGCTAAACCGTTTCTCTATCATCATTCTTCTCTAGTTCTGACATAAAATATTCCTTTCTCATCCCACTACGGCTTAACTCAGCTTCAAACCACTACTCACTTCTCTGAACTGAGTGAGCCTTCCAGATTCAACCAGATTGAGTTTTTCATCCTTGCCTCTTGATTCTCAATCTCTTTCTCCAGGGAAATATGCACCTTTTCCCCCACAGCAAAAGATGAAGTCTCACTCTGTTGCCCAGGGTAGAGTGCAGTGGTACAATCACAGCTCACTGCATCCTAGAACTCCTGGGCTCAAGTGATCCTCCCATCTCAGCCTCCCAAGTAGGTGGGACTACAGGCATATGTATGTCACCACACCTGGCTAATTAGGATTTCTATTTTCAAAATGATACCCAGACCCGATGATCTAAGCAGTATGTCTTCAACTGGGGAATACATATAGGTGAGGAGTATTATCTTGGGGTATGCAAATTTATAGGAGAAAATGTGGTACATTTTCCTGAAGAGTGAGTTTTACTTAAAGGTTTTTTTGGGAAACATTTTTATTATAAAATAAAAATACATGTAGAATGTACACTGTTTTAAAGAAACATGAGACTTTTGGATACCACTTCAGGCTACATCCCAGATCCCTTTGATAGGTATTCAAATGCCTCTGCCCTAAAGGAACTCCCAAAGAAAAGACCAAAAAACACTGATGTAGGCCAATGGAGAGGAATGGGGAGAAAGTAAGTATCAAAGACTCACTAAAAGAAAGCTTCCCCTGTGTCAAGTACTATACTAGATGCTTTATCTATATATTTTTCTTAATGCCTACAATGACACTACAAAAATGCACTATTTCATTCATCTTATAGAAGATAAACCTCACAGAAGTTAACCTGTCCTAAGCTGCAAAGTTTACAGTGGTAAAAATGTTTTCTTGTATAATGTTGGAGCGATAAAAAACACACATTTATCACTGAAATATTATGATTAATTCTCACAAGAAAAAATAGCTAGGATAACTAGAAATGACCCTTTTAAAATAATTTATCACCAATATGAGTCCTTCATGTCTTAATGTTGACTCTAACAGAAATGAGGTACTTATTTTCTAGTAAAAGCTTATTACTGATACTAACAAATTCCCAGATATTCAGAAGTGTTATTAGGACAACATGCTTAAGTTTCAGTTAATGAAAACCAGGGGAAAAAACCTTAAGAGTTTACATTTGTAATTGTTATATTCCTTTCACTAGCACATTTCCTCCCCCAAAAAAGCAACGCCTACTATTAACTAAGATTTTACCCAGTTGTATGTCATATGAACAATATTGAATATTTCTTTTTTTTTTTTTTTTCTGAGACAGTGTCTCATGCTGTCACCCATACTGGAGTACAATGAAGCAATCATGGCTCACTATAGCCTTAACTTCCCAGCCTCAGGTGATTCTCCTACCTAAACCTCCCAAGCAGCTGAGACCGGAGGTGTGCACCACCATGCCTGGCTAACTTTTTGTATTTTTTGTAAAGACAGGGTTTCACCATGTGGCCCAGGCTGGTCCCAAACTCCTGAGCTCAAGCAATCCACCCACATCAGCCTCCCAAAGTGGTGAGATTACAGGCATGAGTCACCACCCGGCCTTGAAAAGACTTTTTAAAGAATTTTAGAAAGTAAGACTGAAGATGTCAAACTAGTTTGAAATTGAGGGGCTAAATGATCATCCAAAGCATAAGTCTTATTTTTCTTCATAGAACACTGCCAGTTAAATCTGCAACTTGAATTTTTATATGCTGAAATAAACTAAATGGCCTTTAAGAAAACCTAACATACATACAGATTCACCAAATCAGCATAATAGGGATAATTATAGAAGGACTTATTGCAGAATCTCTTAAAATAGGGAGGTCTATAGTGGATTTTACATTAGCCAGTTTACAAACAAAGAAATAGGTTAATATACAATCTTTAAGGAACACATATTAGGTAAAACCCCAACATAAAAAAAAACAACCAAAGATATGGCCAAGAAAGATTACCTGACAATGAATAAATCTGCTAATAAAAATACTGACCTCATTAAAAAGTACCTAAATCAGTCTCTGTTATTAATATTTTTTTTTATGAGACACAGTCTTGCTCTGTTGCCCAGGGTCTCACTATGTCACTCAGTCTGCCCAGTGGCATGATCATGGGTCACTGCAGCCTCAACCTCCCCAAGCTTAGGTGATCCTCCTGCCTCAGCCTCCCAAGTCACTGGGACCACAGGCATGTGTGATCATGCCTGGCTAATTTAAAAAAAAAAAATTATTTGTAGAGATGGGGTCTCCCTGTGCTGCCCAGGCTAGTCTTGAACTCCTGGCCTCAAGGGATCTTCCCAGCTCAACCTCACAAAGTGCTGGAATTACAGGTGTGAGCCATGGCACCCGGCCTCTTGGCTACTGTTAATAAAAATTATAGTTTCAGAGATAATAGATATATAGAATCCTTTGTTTTCTATATACACATCTGTGAGGATAGTCATAAAGAAGCATTAACTTATAATGTACACAATTATTAAATATACATAAATTTTAAAATTCCTATTTTATTTACTTGCAGAGCAACAGTTAAAATGTGAATATTTATTTGATCTGTTACAGATGATAGAAGCAAAATCTTGTTATTAATGACATATATAACTCTTAATATAAATGATTAATCCCTTCATCCCTTAACATATTAATTCTCCCTATTTAAAGGCTTTTTAAACATTGGGCAAAGTTGCTTGTATAAACAGGCAAAGTCTCAAAAATGGAAGAAAGAATAGAAATTGAATGGTATAATGACAAAATAACAAAAATCTTCTTTTGCTAATTGTGTAAATTAAAAGAACCTAGTCATATCACTGAAGTATATATTTTCCAAATAACGTGCATTTCAGAAGAGCAACTCAGACTGGGAGCGACAGCTCATATCTGTAATCCCAGCACTTGGGGAGGCCAAGGTGGGAGGGCTGCTTGAGCCCAAGAGTTTGAGATCAGCCTGGGTGACATGAGACTTCATCTCTCCAAAAAAAAAAAAAAGTTGGTTGGAAGGCCAGGTGCGGTGGCTCATGCCTGTAATCCCAGAACTTTGGGAGGCCGAGGCGGGCGGATCACGAGGTCAGGAGATTGAGACCATCCTAGTTAACAAGGTGAAACCCTGTCTCTATTAAAAATACAAAAATTAGCCGGGCATGGTGGCGGGCGCCTGTAGTCCCAGCTACTTGGGAGGCTGAGACAGGAGAATGGCGTGAACCCCGGGAGGCGGAGCTTGCATGGAGCCGAGTTCGTACCACTGCACTCCATCTCAAAAAAAAAAAAAAAATTAGTTGGATATGGTGGCACATGCCTGTAGTCCCAGCTACTCAACAGGGTGAGGCAGGAGGATGGCTTGAGCCTGGGAGATGGAGGCTGCATGCAGCAAGTCATCGTTGCGCCTGCACTCCAACCTGGGCAACAGAGTGAAACCCTGTCTCTATCAATCAATAAATCAATAAGAGCAACTTAGGAAGACAAGTAATTGAAAGAGTAAGACTAAATGAAAATATCTTTTTCTTTTTTGAAGTGGCTTAAGATCACTACAAATATTCTAATTTTGAAAAACCAAGTTCCGACTTTCAAGACATTTCTAAGTTACCATGGTTAGCTGAGGAACTAAAAAGAGAAAATAATTAAAAGCCAGAAAACAATGAGTCTTTTAAGAAAATTCAGTATATAAAATCAATATATCTTGTTGATAATTACCAAATGATCTACAAATACAAGCAAAAAAAAAGGTAAATTTCTAATTTAGTCTAAACTGGGAAAATAGACAATAAATATCATAACTTGCAAATTGTGTTGTTAAAAAAAATTCTTAAAGTAAGAAAGTCCATTTGTAAACACTCCAGTTAATGAAATAACAAGAAAGACTTTATGTATTAGGAAAGCTTATTTACAAAATTCTAGATTTCCACATTGTTATTTTTTAAAAAAGGTATTTTATTTATAAGGATACTGCAACAGGAGTAGAAGTCTATTCTGGAATCTCTAACAGGAGAGACAATCTAACCTTCACATTTACATTGAAAAACTGAGTTTTTAACAGCCTTCTCTGTAATGCATATTCTTTTTTAAAATATAAAACTATTTCAAAAGGTTCATATATGCATATAAATATATAAAGCAAAAGAACACATAATTAAAAATTAATAAATGTGCCAAAATACAGCTTCTTAATGGCTTCCTTGAAAACTAAATGTCAAATTATCTTAGGCTGTGTTTCTTTTTCTATAAAGAACAAAGTAGACTTTACAGCTCAGAAATCCATATAACAAACACTCTACTCATCATACTCACAGGTTTTAGTTTTTCTTTCCCAGTAGTCAATACTATGGAGTCTTTTCCCCTAGAAAATCTGAAAGGCTTCTTATTCACTGGTCACATTGTTATCAGACCCGACACATCAGGAATGACCCACACTTTAATCTCCAGCCAGCTCTTTACGCTGCTCAGAACTTACTGTGCGTTACAGGTGATACTTCTTATAGCAGATGTTGATTATGGTCCCAAAGCACAAGAGACGCTCCCAAAGGGGTTTAGAACCCCTAACAACATCACCTGCTTCTTTTTGTATCCAGAGAAGCACTGTGGTATTCTGTTTTGAACAACTAATGATTTCAAGAGATTACACAGACGAGTTCTTTTCATTAGACTGCCTGACATAAGCTTATCCTTTCAGAATACTGCAGCAAATATAGGTTGTATGATTCCATTAGGATAAAAGAAATATTTTTACACAATTTTTCTCTGTGGCGCAGTTTAGTTCACCCTCTGTTAGAGCAAATTACTGGAAGAACTGGTTCTTAGGTTTCTAATGGCGCAGCGTTAACAGAGTGAATGATTCACGGATGTTCTTCTTAACATTCAGGAGTAACAAGGAAGGCTAGCAGTGCAGCCCAGGTCCAGAGCTGATGAATGGTGCAGTGCTGCTGTTGTCATAGCAACCAAGAGGAAAAAAGCAGCACCATATAAGGATCTGTGACATGGATTCTGGGAACAATTTATATTAAAAAGCTGTAAGCTCCTCATGCCTTAAAGCTGTAAACTCCTCTCTTACTGTTTCCTTCTCATGTTTTACTCTTCTGAATTTCTGAATCAGAGCTATGTAAATATACGTTGTTGTAAAACAGTTACTTAGTAGGCACCAACAAAATTGAGGTAACTTAAAATATTAATACTTTAGCAAGCTAATATAGGTCTGCAGTATCTCCATAATTTATTGTTAAGTGTTAAAATTATACAGTGATTTTGTTGCAATGTAAGGAACTACTAGAGTTTGAGATAGCAGAAAATTCATTTTTAAATACTTAGAGATATTAAAACCCTAATTAAATGCCTTTCATTCAGATGGGTATGCATCAGATATGCCAAAACTGCAGCACTATCAACTGATTGACTAATAAAGTAGCAATGACACCAATTTCAAAGAGAGGCATACTATCATCTGTATTCCTTCTAGATAAAGTTTCAAAAGACACTAACTTCGCTAAAAATGCTCATAGCCTTCATTCATGAACAAGAAAACTTCTCCGTCAATCACTTGTAAGACAGGGTTACTGGTCCACCCCATGCTTCTAAAGGCCTCTCCCTAACTGGGCCTGGACAACCTTTTTCTTGTCATAGTTTCTCCTCACCTCCCAGGAATCAGGAAGAGCTCCCCCTTTTAGGGGATAGTAGGATAGCTTCCAAATGGTATCACAGGAGAAGGGGAAGCTAGTGAAAGCACAATGCATAGATTGTCATAATGGTACTCCCTCTATAGTCTTCTGGACGTGGCTCTGAGATGACAGGCGCAGAAAAATATCTTTCATTAGATTTATTAAGCATGGGCCACTGATGCTACGATATTTCATCTATTTAGATAGGGTAGTTCTGTAAGAAATTGTTCTACATCATATCTCTGTGTTACTTTTCCATCACCATTTATTTAATGAAATATTCAGATACAATACAAAGCAAAATATTAGGTAAATTTACTTATTACACCATTATCTTATGTGCGCAACATTGCCATTATAATAACAATTCTGGGAAAGTTATGTATTTGTTGGTCATAGATTTATGAATTGGATAGATTTATGATGCATTTATCTCCATAAATGAAGAACCTCAGTAAAATGTGACTAAAAAGAATTGCAATGTAGTGGGATGAACATGCATTTGACTAGTCTTCTGACTGTAGCTGGACTGACAGCTTTGCTACTTTTAAATACAAGCCTGAGTAAGTCACCTAACTACTCTGACCCTCTGATTCATCTCAGTAAAGCATGTTCTACCTTATTCCTAACGTTACTGTGTGAATAGAAAAAACAAATACAGGGGGGCGGAGCAAGATGGCCAAATAGGAACAGCTCCAGTCTCCAACTCCCAGCGCGAGCGACACAGAAGACCGGTGATTTCTGCATTTTCAACTGAGGTACTGGGTTCATCTCACTGGGGAGTGCCGGACGATCGGTGCTGGTCAGCTGCTGCAGCCCGACCAGCGAGAGCTGAAGCAGGGCGAGGCATTGCCTCACCTGGGAAGCGCAAGGGGGAAGGGAATCCCTTTTCCTAGCCAGGGGAACTGAGACACACAACACCTGGAAAATCGGGTAACTCCCACCCCAATACTGCGCTTTAAGCAAACAGGCACACCAGGAGATCATATCCCACACCTGGCCGGGAGGGTCCCACACCCACGGAGCCTCCCTCATTGCTAGCACAGCAGTCTGTGATCTACCTGCAAGGCACCAGCGAGGCTGGGGGAGGGGCGCCCGCCATTGCTGAGGCTTAAGTAGGTAAACAAAGCTGCTGGGAAGCTCGAACTGGGTGGAGCTCACAGCAGCTCAAGGAAACCTGCCTGTCTCTGTAGACTCCACCTCTGGGGACAGGGCAATAACAAACGCAGCCGAAACCTCTGCAGACGCAAACGACTCTGTCTGACAGCTTTGAAGAGAGCAGTGGATCTCCCAACACGGAGGTTGAGATCTGAGAAGGGACAGACTCCCTGCTCAAGTGGGTCCCTGACCCCTGAGTAGCCTAACTGGGAGACATCCCCCACTAGGGGCAGTCTGACACCCCACACCTCACAGGGTGGAGTACACCCCTGAGAGGAAGCTTCCAAAGCAAGAATCAGACAGGTACACTCGCTGTTCAGAAATATTCTATCTTCTGCAGCCTCTGCTGCTGATACCCAGGCAAACAGGGTCTGGAGTGAACCTCAAGCAATCTCCAACAGACCTACAGCTGAGGGTCCTGACTGTTAGAAGGAAAACTATCAAACAGGAAGGACACCTACACCAAAACCCCATCAGTACATCACCATCATCAAAGACCAGAGGCAGATAAAACCACAAAGATGGGGAAAAAGCAGGGCAGAAAAGCTGGAAATTCAAAAAATAAGAGCGCATCTCCCCTGGCAAAGGAGCGCAGCTCATCGCCAGCAACGGATCAAAGCTGGACGGAGAATGACTTTGACGAGATGAGAGAAGAAGGCTTCAGTCCATCAAATTTATCAGAGCTAAAGGAGGAATTACGTACCCAGCGCAAAGAAACTAAAAATCTTGAAAAAAAAGTGGAAGAACTGATGGCTAGAGTAATTAATGCAGAGAAGGTCATAAACGAAATGAAAGAGATGAAAACCATGACACGAGAAATACGTGACAAATGCACAAGCTTCAGTAACCGACTCGATCAACTGGAAGAAAGAGTATCTGCGATTGAGGATCAAATGAATGAAATGAAGCGAGAAGAGAAACCAAAAGAAAAAAGAAGAAAAAGAAATGAACAAAGCCTGCAAGAAGTATGAGATTATGTAAAAAGACCAAATCTACGTCTGATTGGGGTGCCTGAAAGTGAGGGGGAAAATGGAACCAAGTTGGAAAACACTCTTCAGGATATCATCCAGGAGAACTTCCCCAACCTAGTAGGGCAGGCCAACATTCAAATCCAGGAAATACAGAGAACGCCACAAAGATACTCCTGGAGAAGAGCAACTCCAAGACACATAATTGCCAGATTCACCAAAGTTGAAATGAAGGAAAAAATCTTAAGGGCAGCCAGAGAGAAAGGTCGGGTTACCCACAAAGGGAAGCCCATCAGACTAACAGCAGATCTCTCGGCAGAAACTCTACAAGCCAGAAGACAGTGGGGGCCAATATTCAACATTCTTAAAGAAAAGAATTTTAAACCCAGAATTTCATATCCAGCCAAACTAAGTTTCGTAAGTGAAGGAGAAATAAAATCCTTTACAGATAAGCAAATGCTTAGAGATTTTGTCACCACTAGGCCTGCCTTACAACAGACCCTGAAGGAAGCACTCAACATGGAAAGGAACAACCGGTACCAGCCATTGCAAAAACATGCCAAAATGTAAAGACCATCGAGGCTAGGAAGAAACTGCATCAACTAACAAGCAAAATAACCAGTTAATATCATCATGGCAGGATCAAGTTCACACATAACAATCTTAACCTTAAATGTAAATGGACTAAATGCTCCAATTAAAAGACACAGACTGGCAAACTGGATAAAGAGTCAAGACCCATCAGTCTGCTGTATTCAGGAGACCCATCTCACACGCAGAGACATACATAGGCTCAAAATAAAGGGATGGAGGAAGATTTACCAAGCAAATGGAGAACAAAAAAAAGCAGGGGTTGCAATACTAGTCTCTGATAAAACAGACTTTAAACCATCAAAGATCAAAAGAGACAAAGAAGGCCATTACATAATGGTAAAGGGATCAATTCAACAGGAAGAGCTAACTATCCTAAATATATATGCACCCAATACAGGAGCACCCAGATTCATAAAGCAAGTCCTTAGAGACTTACAAAGAGACTTAGACTCCCATACAATAATAATGGGAGACTTCAACACTCCACTGTCAACATTAGACAGATCAACGAGACAGAAAGTTAACAAGGATATCCAGGAATTGAACTCATCTCTGCAGCAAGCAGACCTAATAGACATCTATAGAACTCTCCACCCCAAATCAACAGAATATACATTCTTCTCAGCACCACATCGTACTTACTCCAAAATCGACCATGTAATTGGAAGTAAAGCACTCCTCAGCAAATGTACAAGAACAGAAATTATAACAAACTGTCTCTCAGACCACAGTGCAATCAAACTACAACTCAGGACTAAGAAACTCAATCAAAACCGCTCAACTACATGGAAACTGAACAACCTGCTCCTGAATGACTACTGGGTACATAACGAAATGAAGGCAGAAATAAAGGTGTTCTTTGAAACCAATGAGAACAAAGATATAACATACCAGAATCTCTGGGACACATTTAAAGCAGTGTGTAGAGGGAAATTTATAGCACTAAATGCCCACAAGAGAAAGCAGGAAAGATCTAAAATTGACACTCTAACATCGCAATTAAAAGAACTAGAGAAGCAAGAGCAAACACATTCGAAAGCTAGCAGAAGGCAAGAAATAACTAAGATCAGAGCAGAACTGAAGGAGATAGAGACACAAAAAACTCTCCAAAAAATCAATGAATCCAGGAGTTGGTTTTTTGAAAAGATCAACAAAATTGACAGACCACTAGCAAGACTAATAAAGAAGAAAAGAGAGAAGAATCAAATAGACGCAATTAAAAATGATAAACGGGATATCACCACCGACCCCACAGAAATACAAACTACCATCAGAGAATACTATAAACACCTCTACGCAAATAAGCTGGAAAATCTAGAAGAAATGGATAATTTCCTGGACACTTACACTCTTCCAAGACTAAACCAGGAAGAAGTTGAATCCCTGAATAGACCAATAGCAGGCTCTGAAATTGAGGCAATAATTAATAGCCTACCAACCAAAAAAAGTCCAGGACCAGATGGATTCACAGCTGAATTCTACCAGAGGTACAAGGAGGAGTTGGTACCATTCCTTCTGAAACTATTCCAATCAATAGAAAAAGAGGGAATCCTCCCTAACTCATTTTATGAGGCCAACATCATCCTGATACCAAAGCCTGGCAGAGACACAACAAAAAAAGAGAATTTTAGACCAATATCCCTGATGAACATCGATGCAAAAATCCTCAATAAAATACTGGCAAACCGGATTCAGCAACACATCAAAAAGCTTATCCACCATGATCAAGTGGGCTTCATCCCTGGGATGCAAGGCTGGTTCAACATTCGCAAATCAATAAACATAATCCAGCATATAAACAGAACCAAAGACAAGAACCACATGATTATCTCAATAGATGCAGAAAAGGCTTTTGACAAAATTCAACAGCCCTTCATGCTAAAAACGCTCAATAAATTCGGTATTGATGGAACGTACCTCAAAATAATAAGAGCTATTTATGACAAACCCACGCCAATATCATACTGAATGGGCAAAAACTGGAAAAATTCCCTTTGAAAACTGGCACAAGACAGGGATGCCCTCTCTCACCACTCCTATTCAACATAGTGTTGGAAGTTCTGGCTAGGGCAATTAGGCAAGAGAAAGAAATCAAGGGTATTCAGTTAGGAAAAGAAGAAGTCAAATTGTCCCTGTTTGCAGATGACATGATTGTATATTTAGAAAACCCCATTGTCTCAGCCCAAAATCTCCTTAAGCTGATAAGCAACTTCAGCAAAGTCTCAGGATACAAAATTAATGTGCAAAAATCACAAGCATTCTTATACACCAGTAACAGACAAACAGAGAGCCAAATCAGGAATGAACTTCCATTCACAATTGCTTCAAAGAGAATAAAATACCTAGGAATCCAACTTACCAGGGATGTAAAGGACCTCTTCAAGGAGAACTACAAACCACTGCTCAGTGAAATAAAAGAGGACACAAACAAATGGAAGAACATACCATGCTCATGGATAGGAAGAATCAATATCGTGAAAATGGCCATACTGCCCAAGGTAATTTATAGATTCAATGCCATCCCCATCAAGCTACCAATGAGTTTCTTCACAGAATTGGAAAAAACTGCTTTAAAGTTCATATGGAACCAAAAAAGAGCCCGCATCTCCAAGACAATCCTAAGTCAAAAGAACAAAGCTGGAGGCATCACGCTACCTGACTTCAAACTATACTACAAGGCTACAGTAACCAAAACAGCATGGTACTGGTACCAAAACAGAGATATAGACCAATGGAACAGAACAGAGTCCTCAGAAATAATACCACACATCTACAGCCATCTGATCTTTGACAAACCTGAGAGAAACAAGAAATGGGGAAAGGATTCCCTATTTAATAAATGGTGCTGGGAAAATTGGCTAGCCATAAGTAGAAAGCTGAAACTGGATCCTTTCCTTACTCCTTATACGAAAATTAATTCAAGATGGATTAGAGACTTAAATGTTAGACCTAATACCATAAAAATCCTAGAGGAAAACCTAGGTAGTACCATTCAGGACATAGGCATGGGCAAAGACTTCATGTCTAAAACACCAAAAGCAACGGCAGCAGAAAGCCAAAATTGACAAATGGGATCTCATTAAACTAAAGAGCTTCTGCACAGCAAAAGAAACTACCATCAGAGTGAACAGGCAACCTACAGAATGGGAGAAAATTTTTGCAATCTACTCATCTGACAAAGGGCTAATATCCAGAACCTACAAAGAACTCAAACAAATTTACAAGAAAAAAACAAACAACCCCATCAAAAAGTGGGCAAAGGATATGAACAGACATTTCTCAAAAGAAGACATTCATACAGCCAACAGACACATGAAAAAATGCTCATCATCACTGGCCATCAGAGAAATGCAAATCAAAACCACAATGAGATACCATCTCACACCAGTTAGAATGGCGATCATTAAAAAGTCAGGAAACAACAGGTGCTGGAGAGGATGTGGAGAAATAGGAACACTTTTACACTGTTGGTGGGATTGTAAACTAGTTCAACCATTATGGAAAACAGTATGGCGATTCCTCAAGGATCTAGAACTAGATGTACCATATGACCCAGCCATCCCATTACTGGGTATATACCCAAAGGATTATAAATTATGCTGCTATAAAGACACATGCACACGTATGTTTATTGCAGCACTATTCACAATAGCAAAGACTTGGAATCAACCCAAATGTCCATCAGTGACAGAATGGATTAAGAAAATGTGGCACATATACACCATGGAATACTATGCAGCCATCAAAAAGGATGAGTTTGTGTCCTTTGTAGGGACATGGATGCAGCTGGAAACCATCATTCTTAGCAAACTATCACAAGAACAGAAAACCAAACACCGCATGTTCTCACTCATAGGTGGGAACTGAACAATGAGATCACTTGGACTCAGGAAGGGGAACATCACACACCGGGGCCTATCATGGGGAGGGGGGAGGGGCTAGGGATTGCATTGGGAGTTATACCTGATGTAAATGACGAGTTGATGGGTGCAGCACACCAACATGGCACAAGTATACATATGTAACAAACCTGCACGTTATGCACATGTACCCTACAACTTAAAGTATAATAATAATAAATTAATTAAAAAAAAAAGAAAAAACAAATACAATGCAAAGGCTTGAAATTCTAAAAATCTGTATTATCTTTTTAAATAGTATCTAAGCAAAATAGCAAAGATAAAAATGAAAAGTGGAATTTCAATAGAACTCCACAGACACAGAAAATTGCTTGAAAGGGTAAACATTTTTCCGGGCTAGGTTTTATGTTTGGTTGGATATTGTGTCCCATCACACTGCACATACTTGTCACAAGTAGCTATTTCTTTTTAGAATTATAGGAGATACAGATACTGTGGACTAGCGTTCAAGGATTATTTAATATAATAATGTACAGGTAATTCTACTGCCTCAACATGACTTATAAATGTCTTTAGAAAATAGTAACTTGGTAATAAAGAAGTATAAGCAGTTTCTATGGAATGGTTAATATTAAAGAACACGCAAAGTGATAGAGTTGCTTAAAATAACCTATTACTTTTTATCCTACCTAACTAGAAAACTGTAAACTCAAAAATGAGCTATTATGTTTGACTTGTAAATTCTATGGACAGCATATCTCATTCTGTTTCCTGGATGGTCTAATCTCTTCTATCTAGTAAGTTTTTTAACTCAAATATTGTCTTGTGCCAGTAGTTGTTTTTGAGGGAAATTCTCTTTAGTTGTGACTTTTTAGAATACTGAGTATCCAATATCTTAAGTAAAAAGAGCAAGTTTCTCTCCCACCTCCCCATCATCAAGTCATGTTGAGCAGATCTTTGCATTAGAGAGATGCCAGAAAAGTTATGCAAAAAATGTAAACTTGGACCACAACTAAATTTTTCACTGACTTTCATATTAACGTTGCTTATGCTCTGTAAGAGCTAACTGGGATGAGGACATGATTAAAATACTTTAAAAGACAAAGTACACAGGTTTTGTTTTGTTTGAAAAACTGGATTTAACGTAAGGGTGGAGAGAGATTTAAGGAGTTAAGCTCTTCCCCTTGGTTACCAATTTTTAACTCCTTTATGATTAATTTAGGTAAGTCATGCTAAAACTTACACAGTTTTATATTCTTTTTTATTTTTATTCTTTTTCCAGTCTTGCAATATTAAAAGCTTTCTCTAAGGAGTAATCATCCATGCTAAACTCTATAGTGCTTAAAGGTAGGGTAATATTTATGAAGAGATGTACATACGAAATCTCTGTTCTCACAGGAATAAGAAAGTAACCATTCTATAGTTATAGCAATTCAAGTTTTGGCCAAATTTCTATGGGGGGTTGTGTCTTTCCTAGCAACAGCTACTGCTCCAGATCAGGACTTCAATCTGCAGCAGTAGGGTAATGACTGACAGAGAAGAAAAAGAAATATATTCTTAAAAATCATATATGTGATCCCTATACATTAGCCACCTACTTCATCTGGTGGTCAAAGAAAAAGAGGGTAAAGAGTGAAATAGTTACAACTCTAAAGGATAAACTGGCAGGGTTGGACATACTGAGAAGCAGTATTTCTGTTTAATGCATGTCATGAATGATATGTAATGAATTTCTGAGGATAATTTTTATACTTAGTTTTTATTTTATATGTCAACTTTACTATCTAAACCCTGAATAAAATTTTCCCAAATGTGTGATGCTACTTCTAAATGATAATTGTAACATTTGAAAAAGGTCGTGGGTTGGCAGGTGGTTCTTTCAGAATGTTTTTATTGATAAGCAGGGCATAAAAGGGCATACTGAGCCATAAGATACACATATCAAATCTCTTTTCTCTCACTTTACTTATTTCATTAAACTAAAGTTATAAAATTTACAGAATGATACAGATGTATATGTAATTTTTTTTTTTTAAAAAATCATTTTCAGAAATCAGAAACGTGAACATTAACCAGAAAAGGGGGAAACAGAGATGTTCAACCAACTCTGGTACAACTCAAAATACTGCTCATTGTGCTAGCTAAACAAAGTCATCAAAACTGACAACACCACATAGACAACTCTAAAATGACCATATTTCTTGGCTGGGCACAGTGGCTCACACCTGTAATCCCAGCGCTTTGGGAGACTGAGGTGAGAGGGTTGCTTGAGCCCAGGACTTTGAGACCAGCCTGGGCAACATAGCAAGACTCTATCTCTACAAAATAATGAAAAAATTAGCCAGGTATGGTAGTGCACGCTTGTAGTCCCAGCTACTCAGGAGGCTGAGGTGGGAAGATCTCTTGACCCCAGGAGGTTGAGGCTGCAATGAGCAGTGATCGTGCCTCCACACTCCAGCCTGGGTGACAAAGCAGGACTCTATGTCTTTAAAAAAAATAAGTAAAATGAAATGACTGTATTTCTTAACTTCTGAAATTCTGCCAATGACATGAATGACTGATGGACAGGGTGAGGATGCGTATTTACACTTAAGAAAGGCCAGGTGAACTGAAAATGTCCTCTGGAACACTCTGCCCTCTGGTGTTTAAAATCCTCCTCTAAGAGGGAGTTACTCTGCCATGCCATGGGTTTATTACTCTTAGGGGTTGAATGTCAATTTGGGTGCATAATTTTCTATAATCAGAATATATAGTTTACAATTATAAAAATTTCTATTATAATGTGAACATATATTCTGTTCTAACCTTTGTATTATCCCATACTGCAATTTATTTCCTGTTCAGAGAGTTACTAAGGATTTCTTTTGAATCGTGGATATTTATTTGACTTTTGTGATGCTTTGTGACTGAAAAGTATTCCTCATGGCCAAAATTATTTAGCCCTTAAACTCTACATGACACTTTCTAAACTGCTCACATTCCACAGCACGTGGGAAGTTAAGCAAGTAGAGAAGGACAAGGTCAATTAAGTAAAAAAATTAGACTTCCTAGGGACCATGGCATAAATCATGGTGAGTTTTCTGGGGAAGGTCACAGAAGAAGGATGGACAATGAAGAATTTTTTTTTTTTTTCTGTAATCTTCATGGTATTTTCTATGTTTAAAACTGATAGCCAATTATTGGAACCACAACACAGTAGCTAAAGAGGATATCAAATGATTGACAACTTTTTCACATGCTAGGATTCTTTTTATTTCCTCTTGTTTGTCACAAGAAGTGCCTGGCACAAAAAGAAACTCTACACACATTTCTGTATTCCTCTCAGCCTTAAGGTGTTGTTATCTACACTTTACATATGAAGAAACAGAAGCTCAAAAAGAACTAATCTGCCCAGAGTTTACCAATGAATATGTAGAATTCTAAATGGGTTCTGTGTTCAGCTGGGTTCCTGACCAGTGTGACCCTATCAGTTCTTTTGGGCCTAGAGTTCTGAACCTTAACCCTGCCACATTATAGACATTCCATAAAGATTTGTTGAAAAACAAACATTACCTTACACTGTGTCCTCAATGTTAGACATTTTTCTTGGTGCTGACTACTTGTCCTCCCTGGAACTTTGCTTACTGCCTCCCGCTAGATTCCCTTGGATTAACAGGTTCCACTTACTTCCTGTGACACCCAACGATTACCCTACTGCTGATCCACCCTAATGTTTAGGGTCTGTTTATGCATCTACTTCGTGAGTGCTACCACACTGTTATCTTACTAACTTGCCTTCTCCATCTCAGGTCCTAGGTATCCTTGGTTTGACCCTTCATTGGTCACAGCACTAAAAGGAATGCTGGACCATCAATTCAACACTTCAGATTCAGGCAAACATTTCTTTTAAAATGTAGAGAAAAGAAGCTATGAGCCAATGGTCAATAATTTTAAAAGAAAATATGGTTTGAGGGTACAGATTAAAAATAAAAAGCAATGGCCGGACGTGGTAGCTCACACCTGTAACCCCAGCACTTTGGGGGGTCGAGGCAGGCGGATCATAAGGTCAGGAGACTGAGACCATCTTGGCCAACATGGTGAAACCCCATCTCTACTAAAAATACAAAAATTAGCTGGGTGTGGTGGTGCATGCCTATAATTCCAGCTACTCAGGAGGCTGAGGCAGGAGAATCACTTGAACCTAGGAGGCAGAGGTTGCAGTGAGCCGAGATTGTGCCACTGCACTCCAGCCTGGTGACAGAGCGAGATACAGTCTCAAAATATAAATGAATAAAATAAAAAGCAATTTATACAATCATAAACATATGGAAACATCTAAAGAAATAAATATTGCCATACCAGAAATTTTTTGATAAAGACAGATTGTGCCCGAAGAAGAAATACACAAAGAGAGAGGGAAATAATCAAAGATGAAGAGTAGAAAACCATAATCAAAGATGAAGAGTAGAAAACCATTTAATTATACTGTCCAGGAAGAATACTGCCCCAGCTGAGAAGAGCTATGTTTTGAAGATAGCAAAAAGGATTATTGGGATATTTTTAGAATTAAAAAATGGACAAGGACAGGACAGATCTTCTGCATGGGAAAGATAATCATGCAGTGATTTTATAATAAGCTTCATTTATGAATCACCTTCTACAAGCTAAACTCTTTACTAAGTTCTTAACATATATCTTATTTAATAAATTACTTTTTTGGCGGGGAGACAGAGTCTCACTCTGTTGCCCAGGCTGGAGTTCAGTGGTACTATCTCAGCTCACTGCAACCTCCGCCTCCCGGGTTCAAGTGATTCTCCTGCCTCAGCCTCCCGAGTAGCTGGGATTACAGGTGCATGCCACCACACCCAGCTAATTTTTTTTTGTATTCTTAGTAGAAACAGGATTTTGCAATGTTGCCCAGGCTATTCTCAAACTCCTGAGCTCAGGAAATCCTCCCACCTCGGCCTCCCAAAGTGCTGGGATTACAGGTGTGAGCCACCACTCCCGGCCATGATATCTTATTTAATCCGTACAATACTCTGTGATGCAGAAATATCAATAATATAATACAGGTAAGAAAACATACTCAGAACAGTCAAGTGACTGTATGCCAAGGTCATACAGCTAATAAGTAGCAGAGTCAGAGTTTGAACCCTAGTATATCTGACTCCAAAGTTTGCCATGCCTAACAATATCCTGCTCTAAGCATGAGACAGAACAATCCATGACTCAGCCCTTGGTGCTATGGTTTGAACGTGTCCTCCAAAATTCAGGTGTTGAAATTTAACGGCCAATCTGACAGCAAAGAGGTAGGACCTTTCAACGGTAGTTAAGTCATATAAAGGCTCCTCCCTTTGTGGCTTGGATTAAGACCTTATAAAAGAGGCCACAGAGTTAGGTTCTCTCGCACTTCCACCTTCCCTCAGGTGCGGACACAATGTTCCTCCCTCCTGCAGGATGCAGCAACAAGGTGTTATCTTGGAAGCAGACAGCAGCCCTCACCAGACAACCAAACTTCCTGGAGCCTTGATCTTACACTTCCCAGTCACCAGAACTGTGAGAAAATAAATTTCTGTTCTTTATAAATTACCCAGTCTCAGAAGTTTTTTCTTATAGCAACCTAAACAAATTAAGCCAACTCTGATTGTGCTTTAATGTTCTCCATTAAGAAAATTATATTTAAACTAATAAACATCATTAAGAGGTCATTAAAGACCAAATTTTGAGGACAAGTTAAAATACACATAATCAAAATCCAGGCCCAAACAATTTACCTTTCAGAATTCTAAAAGGACAGGAAGACATGAACATGAAACTATCAATAACAGTTTCTATAAAACCATGCAGGAAATTCACAGAACTACAGGACTAAAGGATGCCAAAATGTGGATACTAGGAGTTTCTATAAAATTTCTCTAAAGAAAAAAAATGCTTACTGAGAGTTGATAAGGGGTCCCAAGGAAGAGTAACTTCAAAGTAATCTCATGTCCATTTTCATATGGTTACTAGAGCAGAAGATCATGAAAATAACAGTTGCACTACCATCTTGATATTAGACAGGCTGTAAATAAAGTCTTTTAAGCTACAGAAAAGTACACATGATGGCTGCCTTCCAGGATGTTAGACTGCCATGTGAAAGAGGTTAGTTTATGCAATATAATTCTAAAAGGCAGAACTAGGACTAACGGGTAGGAGCAATAAAGGAGGGCATTTCCATCCATGTAAATTGGAGAACTGCCTGTTAAAACTATTGAACAAAGGAACAGGCTATGTCACAAAGAAGAAAGCTTACCATCATTGAAAGTGTTCACACAGAGACTGTTGACTATCCACTAAGTTTGCTGTGAAGATTAAATTTGCTCATATACGTAAAGTACTTAACACTGTCTAGAACAGGGTAACAGCTCAAAAAATATTATCTTTAATTACTACTACTATTATTATAACTGTATTACTTGTAAGTTTAGCTAAAACTTGCCTGTAAAATCATCTAGGTCTGCTGACTCTTGGAGATCTTTGATTTCTATGGTTACCAGGCGAGTCATAATTTTAAGTTTTCTTGAGTCAAATTTACAGCCTATTTTCTTCCATCTCATTCAAGGTTTTTTTGTGTGTGTTGTTTTGCTATAAAGCTATATGCTGTATTCTCTTATAATAAAAAGATTAGTGACTAACTTTTCGCTCTGTATGTTATGTTTTCTCAATCCCTCTTTTTCATTTTGATCACTTCTATCAAAGATTCCTCTATTGTCTTAGTATTTTCAAGGGAACTGTGGCTTCACTGATCAAGTACTAGTTTTTTGTTTATTCATTTTCTCTTTTAACTTTATTGATTACTTCATGTTTACTATGTTTTCCTCAATCTCCTTGAGTTATTAGTTCATTTATTTTCAGTACTTCCTGTTTTCTAATAAAAGTATTCAAGGTAATGACCTTTCCACAGAGTATCACTTCGGCTACATTTAATAAGTTTTAATACATAATACATGTTAATTTCCAACTTTTTTTTTCCAATTTTGGTTTCTATTTTAACCCAAAAGTTATTTTAAAACTTAAAAATTTTAGAAGTAGAAAAGAAATTTCTCCCTATCTTCTTTGTTGTTAGATTCTATTTTGATTTTCAATGAAAAATAGGTGCATTGTCCAGAGATTTATGGCCAAAATACATAATCAACTTTTTTTATTTTTACTTATTTATTTATTTTTTTGAGACGGAGTCTCGCTCTGTCTAATGAACATCAAACTGTTTTCACTCCAGGCTGGAGTGCAGCGGCACGATCTTGGTTCACTGCAACGTCTCCTGGGTTCTAGGGATTCTCCTGCCTCAGCCTTCCGAGGAGCTGGGACTACAGGTACGTGCCACCACGCCCAGCTAATTTTTGTATTTTTAGTAGAGACGGGGTTTCACCATGTTGGCCAGGATGGTCTCGATCTCTTGGCCTCGTGATCTGCCCACCTCGGCCTCCCGAAGTGCTGGGATTACAGGCCTGGGCCACCGTGTCCGGCCTAAAATCAACTTTTATAAACAGTTCATAAGTGCTGGAAAATAATACAAGTATAAGAAATCTTATGTTTTTCAGTATGAGGTTCTACACTCAGCTGAATTAAGCTTTCAAAAACTTGACACATGTTAACTTTACATATTTATGGGGTATATGTAATATCTGGATACAGTCATACAATATGTAATGATCAAATCAGGGTAACTGAGATATCCATCATCTCAAACACTTATTTCTTTTTGTTTAGAACATTCCAAATTTTTTAGCAATTCTGAAATATAAAGAGTTGTTTATTAATTGCTTATTATTCAAATTATCCATATCCTTTAATGAGCTGTTCATTTTATGAGGCATGAAATCTGCTTTAACGCATTTATGCCTAGTATTCCATTATTGGACTGCTAAGCTTGTGGGAGTTATTTATATCTTACTGCTCAAGGTCATGGCCAAGGTCTGATTTTTCACATGAAAAAATTTGTAGCCTCAGGCATAAATGGGTTAAATATAAATTCATCAACTTTCCCTTTGGTTGCTAATGTTTAATATATAAAGTTTTTATTTTTAAAAAACTTTCTTATTGAGATATAAGTACAATTCAATGGATTTAGTACGTTCACAGAGTTGTACAACTGTCACCATAATTTAAGTGTAGAACATTTTCATCACCCCAAAATGAAACCCTAGACTCTTAAGCATTCACTACCTATACCATCGTTGGTGACCCCCTTCCCTTAAGTAACTACCAATTAACATTCCGTCTCTATAGATTATTTGCCTATTCTGGACATTTCATATAACTGCAATTGTATAATATATGTTCTTTTGTGACTGGTTTCTTTCACTTAGCGTCAACATTTTCAAAGTTCACCATGGATCATGAAAGCATTTATTTTTAATGCCAAGTAATACGAATATATCACTTTTTATTTATCCACTCATCAGCTAATGAACATCAAACTGTTTTCACTCTTTGGTTATTATGAATAATGCTGCTATGAACATATGTGTACTAGTTTTGGTGTGAACATATGTTTTCTTTTCTCTTGGATAACTTTATACATTTTGATGCCATGTTGTCTCATGCATAAAAAAGCAATAATCGTTAACATCAACTTCATGAATTGTATCTGCATAAAATATCAAATAAAACTTTTTTCTTTGTGTTTAATATTATTACAAATAATACTATCCTTTTCTCAACATTTATTTGGTATATATATTTCATCCCTTTATTTGCAAGCTTCCTCTCAATTTGTTTAGAAGCATCTATTATAAATAACATCTCACTGGAAATGCTTTTTATACACTCTGATAACTTCATCTTTATAAGGGAAACTGATATCACTTTCTTGTGACAACTAACTTATTTCATCTTATGTGGCTTTTAAAAATATTCTTCTTATTGTTTTTCTTCCATTCCAATTTTCATCTAACCTGACAGAAATGAAACCATTTCATTTTAAAAGTATAAATGACCTGTTATTTTGGCTCTCTCTTCATTAAGGGTCATTTGGGCACTTTTGCAAACTTTCCCTAGTGGTGGCTGAATAGAGGCAGGAAGACAGGGCTACTATATTTCAATGGAATACATACAGTATTACTATACCTACTACAAATAATCCTTTTATAAATAAACACTGCAACAGTATAAATAATACTTCTACTCTGTATGAGTGACTTCCACTCAAATATGAAAAAAAAAAAAAAAAACTAGATTACTTTCTTGTCTAAAACCTCACAGGTTAAATATAAAAAGAGAAGATTTAATTATTTTGAAATCCAGTGTATGTAAATATCACAAAAGGATTATTTATTTGATAATTTACGCTGCCTTTTAGGTGTTCAACATATACGCAGTGGCAAAGGCTCACCCCTTAACCAGACTTTCGTCAGGCTCCTCTGATCCCTCTTTTTTTTTTTCTTTCTTTCTTTATTTTTTTATTATACTTTAAGTTCTAGGGTACATGTGCATAACGTGCAGGTTTGTTTCAACGCTCTTGCGTGGGCCTTGTCCTCAAGCCTCCTGGCCCAGTCGTAGCAAGAATCCTGCTAACCCAGTTTAGTGAGAATCCCCCTACCCTTGATAATCTGGTCAACATGGCTTGCCTTCAGCAAGGCACTGTTTAGTGGTTCGGCAATAATCCTCTTACTCTTGAAGCCTCTTCTTAATAATTTCTCATCCACTGATTCTATCCTCCACCCCACTCTTCTCCTTGGCTATAAATACCCAACATTCTTTACTGTATTCAGAATTGAGCCCAGTTCTATACTATTGCAAAAGAGCCTTACTAAAATCTGTTTTTACCACTTTACTGTTGAGCTCTGGTTTTCTTTAACAATACTGACTCACAATAATTGAAATTATTATATTGAATTAAGTAATAACCCTCTAATATTCTCTACTTTTGATTTGGAAGACTACAGAAATAAACTCTTCAAGGCCAGAAATGGAAATAAGGCCCCTCCCCTTTTATCCAATCCTACACTGTTTTACAATAACCTAATCTTTATCTCATAAACCAGAGAATCTGAATTAGAAATAGTTAGAAACCGAATTAGAAACAGTACCCTGGTACTGTCTAAGGTCCAGACCTAATAGTTCAATTATTCTATTATTCCAAAAGAGCTTAAAAGTCTTGGTATATATTTCCTCATTTAATCTTACAAAAACACGTGGTCTCTAACAATTAGCAATGATGGAACTTAAGACTACCATGCATGTCTCCTATATTTTTTAATCTAACAAATTCATTATACTATATTATGAATTCCAATGTTTATCCTAAAATTGCAAGATATTTACTCAGATGCCACAGCATTATAAGTACGCTGAAATAAATCTTGACTATAGAGACTAATACTATCTACAGGACCTTTATAGTTTCCAATTCACTTTTCAATAATTTTTCCAGGATGTTTACAAAACAAGACTATGTTTCCATTTTTCCAAGATATAAATGAGAAGAAAAATAATATTTAATGTTTGTTATATGCTAGACTGTATGTTTAAGAAATCTTAATCTTGCTAGCAATTCTGTATTTTTTCCCATCATAAAATTCACCACAGTATATCTTGAATTCTAGTACATTTTCAAAAATTGCAAGATAAGTATATTATTATGCAAAGAACATATCATGAATATACTTGTATCAGACTATGTAGAATAACACTATGTATAGGCCATTTTTAATGTCAAAAGAACTTTTCAATGGTTTCCCCAGGATGTTTCTGGAACAAGTAAATGTTTCCTTTTTATTTGTGGCTTTGGCCATAGCTAGCATCTAAAATATCCAGGTTCAGCATGATCAGATCAGTTATTGTGACTTATTTGCCATCCAAACTGGATTGCCACAAGGTCAATCCAATCTATTGGCAACAAATACTTTTAAAATCAGGCCATTTCCCACCCCAGAGATTAGATAATAGTCTATTTGATGTTGGTATTTGAAGATTACTCCTCAGAAAAGTAGAGGGACTTACTTAGCGTAATTAAGTTTCTTGAAGGCTACCTTGCAAAAGCTCAGAACACATACTTGACATAGCTGATAAACAATACCCACATCTCTTTGGAAACTATAATAATAATTGTAGCTAACATTTTGACTACTTACTCTATGCCAGACACTGTCTTATGTACTTTACATGTACTAATTAATCTAATTATCTTATTAGTCCTATGAGGTAGATACTATTATCACCCCTAGTTTAGAAATAAGGGAATTGAAGTACAGAGACTTTAAACAAATTTGAGCAAGATTACACAGTTACGAAATGACAGGGTTCATTTTGTTATACTGTCTCAAGAGATTTTGCATTTTCAACATGATAAGACTTACAGAAAGCTATACAGCAACACTTATGTCATCCCTCTCCCACTTCTGATTAAGAGTTCTCTCTCTAGGCTACCAACAAACACACGCATGTGTGTACGTATGTGTCATTTAAAAACACACACGGGTTCCTATTGAGAAATATTTGGATTTTCATTTTTTGCTATATAAACAATATCACATGTATGTACACACATACATACACATTTTCAAATCTGTTCAAGCTTATCTGTAAAACAAACTCTTAGCAATAAAATTGGCTTATTACGGATTATATGCCTTATAATTGTGATACATATTGCCAAATTGCCATAAAAATGGTTGTACCAATTTTCACCCCTACCCGAAGTATGTATATGCAAAATTTAAGTTTCACTAAATTTAACAAATGTACATAATGGGTAAATAATATACATTCCGTAAGAATGAATGAAGTTTTAGCACTCCTTAATCATCTATCTATGCTGAGGATCCTTATGACACTATGGGAAAGCATCTTGGAATGAGCACTGGGCAAGAATCTGGAGACCACAGGGAGCCTCTGCTTACTGTCTTCCACATCATCCCCAAAGCACAGCAATACCTAAGTAAGTCCAACAACCTTGAAACGTGCCCAATTTTTAGGTCTTCTTTACCGCTTAAACCGTTTGGCTGTATCTTTTATTACCTGAAACAACAAAAATCTTAACTGATATACTAGATGCTCTGGATGAGCTATTTAACTTCTCTAAACCTCGATTTTCTTCTTGGAAAATGAGACATATCTGGAGGGACTGGGTATTAATCCTAACTCTGACCGCTGCCTAGCTGTATTATCCTCCACAAGACATTTTACTTTCAGCAAGACATTTACCTCTCTGTGAACTTAATTTGCTTGTCTGTAAAGTGGAGATACCAGTGACAAGAACACAAGCTAATAAGTGTATGCCACACAACAGACATTATAATAAAAATTATTGTCATTATTATTGCTATTACTTATTAAAAAGTGCGACTTTAAAAACCTATAAAGCTTTAAAGTTCCCACTGGTGTTTAACATGAAAAGCAATTTTTACAAACTTCTCAACAAATTTAAACAAATTGTATTAACAATAACAACACTTTCTGAGCACTTAAACATAGTTTTTAAAAAGTATAAAACAATGTGATTATAAGAATAATACAACCACCCATGAAGTCGGTTGTATTATTGCTATCCCCATTTTACAGATGAAGAAACAGAAGCAAAAAGTCATGACGTGACACTCAGAGCTGGAATACAAACTCAAACAGTCTGACCACAAAGTCTGTGCCTCTCTTGAACATGTTTACTACATTAACTTATTTTTGTACTGACTAGAGTGAGGTGTGTATACATTTAAAAATTAGTTTTTAAGCTCTAAATTATATCTATTCTTGAGCTGGTCTTTACCCATTCTTACTCCCTCCAGACTGAAAATGAGTCAAAGTATTTGGAAATGGACCTATATCTGCAAATGAGTCTTTACCTACATCGGCATGGAAGACTAAGATAAATATGTTAAGAGTATAAAGGTTACACAGTAACAATGATAGGAAAAGGATACTCCTTTGTCATATCTTATAAGATGAAAACATAAGTACCCATCTTATCAGAAGTGAAGACAATGACTAATAATGACTATTTAAAGATCAGGAAAACCTATGCACCTGTCCCCCAGTATCCATGGGGGACTGGTTCCAGGACCTTCCTCGGATTATGCTCAAATCCTTGATATGAAATGGCACAGTATTTGCATATAACCTATGCACATCTTTCTGTATGCATCAAATCCTTTCTAAATTACTTATAATACCTAATACAATGTAAATGCCATGTAAATAGTTGTTAGACTGTACTGTTTAGGGATTATTAAAAAATCTACATGTTCAGTACAGATGGTTTAAGAAAAATATTTTCTATCTGTGTTTGGTTGAATCCACGGATGCAGAGGGCTGACTGCCCAAGGCTAATGAACATGTGATATTCTAGTCCCTCATACTTCATTCTCTACATATTTGCCAACAAGATTTGACTACAAGGTAAATTGGATCATACTACTACCTGTTCCTCCTCTGTTTAAAATCCTACAGTCAGAGCAGGCGCCTTACCATGACCCTAAAAACTCTGGCTTCTGCCTACCTCTCCAACTCTTTTTATTTATTTATTTATTTATATTTTTTTTAGTGGTAGGGTCTTGCTTGCTGTTTCCCAGACCTGAGTGCAGTGGTGCGATCAGAGCTCATTGCAGCTCCACCTCCTGGGCTCAAGCAATACTCCCACCATAGCCTCCTTGGTAGCTAGGACTACATATGGGTGGCATGCCATGACACCCAGTTATTTTGTTTGAATTATTTTCTGTAGAGACAGGGTCTCATCATGTTGTCCAGGGTGGTCTCGAACTTCTGGCCTCAAGCAATCTTCCTGCCTTGGCCTCCAAAAGTGCTGAGATTACAGGTATCAGCCATTGTGCCCAGCTCTAACTCATTTTTTATTACTGCCCCCTTCAGACTTACTCTGCTTAGGCCACACTTGCCTTCTTTCCATTCCTTGAACATGCCAAGCTCATTTCTGCTTTAGGACTTTTGTTCTGACTGTTAGCTCTGCCTGGAAAGCTCCGATCCCAGATCTTCCCATGGCTGGCTCCTTCTTAAATTCAAAACTCAGCTCAAATATCTCCTCCTTTGACTCTCTCCAGTCATTCCATAGAAGGAAACTCTACCTCAACCCCAGTTTCTATCCCCTTCTGTATTGCATTACCTTTGTAGTACTTGCCATTATTTAAAATTCAAGTATTTATTTACTGGCTATGCATTTATTATATCTTCTCTCAACTGAAATATAAAATCCTTGAAGGCAGGGGTCTTAGTAGTCCTTTTACACCACTCTATCATATCTAGAGCAGTGCCTACGCATGTAATGGGCCTTAGACAAATATTTGTGAGATTAAGTAAAAAGCATTGAAAAATAATAAGCAAACTGCTTTTAACTGTGCCAGAGACAAGAGACTATTAGAAAGTCACAAAGAAAATCGAATATGATGACTCTTCTGGACCTATTCATTCAGTTTGGTTGGTAATATGAATACATAAAAGGCACCTGAAAGTCCGAATGTATTGAAATGGAGAAATTACTAAGTGTAGTCCTAATGGCCTGATTAAATTACTGCATTTTGATAATTAATGCCAAGAAAGAACCATTCTTTGGTAAACATTTCTTCACGGTCAGCTAATTTTTTTTCCATTCAACTTCCCTTTTACTTACTTATAACAAGATATAATTAGAAAAGAAGGGGTAACTGAGGATTAGGCAAGAAGGAATAATTAATGAATAATCTACTAAGGTTTTTATTTTGAATTTCAAAGTAATTTCATTCCAGGTTAAACTAGACAATTCTTATCCTCTGTTTCACTTGGCAGAAAATTGACCAAAGAAACCTTTTCATGACATACACTTTCAGTAAACAGTTGTTTTCTTCCAAAATTTAAAAATGCATTCTTAATTACTAAATTTTTAGGCCTTTGATAGTCTTCAGTAAATAAAACTATTTGAGAAATTACAGAAGCTTCAAATACTATAAAATTAAAACTCAAAAGTTCATACATGTCATTAATCAACTACACTTTGCATTACTGTTTCACTACAGTAACTCTGTGATATTAGGTATGTTATCGACTTTGTTATATTTAATAGTTATCTCTTAATAAAGGTTGACTATTAAGTTGACATTCAAATTAAGATAGGCAAATGGGATAGGAAAATGGTATCTCTAAAACTTCAGGTAATCCAGCTCACTTCTGCATAGAAACTGGACTTGCTAATTTTTCCACTGTGTGTGGTAAAATGAAGCACATCACATGACAGCCAGCAGATATGGGATTTTTATATTTTTAGTAATCAATAATACCTTTGACTGTAAAACAAGGAGAATTTCTAAGCACTGAGATTTTATTTAAGCCTAATCACATAAAATTCATCATATTTTTGGACATTAGAAGGCAACTGGTATTTCAGGATATTATGTTATTAGGCTATTTTACCTATTTTTTTAATCTAATGACCAAAGTGTCTTTAGACTGAAGTATCTAATGACCAAAGTGACTTTGATTCACTTATTTTTTTGAAAATGCCAATAATACACAATGTAAAGAGGCATAATTTACACTTTGTAGAACTATAGAATAAAGAAATGCTATTATTTTGATGAAAATTATAAACAGTGAAAAAGTTTCACTCTGCATAGACAGAAGTGCCCAAAAATTCATTTCTCCTTTTATTTTATTTTGAATAATGATAATCAAACTTCTCTGCTGTCTAGCTCAATGTCAGACAAATAGGAAATAGTTGATATATCCTTTGTGGATAACTTAATTTCATGCCTCCATGCACTTATAACCCAACAATACTAGTCAACTTACTGACATCAGGGATGTATTGATAATGCTAGAAGAAATCTAACAAAGTGACCCAGGATTACATATTTTCACACATAAGCATTCTTCAACTATATATTAAAATTTATTTACTGAAAAAATGTAAAAGGACAAAAGTCCATTTAATAAAGACAGTTTCACACCTAACAACTTGATCTAAATGGGTAATACATATTGTGAGATCATATTAAAATCAATATAATCCATAACTTATGAATTATTATAAATATCCTAAGAAGTTAATGTCCAGTGTAGAGGAAAATATCTAAATTATCTTTTAAAAATAGATATAAAATATACAAATAACAATTTCAAATAAAATACGACTGATGTACCTTTGCTGAACTATCAAGCTCCTATTATCCTAAAATTAGAATGTCTCCATCTGTTAATCTGACATGAACAAGCTTATAAATGAAATCAGAACAACAGTGTATTCTGGCAAAACCAGAAACTTCCTGAAAACCTAGAAAAATATGTTCACAAC
The DNA here is from genome assembly GCF_024542745.1 of Macaca thibetana thibetana. Classification (NCBI taxonomy): domain Eukaryota; kingdom Metazoa; phylum Chordata; class Mammalia; order Primates; family Cercopithecidae; genus Macaca; species Macaca thibetana. The sequence continues at coordinate 76,475,670 of NC_065593.1, forward strand.
AGATGGGTCATTTAGAAAATAAATACATCAATCTGTCAAACTGAGCACTGTTCTAATTCTCTAAATTAAAATCATTTGGAGTTCTACTTTTCAAGAGTCTGTGACATTAGGAAGGCCAGACAGGAAAAACCTAAAGATGCACATATACACATCTGACGTGACCTAAAGTGTCATATTGTTAGGTTTCCTGTTAAACATACTAAATTTAGGTAAAGTCCTTACCAGTTAACTTCTTCACAGGCTGGAGCCGAACACTGATAGATTGATGTGTGAGTAAGGGGGAGGATGGAAGAGAGCGAGACATGCCCTCCATAATCCGAATGTGCTGCATACCTTCACTCACTGGAAGTGGCGGGACGGCGTAGTCTGGCTCAAAAGCACAGTCGCTTTCTGTGGAGATGCCACCTGTTAGTAGGGGATGGAACAAAAGAGCTGGTGAGAAAAGATCCTGCCTTCCCTATTAAAATACATCTTATAGGATAATTCAGAACAACAAATACTGACTTTTCACTGTGAAAAATCAAATGAAGTATTTTCACTACATGCATTCATTTCCACACTTACTATGTACTCAATTCCAGGTCTAGCACTAGGAAACTGAAGATGAGTAAACTAAGGTTCCTTCTTATAAGGTGTTCACTGTCTCATGAGAGATGCAATCATATAAGGAAATATAAGAAAATATATTTCCAAATAAGTTGTACAAAGAAATGATCTTACATTTTTTTCCCCGATAAGACACAAATGAAAGGTATTTATCTGCTTAGCAAGCCATCATGTGCAATTGCTAGTAGCATCACTGTAACTCTACTTCTTTCTCCCCACCTCCAAGAAAATACACAAAAATTCAAATGGTTAAGGCTGACATTATAATATAATGATCTTTGAATCTAATTTTTAAAAAGAGTAATTATATGCTGTTTACTTCTATTTATATGCTGTTGACTTCCATTTCTGGTAATGGCAGAATTATGTACTTCAGATCAACTTTTCCCAAGGAAAATTAGAACCATGAACATATGGTATAAAATTATATATAATAAATTTTTACATATATATATTCTGTGTGCGTGTGCGTGTGTGTGTGTGTAGTCTAAGGCCCACCAACGGGTGAAAGTGGTGCTGGCAAAACTCCAACACTTTTGTTAAAAGCCCAAAGAACTATACTGTAGGAGCAAGTATGAACTGAAACTTGACGGGCTCTCACGGGAACTAAAGCTCAGCTCTAAATATTTCCCATAAAATTAAATTAAGGCAATCTTGGATTGATCGTGCCTGCTCAAAACAAACATAGATCTTTGTGGAGGAAGGTAATATCATCGTAGGTCTCAAATTATTTACATAATTTATCACATACAGCATCTAGCCCTTAATTAACAATAACAGAGATAAGATAACAAGAACAAAGTAAATCAGAGAAGCCATATAAACCAGAAATAGTCTCACAGAGAATACTGAATACAAAACAATGAGGGACAGAATTTAAAATAATATGCTAAATATGTTTAAGAAAATAAACGTTCAAAATTTTAGCAGAGGAATGAAATTATGAAATTAAAAATTTAATAAATAGATTTAAAGGTAGATTAGACACAAAAAAATTAGCAAACTGGAAGATGTGTCAGAAGAAAACATTAAAATGATGAATGGAGAGTCCAAGAATGGAAATGAATTCTTAGATATGACACCAAAAGCACAAGCATTAAAAGAAAAAATTAATTGGATTTCATCAAAATTAAAAACTTTGTGCAACAAAGGATACTATTAAGAGAGTGAAAAGACAATGCTCACACTGGGAGAAAATATTTCCAAATCATGTATCTGATAGGAATCTAACATCTAGAACAAGCTTATCTAGCCCACGGTCTGCACGTGGACAAGGAGAGCTTTGAATGTGGCCCAAAATAAATTTATACACTTTCTTAAAACACTACGGTTTTTTTGTTTGTTTTTGCAATTTTTTAAAGCTTATCAGCTATCGTTACTGTTGGTGTATTTTATGTGTGGTCCAAGACAATTCTTCTTCCAATGTGGTCCAGGGAAGCCAAAAGATTGGACACTTCTGATTTATTAGGTTGGTGCAAAAGTAATTGCAGTTTTTTTTGCCATTACTTTTAATAGAATGTATAAAGAACTACTTCAACTCAACAACAAAAAGACAAACAACCCAATGTATAAATGGGCAAAGCTGGTTGTCTTGACTCATGCCTATAATCCCAAGACTCTGAGAGGCCAAGGCGAGTGGATCACTTGAGCCCGTAAGCTTGAGACCAGCCTGGGCAATGGAGTGGGATCCCATTTCTACAAAAAATATATTTTAAAAAACTAGCCAGGTGCAGTGGCATGTACCTGTAGCCCCAGCTACTTGGGAGGCTCAAGTGGGAGGATCACTTGTGCCCAGGAGGTTGAGGCTGCAGTGAGCCATGATCACACTACCGCACTCTAGCCTGGGTGACAGAGTGAGACCATTTCTTGAAAAAGAAAGAAAGAAAAAAAACCTTCAAAGTACTTGAATAAACATTTCTCCAAAGAAGATACACAAATGGCCAATAAGCACATATAATGTAGCTCCACAATCATTACAGAAAAACAAAGCCAAAATGAGAGAGACCACTTTACACCCACTAAAATGGGTATAACAAAAAAATGTTGGTGGCAAAATTAAAACCTTCATACACTGCTGGTGGAAATGTAAGACAGTGGTTCCTGAAAAAGTTAAACACACAATTACCATATGACCTAGCCATTTCACTCCTTTGTATATATCCAAAGATATGAAAACAGGTTTTCAAGCAAAAACTTGAACATGAACGTTCACAGCAGCATTATTCATAATAGCCAAAAAGTGGAAACAACCCAAATGCCATTAACTGGTGAACGGATAAACAAAATGTGGCACATTTATACAATGAAACATTATCTAGCCATAAAAAGAATGAAGGTCTGATTCATGCTATAACATTCAAAAGCCTTGAAAACATACTAAGTGGAAGAAGCCAGACACAAAAGACATTTGTATTACTCCATTTATATGATGTGTTCAGGAGAGGCAAATCCACAATCTGCCATGTTCTCTCCATTTCTTCAACCACGACCTTAGTTGAGGCCACTATTATCAGATCTCAAACTTCTGTTGGGAGAAATCTAGGATTTATTCTCTATCCATGGATTTCAGGAATTTACCTAGGATATATCTTAACTTTTTTTCTTCTCATTCATCTCCGGGTCCTTTCACTTACTACACTGACTAAATCTTCTCTTCCAACTTTTCTTTTCTCTCTCTTTGGAATTCTGGTCAGATGAATACTGTATCTCTTAGACTTACTTTTCAAGTCTCTTCCTCTCATCCTTGATTTCCAATCTTTCATGAATATATATTTGACATTGATTCATATGAAATTGCAGTATTTTATAGTTACGTAAACAAAGAGGCATGCCATTAGTGTAATTCCTTAACTGAGGAATCTTTTTATTGAAAAAAATCAGCATTAGATTTTTGGAAGCAATATATTTGATTTAGGGAAGCACCTCTTTTCACGTAAAATGTTCCAATGTTAAAAATTAGCTGATAATTTTAGAATCTAATAACACTCCTTAAGGAATAATACTGCAATTAGTCCAGTTTGGCTGTCCTACTTTACTTCTCTGCTTAAAAATATTTTCTTCCATCTTCTTTGTCCTATAAATTGTGCCTGAACTCATTGTAGCTACAGAGAAAAAACTAAAAATACAAGTTTAAAGGACTGGTGAGCAGAGAATCTGATTATATACCAGTTTTTCCTGGGTAACTAGCAATCTCAAAATCTCAGTGGTTTACAACATTTCCTGTATGCTCATGAGCCTTCAGACTGACTCTGAGTCAGCTGATCTAGGTTGGGCATGATAGGGCTAGCTAGATATCAGTACTATGGTCAGGTTCAAAACTACTGCTATGTGTCTTCAATACTGGGCCCAGTCACTAAAGGCAAGTGAATATATGTAGCATGTTCTTCTTGGCAGAAAAGAAGAGTGCAGGAGGCCAAGTCGAATCAGAGGAACATACTTAAGACTTCTGCTCAAGGCTGGGCACAGTGGCCCACGTCTGAAATCCTAGCACTTTGGGAGGCTGAGGCAGGACAGTAGCTTGAAGCCAGGAGTTTGAGATCGATGTGGGCAACAACGTAAGACACTGACTCTACAAAAACTAAAAATATCTGGGCATGGTGTCAAACACCTGTAGTCCCAGCTACTTGGGAGGCTGAAGCAGGAAGATCAATTGAGCCCAGGAGTTTGAGGCTGCAGTGAGCTACGATCATACTACTGTACTCTGGCCTGGGCAACAAAGTGAGACCCTGTCTCAACTGAAAAAACAACAAAGAAAAACCTCTCTGCTCACTAACATTCCACTGGCCTAAGGAACTCATGGACCCAAGAGCAGCATCAGTGGGGCAGGGACATATACTTGGCCTATACCACTGGGAGCTTCTGCAAAGTTGCATAGCATAAGGAATACATGTATAGTTTTATAACATGAAGTAAAAAAAAAAAAAAAAAAAAAAAGGGGGGGGGGGGGGTGGGGGGAGTCCAATTTACCAAGCATATAAGACAGCATCTACTGATACTATGCATTACTCAATCTTTATTTTCTATCTTTCTTTTCCTGCTTCAGTCAACCAAATTAAAAGTGACTGAGATAATGTGATGGAGATGTGGCAGAATTTAAAAACTGCTAACTTGACAGAAAAAATTCAGTTATGCTGGACACCTGGTGACTAGACATTCAGAAGTTGAGCTCAGAATGCACCAGAGTCTAAAGTGTATGGACACCAAAGAAATGTCAGGAGTGACTATGATCCAATTGAGATTTCAGTCATCACGAAGTATTATACTTAACATAAATGATTATTAGATATTGAAGTTCAAGTTAACAGAGAAACTCTTCAGTTGAAGACAATACATATTCTAGAGAACTGCCTTCTAGTTTTTCAAGTCATAAAAATAACTGCAAATAAAAACCCAGAAATCAAAAACCTCTAGCATAATATGTTCATTTGGTGATAATTCAGTGAACTGTATACATCATTGGCGATTTTTTCAGTTTACATGCCATGCTTCAATAAAAGTTTACTTTTTAAAAGTACACAGGAGAAAAATATATAGCATGGTAATAAACTGACCCCTAAAGACAAGGCAATTTTGCATATGTAACACAAGCAAAGGAGTTTTGCCTAAATTATTTCAAATGTCCTTTTAACTCAGAGCTTGTATCATCACTCTGTGACTCTGTAACATCCTTACAAGTCCATACATCAGGCAAGAAACAGGAAGTTTAACAATGAGTATAGGATCATATGATCAGACAACACGATTGCCTATGTAAAAATTCAAAGATGTCTACAAAAAAGCCATAAGAAAAAATAAGTTAGTAAGGCAAATTCACAGGTTACAAAGTTAAATGTACAAGAATCAAGTGTCTTCCTATATGCTAGCAATGAACATTTGGAAAATTTTAAAAAACATTTAACCAACATTATTACAATAACACTACAAATATAAAATATTTATGAATACATCTGACAGAATACATACAATGTACTCTGAAAACTACAAGAAACTGATAAAAGTAATTAAAAACCTAAATGGAGCCAGGAGTTGTGGCATGTGCCTATAGTCCCAGCTACTACTTGGGAAGCCGAGACAGAAGAACTGCTTGAGCTCAGGAGTTTAAGACCAGCCTGAGCAATACAGTGAGATACCGTCTCTAAAAAAACTAAAACAAAATCCAAAAAACCTAAATGGAGCAATGTACCGTGTTTATGGATCTGAAGACTCCATATCACTATGTCAATTGTCTCCAAAGTGATCTACAGGTTTGAAGCAATCTCTATGGAAATATAGCAGACAGTTGTTTTTATAGTAATCAACGCGCTAATTTTAAAATTTATACAGAAAAACAAAAGAACTAGGATAGCCACAACAATTTTGAACAAACAAAACCAAAACTGGAGTCCAAACAGTACCTAATTTCAAGACCTGCCATACGGTACAGTAATCCAGAGCTTAGATGGTGTTAGAAAAACAATGGACACAAAATGAATGAAACAGTCTAGAGCATCCAGAGAAAGAATCACACATATAGCCAAGTAGTTTGTGACAAAGGTGAAAGGATAATTCAATGTAGAAAGGATATTTTCAACAATTAATTTTGTAACTACTGGACATCCAGATGCAAAAACATGGACCTTGAAGCATACCTCTACTCACGAAAACATCAAAGAGAAATTAGTCACAGACTGAAAATGTTTAAAAAACAAAACTATAAAACTATTAGAAGAAACTATAAAACTATAAAATTATAAACTTTTTAGAAGAAAACATAGGAGAAAATCTGTGTGACCTTGGGTCAGGCAGATTTCTTACAAAGGATCCCACTTTTTATAGGGTTCATATAAAAAAATTGGTAAATTGGAATTAATAAAAATTAAAAATTTCTACTCTTCAAATGATACTGTTACAAAATGAAAAGCAGTACTGAATGAAAGAAAATATCTGCAAAACACATATCTAATAAAGGACTGGTAGGCTATAAACAACTCTTAACTCAGGAACAAGAATGCAAACTATCCAATTTTAAAAATGGGCAAAAGATCTGAACAGACACTTCACTAAGTAAGAAACATGGATGTTAATATGTTTGGATATCTCCTATCTCATGTTGAATTGTAACTACCAATGCTGCAAGTGGGCCTGTTGGGAGGTGTTTGGATGATGGCCAGCGGGGGATCCCTCATAGCTCGTTGCTGTCTCGTGACAGTGAGTTCTCATGAGATCTGGTTATTTAAGTGTGCAGCACCTCCCTCCACCCCTTGCTCCTGCTCCCGCCATGTGAGAAGGTGGCTTCCCCATCCACCTGCCACTATGACTGAAAGTTCTCTAAAGCTTCCCTAGGAGCCAAGCAGATGCCAGCACCATGATTCCTGTACAACTTCCAGAACTGTGAGCCAATTAAACCTTTTTCTTTATATATTACCCAGTCTCGGGTATTTCTTTATAGCAATGAAAGAATGGCCTAATACAGATGCTCAACATCATTAATCATTATGGTAATCCAAACTAGGAGTTACTACTACACACCTAGTAAAATGGCTAAAATTAAAAAACAAAATACTAGCAAAACCAAGTGCTGTCAAGAATGAACTAGAGATCTCATATACTGCTGGTAACAATATCAACTGGTATATATAAGTTGGGAAACAGTTTGACAGTTTGTAAGTAAACCTACCATATGACCCAGAAATCCAGCTCTTAGGAATTTACCCACGAGAAATGAAGATATATGTCCCTCCTCCTACACACAAATAGCACACTTATTATTACTCTCCACAAACTGAAAAGTACCCAAATATCCATCAACTGATGAATAAACAAATTGTGACATATACATACAACAGAATCTTACTCAGCAATAAAAGGAATGAACTTCTGATGTGTGCACAAAACTAAGAAAAGGGTAGTAAAATCAAAAGACTACATACTACATGGCTTCATTTACAAAATATTCTGGGAAATATTATAGTATTAGAAAACAGTTAAGCGGTTGCTAGGGATTAGGTTGAGGGAGACAAGTGATTACAAGGGCGCATGAGGGAACTTTTTATGTAAATAAGCTATATGTGATTTAGTGGTATTTAACATGACTATATACGTTCGTAAAAATTCATGGTATGTACACTTAAAATGGCAAATTTTACTTATGTAAATTAAATTTAAATAAACCTGACTTTTTAAAAACCTACAGTAATTTGTAATAACATACTCACTGTACACTTATGATTTGTGAACTTTTCTAATTGGATATTTTATCTCCAAAGTCCATTTTTAAAAAGTACTCAAAAGAAAATAACAGCACAGGTGGTAATCTGGTCCCTAAAACGAGTGTAGGCATGTCAAACATAATATACACAATAACAATGCATAATTTCTCAAAGGGCTTTATGTATGTCTGAAACAATGGGGTTTGGCCTAAATTATTCCTAATGTTCTTTCATGCAAAGATTTATACCACTCTGAGACTACAATTATCTCACACAATCACACACTATTAAATACTAAAAAAAAAAATAAGCAGAGAAAGTTTAATAACTAATTAAAGATCATAAAGTCAATCAGCAACAGAAGAAAATTAAAACCCAAATCTTTACCATGGTCTACAAAGCTCTACATGATCTGGCTCCCACCTACTTAATTCTCTCACCTCCTCCCCTTCCAACTTCTCTGACTTCATCCCTTCCCACTTTCCGCCTCAATTCACACAGCACTTATCATTACCTGATATGACTTTCTTCTTTTATTTCTCTCACTCCTCCAGAATGACAGTATCTTAACAGTAGGGACTTTCTCTCGTTTGTGTATCACATAATTCAGCCTGACTGAGACATGGGTATTAGGGCAGCCCCCAGCTGGACAGAGGGGCAAAGCTGACTCAGGCCTCCAGTCTTCTGTGGAGACTCAGCTCTGGCCCTTCCATCTGCCTGCACTACTCTGTCCCAGGGTCTTCTTTTGGTGTTTTTGTCTCACAATCTCAGCACAGAAGGGACATCTTTACTTGCAGAGGCTTTAATGCCCTGGCTAGAATCTCCAGTGCAGACTTGAACAGAAGTAGTAACAGCAGACATGAGAAAAGGAAAAACTTTCAGCTTTTCAATACTCTGTCTGTATCGGTGGGATGCAAATAGAAAGGACTCCTGATGAAATAAATTCTATGAATGAAATCTATATGGAAAAGCCTTCAAGAGGAGTGCTAATGTTATTCTACAGAAATCACAGGCAAGAGACAAACCATGAATGTAAAGATTGTACAAAAGCCTTCAGTAACCATATTCCCTTCAGAGACATGGGAGAATTCAAAATGAAAAGAAACCCTTTGAACAATTTCAGAGCAGGACAGTATTTGATCTATATTTACCTCCAAAACATACATGAGATCTCACACCGAAGACAAACTTTATGACTGTAATCAGTGTGGAAAGTTCTTCAAAAACAGCTCCTGCTTTGTAGTGCACAAGAGAATATACACTGGGCAAAAACTCAACACAAAGACTGTGGGAACCTTTAGTAGGAGCGCTCATTTTACTGTGCACTGGAGCGGATATCCACGTTGGAGAAAACTCCACAACAGCATTGACTGGGAAAAAGCAGAAACTTTCACCTTACAATGGCTATACACATATGAGAGAAACACTATGAATACGATAAATTCAGGAAAAGTCTTGAGCAGGAACTTTAATATGACTGAACATGTTTAGACACATTCTGGGAAGAAAGGCTATAAATGCAATGACCGGGAAGGTTTTCAGAAGTTATTCAACCTATGCCTATGGAAAAAGGTGAGGACATATAAACGAGAGAAATCGTATATGTAATGAATATGTTAGAAAGGCTTCAATAGTCCTTCTTGCCTTTAGAGATACGAAAAGTCACACTGGAAAGAGACTTTATATACCACATAGGAGGGCCTTCAGCCAAAAATTTTCTCTTGTTCTACATAAGAGAATTAATACAAGGAAACAAACCATATGACTGTTTAAAAAAAATCAGTAAGGATATGTATTTGAAAAATATAATTAGGTTCCAATTCCAGGAAAGATGGAGTACACATACCCTATCTTGTCTCTCTCATTGAATACAACTATAAACCCTGGAAAAAATGCACAGAGCTTAATTCAAGTTTCCCATCTGGCATGTAAGGAATTTAGAAGTCTTCACTTCATCTAACATGTAAAAAACTAAACACAACGAAAAATCAACAACTCTTCTTACATTCTTTAGAGAAGTGAAGTTACAACGTAAACTGCTGTGCCAAAAGTTGGAGGGACAGACAGGTGACTATAGAGAATAACAACTTACCAATGCAGAAACCCACAAGCAGCAACCTCAGTGGGAACCAATACAGAAGCAGGAAAACCTCAACTGTAGATGATGAATTATTGGAGGCTCACACAGACAAGCCTGAGAAATCAAAATTCCGAGGTGACCCAGTTTCAGAGGGGCCCCAATCTTTTGTGAGTTTTATCTCCTGGAGCACTATGAGGTGCTCAGTAATTATTGAAGAAAAATCCACTCCTGCTTCCAGGAGGGCCAGAGGGAAGGTAACCATTTTGAAATGTACCAGAGAATGGTATTCTTAACCATTAGGAGAAATTATTTTCCCAGAGCTTAACCAAACTTGTGAATGAAAAATACCAAACTTCAGCCTCCTCCAGCCATCCTGTTCCACCTAACTATGAGAAAGGGAAAAACAAACAAACAAAAAACAAAGAAAAAAACAGAGAAGCACTGGTAAAGTTCACAGTGAAGGGGCACAGGTTCACCAAAAGACAAGAACTTACGAAAGTACCATAGGATGCTTCCTTTTCCCAAGCACCTGAACACTACATTACTAAAGGTTTATTCACCACAGTTCCTTTCACTCAAAACATCATGTCTACCTTTCAGTAAAAAATTGCAAGACACATAAAAAGGGGAAAGATACTGTTGAAAGAGACAGAGCAAGGATTAGAAACACACCCAGTTACAGTGTGTCCGGAGTTGGTTCCTTCCGATGGGTTCCTGGTCTTGCTGACTTCAAGAATGAAGCGCAGACCTTCGTGGTGAGTGTTACAGCTCTCAAAGGTGGCACGGACCCAAAGAGTAGCAAGATTTGTTGTGAAGGGCAAAAGACCAAAGCTTCCACAGGGTAGAAGGGGATACAGATGAGTTACCGCTGCCAGCTGGTGTGGCCAGCTTTTATTCCCTTATTTGTCCCCGCCCATGTCCTGTTGATTGGTCCATTTTACAGAGTGCTGATTGGTCCACTTCACGTAGCACTGATTACTGCATTTTACAAACCTCTAGCTAGCTACAGAGCCCCGATTGGTGCGTTTTTACAGAGCACTGATTGGTGCATTTTATAAACCTCTAGCTAGCTACAGAGCGCTGATTGGTGTGTTTTACAAATTTCTTGTAAGACAGAAAAGTTCTCCAAGTCCCCACTCGACCCAAGTCTAGCTGGCTTCACCTCTCAACAGCAGGGATTAAACATCCTGCTATACACTGGTTCTGACTATAAATATAAACAATTATTATTAATATGCTATGAGATTTCATGAAAAAAAGTAGACAACATGCAAGAACAAGTAAGTAGCATAAGTAGATGGAAATTCTATTAAAGAATAAGAAAATGCAGAGATCGAAAACATTAGAATAGAAATTAAGAATGCCTTTAATGGGTTCATTAGCAGACTGGACATGGCTGAGGAAAGAGTCTGGTCTTGAGGATATGTGAATAAAAACATTCAAAACTGAAAAGCAAACAGAAAAAAGAACAGAACACCTAAGAACTGTGGAGCCATTACAAAAGGTGTAAATATGCATAATGGGAATTACAGAAGAAGAAATATTTAAGTCAATAATGACTGAAGATTTCCCCAAATTAATGTCAGACACCAAACCATAAACAAGAAAGCTCAGAGTACCCCAAGCAGGATAAATGCCAAACAAACTATGCTTCAGTAAAACATATTCAGACTTCAGAAAATCACAGAGAAAGAAAAAAATATTAAACCAGAGGGGAAAAAACTTTACCTACAGAGAAGCAAAGAAAAAATTATTAATATATCTGACATCTCCTCAGAAACAATACAAGAGTAGAATGAAATAAAGTGGTTAAAAAAAAAAACAACCTAGAATTCTGTACCCCGCAGAATCATCCTTCAAAAGTGAAGGAGAAATAAAGACTTTCCCAAACAAAAACAGAAAATTTGTTGCCAGTAGACCTGCCTTGCAAGAAATGTTAAAAGTTCTTCTGAGAAAGAAAATGATATAGGTCAGAAAGTCTGATCTACATAAAGAAAGAATAAGCTTTAGAGAATAAGTGAAGATAAAGACTTTTTAAAAAATTCTTAATTGTTCTAACAGATAAGGTGTTCAAAATAACAACAGCAACAATATATTTGATTATGTATGCTTGTGTGTCTACGTGTATATGTATAACATATATATATACACATACACACGTTTGCATGTATGCTTGTGTGTGTGAGTAAAATAAATGACGACAACGATATAAGGAATGCCAGGAAGGAATAAGGGATATTTTGTTATTACACAGTATCTGCACTACCTGTGAAATAGTACAGTATTATTTGAAAGTGAACTTAAGTTTATTGTAAATATATATTGCAAATCCTACGCAGCCACTAAAAAAGGTGAAAAAATAAGTGATATAAGAAAGGAAAGAAAATTGAATTATATAAAATTTTGAATTAAAACAACAAACGGCAGAAAAGAGTAGAAGACAAATATAGAAACTGTAAAGGGTAACAAACAGAAAACAGTAATAAGTATGGTAGACATTAATCCAACTATATCGATAATCACTTCAAATGTCAATGATCTAAATATACCAATTACAAGTCAGAGATTGTAACAATGGGTCAAAAAAACAGACCCAACTAATGTGTTACTTACAAAAAACCCACTTTAAAGGAGTCAATTCCCCAACAAGACTTAACAGTCTTGACTGATGAGTATGTAACAAGAGAGAATCAAAACACGAGGCAAAAATGGAAAGAACTACATGGATAAACAGATGAATACACTATCACACTTGAGACTTTGATAGCCTTCTTTCAGAAATGGACAGATCCAGCAGGCAGAAAATCAGTAAGGACACAGCTGAACTCAATAGCACCATCAATCAACTGATTATGATGGACACCTATAGACTACTTCACATTACCACAGCAGAATACACATTCTTTTCAAGTGCACATGGAATGTTCATTATGAATGAACACATTCTGGGCAATAAAGTACACCTTAACAAACTCAAAAGAATAGAAATCATACAATGGTTGCTCTAAGACCACAACAGAATTAAACTAGAAATCAATAACAGAAAGAGAGCTGAAAAATCCCAAATACTTGGATAGTAAACACACATTTAAATAACACACAGTTCAAAGAAGAAATCTCAAAAGAAATTTTAAAATATTTTGAACTAAACAAAAATACAACTTTTCAAGATCTGTAGGATGCAGTGATAGACTGAAATTTATAGTGCTTAATATATTAGAAAAGAGGAAAGATCTAAAATCAATAATTTAAGCATCTATCTTAGGAAACCAGAAAAAGAAGAGCAAATTAAATTCAAAGCAAGCAGAAGAAAAGAAATAATAAAAACTAAAGCAGAAATCAATGAAATTTGAAATGGGAATCAATAAGAGAAAAATCAACAAAACCACATCCTGGTTCTTTGAAAAGAAAAAAAATTGAAAAGATCAATAAAATTGAGGAGCTCCTAGCCAGCCAGGCTAAAAGAGAGAGAGAAAGACACAAATTACTAATCCCAGAAATGAAAGAGGGGATATCACCACAGATTTCATGAACATTAAAACGACAATACAGGAATATTATAAGCAATTCTACACCCACAATTTGATGACTTAGATAAAATGACCAATTCCTTGAAAAACACAATCTGGCAAAATTCTTACAAGAAAAAATAGACAATCTGAACAGGCCTATAACTATTAAATAAATTTAATCAGCAATTGGTAACCTTCTAAAACAGAAAGCACTAGGCCCAGATGGGTTCACTGGTAAATTCTACTAAACATTTATGGAAGAAATTATATGAATTCTCTACAATCTTTTTCAGAAGGTAGAAGCAGAAGGACTACTTCCTAACTTATTCTGTAAGGTCAGCGTTACCCTAATGTGAAAACCAGACAGATACAACAAGAACACTACAGAAATTTCTCTCATGAACATAGATGCAAAAATTCTCAATAAAATATTCACAAATCAAATCCAACAATGTATAAAAGGAATTATACACCATGACTAAGGTATTTATACCAGGTATGCTAGACTGGCTCAACACTTGAAAATTGATTAATAAAATCAATCATATGAACAGGCTAAAGAAGAAAAATCACATGATCATATCCATATGATCAGATCCATAAAAAGCATTTGACAATATCCAAAAGCTCTGAAGACTGAAAATGAATATTATCAGGCAGACTGGGGACGGAGTACAGAACTTAAAGTTCTGAAATGGTATTGAGTTTACTATGATTTTTCCTTGTATTTTACCTGGCTTGGAGAGCTCAAAACTCAGAGAAGTATCTACTGGGTAAGGTCAGAAAAAGTTCCAAGAGAATCCCTCCCTTTCTGGTCTGAGGATCAGGAAAAGGGGCCCTTATGGCTCCAAGAGACTGGAGAAAACCTCCCCCTTTTTTTTCCCTTTCCCCCTTTTCTTCCATCCCAGTTCCCAGGCAATTTCATGGTAGTAGCAGCACAGATACGGTAGTGGTGACTGGCCAAGCACCTGAACTCTGAGAGAAGGGAATCTTTTTCTCTTATCCCAGGAGTTGTGGTCCCAAGGGTGTGAAGCACATCCTCATTGCTGTTGCTTTTTTCTCTGTCTGTTCTCCCATCACTTGGTCTGGATGAAGACACAGCTACAGGAAGTGACTGGCAGAGTAGTTAAACTGAAGCCCCCATTTTCTGTCCAGAGGACTGGGCAGAAAGGTCCTGGGGAACTGGAAAATGTTGGTGAGATTGTGGTGATAAGAGATCAAGAAAACAATCCCATAATGTTGTGGATGAACTATTGGGCTCACCTCTGAGTTGTGTGTGCATGGATCTGATCCTAAACAGCATACTATAGGCTTCTGTAACAGAGCTACAAGTTATACCACTACTCTGGTTCCAAAATGCACAGTGGGTCACACTCGTGGAACTGACCTAAATAGCACTGCAAATACTTTAAAACTTGAACTGGTATTTGACCACAGACTCCAGAAGGCAGGTAGAAAACTGTCCTGGACATAATCTGGGTGACTGGCCTCTGACACACAGACACAAAAATCAACACTCTCCTTAGGATTTAAACAAAACTCAGGGTCTCATGAAATAATAATCAAAGTATCTATGACAATCCTAAACTATTTGGCATATGAATAAATAGGAAAATCACAACTTGAAAGTGAAATGTCAATAAACAAATGTCAACCCTAAGATGACACAGATGTCGAAATTTAAAAAAAAAACAAAAAACAAAGACTTTAAGGCAACTCTATAACAATGCTTCACTATGTAAAGGCAAACATTCCCTAAATGAACGGAAAGACAGAAAGTCTCAAAATCCGGCATGTATTTTACATGTAAAGAATATCATGCTTCCTATCAGCCAAATTTCAAGTGCTCAGTAGCTACATGTGGCCAATTATTATGTATTATACCATGAAGTTCTAGACCTATATTCAGAATCAAGTCCAATCAGTCTCTAGAAAGTACTAATCTAAGAAGTATGATCCAACCACCAAAGACCAGAAAAATCCATGGATGATTACTCTTACCACATCCTCATTTAACTCACCTATGTGGTCTGTGCAAAAGACAGACAAATCTTGGAGAATTATGGTAAATTTTTGTAACTTATTCAGGTCATAATCTAATCCACTGTTACTTTAAGTGCCTTTCCATTCCATAGGGCACTATGCTGGTCTACCACACTAATAGTATGTTCATAAGACTTGGTGAACAGGAAGTAGCAACTAAACTAGGTATCTTGGGAAGAGGCTTATTGCAGAACTTCAGGTGAATCTTAGGGCAGACCATGAGTATTTTGAAAAATAGCTATGCCATCCTCTGCAAAAAACTATTATTCTTTTTGGAAAGAATAGTTTTTGGCTTATTACAGGGCTTAGAATAAATGGTTTGACCATGTGCCACCATATTACCATGTGACCTGGGCAGCCTGCCGTGAACTTAGTATTACTAGACCAACAAAACAATATAATTGGGTGTGCACTGCAGCACTTCATCATCAGATGGAAGAGTGTATGTGAGATGAGGGTTCAGCAGGTCTTGAATCATAAATAATCGGTATGAGTAAGTAGCCATAAGTCCATGGCTCCTACTTTTGCTACATCATTTCTTTTCTCTCAATTTGGATGTAAGATCTGATCTCATGGAGAATTTTTCTATGACCATCTGACTGAGGGAAAAAAGTCAGGCCTTGCTTAATGATGGTTCTGCATGACATGTAGGTGACAATAGCACAGCAGCTCCATTCAGGGGTGGTCCTGAAGGAGTGGTGAAGTGAAGAAGTGAAGCCCTCCCTGTGGCAGAAATTTGAGCAGGGCCTGATTGTCCGTTTCAATTGTAAGGAGAGATAACAAAGGTACTATTCTATACTGACTCACGGACAGTGTTTAATGGTTTTACTGGATATTCAGAGACTTGAAAGGAACAATTACAGAACTGATTACAAAGATATCTAGTGTCAAAGAATTTGGCTGTATCTCCTTGAAAGGGAACACATATGAAATAATTTATGCCCCATGTGAATCCCTGACAAAGAGCAAACACGGCAGAGAAGGGGCTGCTTAACCTGGTAAATAAGATGGCTTTTTCTGGGGACTCAGTCAGTCTCAGCCAATGAAAATGGCCTACCCAGCCACTCTACCCTACCCTCATTAACAAGGGATGGAGTTTATACATGAACTTAGCAAAATGAACTTCCACTCATCAATACTAATCTAAGACCACAGCTGAATGACCACCCTACCAGCAGTCCATACATGTGCTGGGGGATAGGTAGGTAGATATGCCAGTATATGGTATCATTCACAGGATGAGCAGAAAATTACCTCTCTGCTCATTTCTAGCTCCTTGTGATTTCCCCTTCCTTTTTAATAAATCAACTATAAATTTAAAATAAATTTTGTTACATTCGTTATCTACCACTTCTGTTTATAGTGCAAAGGTTTTCAGGTTTGTCTTATTCTGCCCCCTTGTGGGAACTAGCTCTTCAATCTTTCACTAGGAAAAAAACATTAAAACCAACTGCTCTTCAAATGAAACAAAACAAAAAATGTATCAACTCCATAATAATTTTCCCCAGGCTTTACCAATAGATCCCTTCCTCATCATTTCTTATCCAACTGTTTATGACCCTTCAAAAAGACCCTTCAAAAAGTTTTTCAAAGGAGCTTTTATAACTTTTATATCTTACCAGAAAAATTCACCTAAGAATATTTTAAAATACAAATCTTTCTAGATGTTCATACCTTTACCAAACTTATTTTATTTTTTTTTGAGACAGTCTTGCTCTGTCGCCCAGGCTGGAGTGCAGTGGCACAATCTCGGCTCGCTGCAAGCTCCGCCTCCCAGGTTCACGCCATTCTCCTGCCTCAGCCTCCTGAGTAGCTGGGAGTACAGGCATCTGCCACCACGCCCAGCTCTCTTTTTTTGTTTTTTGTATAATTAGTAGAGGCGGGGCTTCACCGTGTTACCCAGGATGGTCTTGATCTCCTGACCTCATGATCCACCCGCCTTGGGCCTCCCAAAGTGCTGAGATTACAGGTATGAGCCACAGCAACCGGCCTTCCAAACTTTTTAGTTGTCATGCTTTTATTCCTTTTCTTTCATAAAGGTGAATAAGCAAGGAGTGGCTTCTACAAGGCTTCTAGTGTTAATTAGGCCAATTATCATAAGTTAAATAGAATATTTAATATGTTCTGATACATAATGTGCTCGGGGCCACGTATTCCAAGAGCTTAAGATTATAAATTAATTATCATAATCACTTTGCAAATCTGAGCATTCATATATGAGGAAATAGTGGAATACGTAATGGGTTACTTACACCATCAACCAACATGCAGATTTTAAGAAATTAACAATTTAAGTATGTTCCTGGAGGGATGGCCATGCTATACTGCTAATGGAGAGAGAAGGGAGAACTAAAACTGCATTTTATTTTTCAAAAATCTTCAAACTAGTTCGTATATGCATATGCATCTTGCATATGCCAGTATGAGCTCAGAGGAAAACATGGAAAGATACAGACTGAATGTAGGTATTTCTTACTTTAGGAGAGTGGAATAGGAATAAGCCTTAACATATCCTTTTTAAATGTCTACATTGTTTGGTACAAATTAACTTTTTAAAAAATTAATGAAACTATAACAATAAAAAATATAAAGTATGACTAAAATATAAAAATGCATTCTGACACATCCCTAACATTCCAAATAATAATGAACTATTGGCCTCAAGTTGGGGCTACGTATTCCAAGAGGCATCCCAAGTTTAATTTTATAAAAATAGTGTGTTTTAATTTAAAAAAATCTACAACAAATTAAATTTCAGAAGAAATACAGAACTAGAAATAAAGATATTTCAGAGGGATTTATCATTTAAGCTCAGATCTTCCAAATATTATCCAACCACCAACAAACAAATACGTACTTTATATATCAGAATGAAAAGGTTCTAAATACATGCTACCAACAATGCTGATTTGAAACTTGGGATGTAGATAAGTATAAAGCCAGAATATAATATAAAATTAATATTTCCTGTAGGAAAATAATGGTGATTTCACAACATTATTCCGAGAATTCAATAAGGATTATGTGAAAGCACCTAGTCCACAACCTGGCACATACACAAAACAGTCTTATTCATTAGTAACGCTACTATACTAGATATATTCTTATACTGAGATAAAGAAGTAATACACTGAATATTGAAATAATTTCCTTGTCACTCTATGTAATTAACCACAGTTGGTTCAAGAAAGAAATCATTGTAACTTTCCAGACTGAAGAATAATTTGTGTGTTTCAAGAGCATAAACATCTAATTTCTACTAAATATTTTACATATTTGCAAGGAAAGAGGATCAGAATATAGTATATTTGACAATTTAATATACTAGTTCTATTGACACATCAGCTGGTATTAATCAAATAAAGTTGGCTACAAATAATGGAAGTCATGCAAAGCCACACCGTACACATTTTCCCATCTTCCAGCATGAGCTGGTTTCATGGACATCATTACACCAGTACACATCTTGTACACCAGAACTCAATGCCTACATAATGCTATTTTTGCAAAAGAAAATAAAAACTGGGTTTCAACCATATCATGCTGGCTCATCTACCTACTTAATGTCTAGAACCAAGTAAGTTGCTTACATATATATGATCGCTAATGGAAAAAAAATCATTTAATGCAGAAAATGGAGCCAGTAAAACAAAACAAAAAAATACCTCTGATAAAGTAACTCAAGATTCCTGAAATACAGAATCTGAATTCCTAGAACTATAGTTTCCTTCATCAAACTTGATAGCCTAAATACAAGGCACTAGCACTGTTCTGTATGCAAAGACCCTACTATTAATAAACTCCTATATTACTAGGAAAAATGGAGACCCATAGACAAGACAAAATACAGTAAGTAATATAGTCCAATTATATATAATATGCTATTGGAGAGTAGAAAATAACCACCTAACCTGCGACAGTCATACCGGGGTTAAACTAACACAATCAGTTTTACAGTCACATTTCAAGAGTCCATCTCCCATCTCTGACATGTAATAAGCAGAAGACATTGGAGGTTCCTGCCCCTAAACTGGAACAGTGAGTATGAGCATGTTTGAGTCAAAATCCACTGTACTGGAGAGACAGATCAGAAGCCAAGGAACTTGTTAACACACAGGAAAGAAAAGGACCCTGATGCACAGAGGATAAGAAATTGGCACAGTCCAACAGACATCATATATTTCTGCTGCTACTGGAGAAGAAACATGAAATAGAAACGGTATCCACAATCAAGGCAGATTATCAGGCAGTATGCAACTGTATGGGGATCAGCTGTTTACAGTTAGCGTTTGTTCTGAATGAACTAGCATCTGTCCCAGGAGGTTGATATTGGTGCACACTAATTTTACAATATTTTGAGTACTATCTGTATTGTAATAAAATGGAAGGGTACTGGTTCTGGGTTAAGATGAAGTAGGCACACTATGCCTTAACTGAATGTAACTAAAACCCCTGAATATAACTGAAAATCCTGGAAAGAATGATGAACCAGCAACCTGAGACTCAGAAAAGAAAACACTAGTGGGCAAACTGTGGAAGAAAACTAGAACTTAAAGTACAACCAGTTCAGCAACGAGTTTCCAGCTGTTTTTTATGTACCCCAAACCCCAAGACTGAATCCAAATCCTGGAACTACACACCAGGAACAAACACAAAGAGATACAAAATAAGTCTTCTCTTTCTGGTTAGAAAGTGGGAATGGAGGGCCTCTATATGGGACTGAGTGAATGGGGGAAATCCCCTGGCTTTTTCTTCCTTTACCTTTCTCTTCCAGCCCTGTCCCTAGGCAAGCCCATCTCACAACCAGCAGCTATAGCTGAGGAGACACATAAATCTCTGAGGAAGAGGAACTTTTCTTATTAGAGGACCAGTGGTACAAGGAATGTGAGAGAACTGCAAGGAGAAATAGACAAATCCACACTCATAGCCTGAGATTTCAATATTCCTTGCTGTTCAACAAGTAGAAAGAAAATGGGCAAGAATATAGAAAACTTAAATAACACTATCAATCAACGTGACCAGGTTGACATTTATAGAACCTTCCGCCCTAAAACAGCATAATACACATTCTTTTTAAGTGCACACAGAACAGTTATTAAAATAGATCATTTCCTGGGCCATAAAACAAGTCTCAACAAATTTAAAACGATTCAACCTACAGAAAGTTTGTCCTCTGATCACAATGAAATTTAAGTAAGAATCAATAAGACAAAGATATCTGAAAAACTTCCAAATGTTTGGAAACTACATCAACACACTTCTAAATAACACATGAGTCAAAGAAGAAATCAAAAGGGTATTTTGAACTAAATGAAAATACTACTTATCAGAATCTACATAACATAACTAAAGCAGTAAATAGAAATTTCTAACACTAAACTCCTATATTAGAAGAGAAAGCTCCCGTATCAATGACCCCAGCCTCTACCTTAAGAAACAAGAAAAGATAAAATTAAACCCTGAAGGCAGGCAGAAGAAAGAAAATAATAAAGGACAAAGTATAAATCAACGAAATAGAAGACAGGAAAGCAATACAGAAACCAAATACAAAACTGAAACTGATAGTCTCTGAGATGTGTAAAACTGACAAATCTTTGTCCAAAATGATCAGTACAGTGAGAAAGAATACTCAAATTACCAGTATCAGAAATGAGAATGCTTACATCACTACAGATTATGCAGATATTAAAATGTTTCTCAATAAGAAACACGTAATTTGAATAGTCCTATATTTATTAAATAATTGAATTCACATTTAAAAACCTTCCAGCAAATAAAATTCCAAGCCCAGTTAGCTTCTGATAAATTGTATCAAACAGTTAAGGATGAAATAATATCAATTCTACAGGATGTAGCTTAGGAAACTGAAGAGGAGGAAACTGAAGTTGAAACTTCCAACTTATTCTATGAGGCCAGCATTATTCTGATTCTAAAACCAGACAAAGACAGTAGAAAACAAGAAAATGAAAAGTCAATATTCCACGTGAATACAGATGCAAAAATAATTTAAATTCTTAGCAAATCAAATACGCCAACCATACAAAAACAAGTCACAGGTCAGACTTGCCCTCCTTTAGAGCACTGCTTCCTATCATAATAGTCCAAATCAAATAAATAATGAAAATATTTGTACCACATACTTAAGTAAACCGATCAGGTTTTCTACTGGAGGTGACTCGCTTGGACATCAATTACTCTGGATTCTGGTAAAGAACTGAAGACATTATTCTAACATCTCCTTTCCTACACATTATTTATTTTCCCTGGAGTTCGGAACTTTCTTTTGCTTACTATTTTATGTATTTATCACCAATTCAATCTTCAGACTCTCATTAGTTGTCTAAAACTTTTCTAAAGACAATTAACTGCATCCGGTTTCTACCAATCTCATTTTCCTGAAGACGGCTCTTCTGGAGGCTTCTAACCCACTCCAATCTGAACTGCTAGCCCTTTATCCCCTTCTTTTTATTGTCATTCTGAAAGATCTTTCTGCTTTGACTTTCCTATCTCTTGCAGTTCATTTCTTTCATTTGTCTGTCTTTTTTATTTTGATGGATCACATCCTCCAACAGATTCCTTAGAAAGTGTGTAAGACAGGCAGATTGTTTTTGAAAATGTACATATCTAATTCTATTCTTATATTTGAATAATAGTATCAATGCATATGGAATTCAGAGATTGAAAATTATTTTCCTTCAGAATTTTGAAGATGCTGCTTTAGTTTTCAGTTTCCAATGCTACCACTGAGAAGTGCAAAGCCAACTCATTCCCTCCCACCCCCCAGAAGCATGAACGATCTGTTTGGCCCCAGTGATTTCAAATTTCACCACAATGTGCCTTAGTTTGGATCTATTTTCATCCACTGTACTGAGCACAGAGTGAGCCTTTTCAGTCAGGAAACTTTATGCTCTTCAGTTAAGAAAATTATCTTCAATCATCTCGTTGATGATTTCTTTTCCATTTTCTCTGGTGTTTCTTTTGACAACTATTATTTGAATATTGAAATTCCTGGAATGATCCTGTGATTTTTATTAACACTCCTCCGTTTCTTTTTATATTTTTGTCCTTTTGCTCCATTTTTTCAGAGATTCTTTCAGCACATTAGCCTCTGATAATTTTATGGAGCTTTTGGTTTTTACTATCAGAATTTCAATGCCTAAGAGCCTTTTTTAAAAGTCATAATACCACTCTTCTATGTACTTTTTTCTTGTCTCACGGTTATTTTCTCTTATTTCTGGGGATAACAGTTATATAATTTTCCTCTGCAAAATGTTTGTCTCTCCAAGTTGTTTTATTCCATTTAATTTCTATCTTTCATACATTTAGAGAGCTTCTTCAAATATCTACTAATCTTTGTTAGCTGCTCATATTTAAGAGCACAGGACTGAAAAGCTGATTTGGAGCTTTGATACACGGAGTGAGCTAACTGGCCTGTTTATTTCAGGAATCTCTGATGACTAAATTTCCTCTTTCTTCTTTTATCTTCCTTTTTTTGGTCAGGTTCTCCAGAAAAGACATTTTTTTCCAACCTCCTGCCTGAAATCTGAAGGTCTAACTGCCAGTATTCTGGGAGCCCAGTAGGAGAAAGACAGGAGGGAGATATCTAAGGTCCAATTCCCCTATTTTTAGCATGGGACTTCTCCCCTCAACTATGCCTGGTGTCTCCCAGGCTAGTGCTTCTGGTTTTCCCCACTCCTAAAGATAAATTTTGCTTTTGGTTAGGGGTGAGGAGTTCAGCATTTGCCCAGCTGACTGGTTAGATGGTTTTAGGGAGGAAGTCCCAGAAATCCAATGCTTCTTCATCTGACTTTCAACCAATTGTCATTTCATCTCCATTTCCACACACTGTCATTCTCAAGCTTGTTGAGACCTCTTGAGGTTGTTTTGTTGATTTCCTCTGCTACTGTTAGAATTCAGTTTTCAATTATTCATATACTCTCCAGTTTCTAAAACTGTGTTGATATTTTCTCCTTCCAATCCTTCCTTACTGATCTTTCAGTGGGTTTCTGGAGGTAACAAGCGTTTTATGCTCATCCCATCTTTTACTCCCAATAATACTATTTCTCATTCATTTCAACTCATTATAGTTTTTTAAAATTTTCTTTCTGGCCAGGCATGGTGGCTCACACCTGTAATCCTAGCACTTTGGAAGGCTGAGGTGAATGGATCACTTGAGGTCAGAAGTTTGAGATCAGCCTGGCCAACATGGTGAAACCTCATCTCCACTAAAAATACAAAAAAAGCTGGGCCTGTAATCCCAGCTACTCTGGAGGCTGAGGCAGGAGAATCGCTTGAACCCAGGAGGCAGAGGTTGCAGTGAGTCAAGATCAAGCCATTGCACTCTGCACTCCAGCCTACGTGACAGAGCAAGATTCTGTCTCAAAAAAAATTTTTTTCTTTTGAATAAAGAGATATTACAAACAAAGTATCTAAAAAGTTAAGAAACATGCTTTTACTATCAATTAACTCTAACAATGATACAATTCCTGGTGACTTCAAATTGAGATCAGGTAGTTGTACTCTGGATCACAGAAATCCCTGGTTTTGTTGTTTGAAGTTTCAGCTTTGTTAATAAAATTCAATTATGCTCATTGATTTGAAAAATATTTTAACTGACAAAGCTCAGAGTAAATTAGATAAGTGATTTCAAACATCTGTATTTGATATTTGATAAAATTTAAGACATTTAATAATTACAACAATTTTAGTAATAATTTGTACTGTTATTTTTAGAGTTTTGCATAATCTCATTTTTATATAAAAATATGTTTACAGGGAAAATAAGAGTGAACAAGATAAATTCCAGACATAGTCATAATACATGCTTATTACTTAAGTATGATTAAGTTTAGCACAATTTAAAATTTTCAACACATATTATTCTTCTTTTTATTTTGCAACAAACAATTTTATAAAAATAGTAGAGCTCTAAAACCTGGGAAGAGCAAAGTTGGATAAAAAGAGGGACACGATTATAGAATAAATAAATCTGAAGCTTTTACAGAATTAAAAACTGCACATTTGTAAATCTGAGCTTTATTTTATTTTACGCTATTACAGATTCTTTGAAAACCTAACTCAATAAATGATTGAAATTTTATAATCTGTTCATCAGTTTGGTTTCTCAATTCTCATTCTCTTTGAGATCAAGTCATTCATTCACCATTTATTTAGTGACTACTATATACTATGTACTTATTATTGGCACTTGAGGATACAGCAGTGATCAAAGCACAAAAATCACTGCTATCACAAAACATCCATTCTAGTTTTGAACAGAGAAAATAAACAGAATAAATACGAAGGTGATAAGTACTATAAAGAAAAAGGAATGCAGAGCTGGTGGTCATGCAATATTAAATAACTTAGAAAAGGTCTAACTGGAGATTTCACTGACTCAATGTTTTTACCTACTTTCAAAGTTGTCCCTTCAAAAATTAATCAAATGCCTGTGATAATAAATTTTAAATAGAAAAGGAAAATAAGAAGGAAGATCCTAACATAGCAATTACCAACAAAAACCATTTCTTCTGAGAGAGCTAAGACAACAAATACTATATTGATGAAATTTTAAAAACCAGTGTGTGATGATACTCCAACAAATGTTGAAAATTCACTTTTGGTTACATTCCAAAAGTGGTATCTCGATACATACCATAATGCTTCAAAATTACTTAAACTTTAGTATCATTTAAAAAGCAGGCACTAGACAATATTTAATTTTCTTATTATCTTGAATAAATAATATACAGATTTTTATATCATATCATTTAAATCCTAAATGAGAAACTACAATATCTAAACTATACCATGGCAATATCCTAGTTTCCAAATTAAGTATTAGAAAGAAATATCTAATGTTATTTTTTGAAATTTAATAATCAATTTGATGAAAATTTACCTTGCCCAGAGCGGCTTTGGCGAGAGTCTACACTTGACTGTCTTCGATCCGGTGGTTCCTCGCTCCCTCCATCTGCATAAAATTAAAAACAACATAAGTAAATAGATAATGAGATTGACATAACAGTGTCTCTGACATTATCTACATATTAAAACTACTATATGGATCATTTATTTGTATTTCCTATAATCTGGATCATTAAAATATTTGAGGATTTTTCTTATATAAACCAATGGTTCTTACCCTTATTTTTGTGGGTTTACACTCCCCTCTTGAAGTCTTAAGAAAGTGTAGGAGTTTTTCCCTTCCCCCATAGGTATATACTCTACTTTGCATATAATGAAGGAAAGTTAGCAACTCCAAAGTTCAGTCACAGAATTCCAGTTAAGAAGGCCTGATTTAAAACAATCTTTTAAATTAATTACAGCTGCTTTTTCTGTCTAAAGTACAACAGTACATCAAATAATCCCTAGGACTGTTTTACTATAATAAGAATTACATACGCTATGTTTTATAAGAGATAAAAATCAATAAACCTATAAAAGAAATCAATAAAAGCTAAAAACCAAATAAATCTTGAGTTTACCATGATTTTTAAAATTATACAGAAACAAATCCATTTCATTATATACATCTACTTTTAAGAAATAAGCAAAACACTCATGCACTTTAAGAAAAGTTAAAACAAATTTTACTTTATGTAAATAATTCCCTCAATTTTGTTACACAGAAACAGAAAAATTACACATCACAAATTCATTAAAATAGGCACAGTAAAACAGAAATTAATACACTGAGAATGTAAAGTATAATATAAAAAATGAAACTAAACCAAGCAAAATCTTTAACATAGTGGTCTATACACTTACAAATTTGTTATCACTTTAATCAGATAAAAAATGCATTAAGGCATCAACAATTTCTTTGTTCTTTCTTTCATACAATCACTTATTTTTTAACTCGACATGGAAAAGGGGTAGTAGCTGTAAGCAGGTTTAATAAAGAGTATTCTTGCTCTGTCATCTACTTACTCTATGGTTTATTCTTTGTAATAGAGCTCGCGTATTAACATCTATTGCTTTTTAAACAGATGTCTGTTTTTTAATTCATTATTGATAGAAAGCTTCCTTTTAAATATATTTATTATATGTAAGGCCTAGCAATAATTAAATCCAATTCATGTATATAGATCAACTATTCTTTATTTTGTAGAGGGCTGTTCAACTAGCAAGTACAGCAGCATTTAATCGATTCCAAATATATGATGACAATACAAAATACTAAGTACACTGCCAGGAAATACTAATATCTCTTATTCCACAGTAATCTAGTAAAACACTCCACTAATTTAATTAGTCAGATTTGTAAAATAACTTATCACATAGAAAGATACTCAAAGTAATAGGCAACCATATTTTTCCTTCCAGTATGAAAATCCTGTTTAAATATAAATCAGTTTAAATATTATTTTAGTTCTGCTGTTACTACATAAGTTACCATATTTGAATAAAAAGACATGTTGACAAAATAAGGTGTTATCTGAAAGACAAATATGAGAAATTTTTCTTTGACATTATTTTAAAAAATTAAAGCAAAAATCTAGTCATGGATTATCATCTCTGAATGGGTGATCTGCCTCTGTTGAAATTAAAACTTAAATTATTTAATTTTGCCCTTTTAAAGGAAATGTGAATGTTTATAATCCTTCTTAACTGTACTTCAAATTCTAAGTAAACAACTCTATAAATTATATGGATTCTTTTTAATAAGGCTCAGTATTTCAACTGGGTCAACTCAAATTTAATTTCTAAGTTTTAAACCCTCTATGATTCCTTCCACCTCACTCTCTTGTGAATTAATATTCAGTATGTCCAAAAATCCTAAAGTTTTCTCTTCTTTCTAAAATGTATTTAAGAACAGACAGAAAGGTAGCCAACAATTACTATGTACTCTCTGCCAGGTATTTTATATAGTTCATCAAAGCCCTATGAAGTCAACTCCTATTTCACAGCTAAGAACACTGAAACTCATGGTGACTAACTGAAATCCAGTGACAAAACCAGTAAAAGTGAAACGGGATTTTAACCCAAGGATGTTTGACTCAATACATCTCTCTGATACTAATTTCTACCCAAATTTATTAAATATTCTAAGTTCAAGTCATGTTCCCATTTTATTCTTTTCTCACGAAAACGATGTTAAAAAAGCACTAATCAGTAACTACAGCAATTCTTCCTTTACAGAATAGAGGCATTCTAACAAAGCAGGTTATGAAGACTTCGTCTTACAACATAATCTTCCTATTTGCTTCCAATATAAAATCAAAAGACATACTTTCTAAAGAAAAAAAAAATGTTTTTCCCAAAACCCAAGTTTGTTCTCTCTATTTATTCATTCTACTAAAAGAGAGCTTCTCTTGACAATGAACTGGACACAAGCAAAATAATGTACCTCATAGGAATTCTGGTACACTGCCGCCCCAGGTCTCTATTACTGTTCCTTTCTAATGAATACCATTATTTAAGAAATTCTAGGGCTGGGAAAAATGATTCACGCCTGTAATCCCAGCACTTTGGGAGCCCAAGGTGGGAAGACGGCTTGAGGCCAGGAATTCCAGGTTACAATGAGCTATCCTAAGATCACACCACTGCACTCCAACTGGGCGACACGAAGAGACTTTGTCTCTTCATAATAGTTAATAAGGAAATAAAAGTAGCCCACCAAAAATTTCTATTGGTAATCTATTTTCTCCAAATGCAGAATGAAAATATGGCATGTCAAAACAAACAGACCAGGCAAAATAGAAGAATACAACAGTCCTCTGTAGAGGACCTACTCCTTTCATTTAATTTGTAATTATTTATATGTTTTCATGAAAAAAGCCCAATGGAACCCAGTAATCATTAAGATACCTGAGACAGACATCAATAAATTACTAGAGGAGATATGAGATAATGTGCCTGTGAATGAAATACAAAAATAAGAAGCTTCTTAGAATATTTAATTTGTATTCCACTTTTAGTAAAGTTACCAGGAAATGTGTGGGAATATATACTCATGTACATACAAATGCACAAAAAGTCAGTATGTGGGCATTAGACCTGAGTTTTAGTTCCATACCTGCCATTTTTAGATGAGTTTCTCTGAGCCTCAGTGTTTTCATCTGTAAAAACTGAGGTCAAAGTAACATCTTCCTCTGAAAGTTGTGAGGTTCAAATGACTTAACACATGTGACAGTACTTTGTATTCTCTAAATTGGTGATTTTCAGCCAGGAGCAAACCAGGGACTTCTAGAGACATTTTTGATTGTTACAATTGGAAGAGTGCTACTCATTTCTAAAGAGCAGAGGCTGGGGATGCTGCTAAATATTCTAGAATTCACAGGACTGCCTACCACCACAAAGATTTATCAGGCCTCAGATTTCAACAGTGCCAATAGCTGAGAAATATGTTCATAATGTAAATGTTCATAACGATCATAATTATCAAAATTATATACAAATAAGCTAATTATCTTTCTGTAAATAAGTTTCAAATATACAGAAAATACAGTGAAAAATATAACTGACACTGATATAGCAACTATCAAACTTTACCAAATCTTAAGATTTCCCATATTTGCATCAATTTGTTTTAAACTAAAACACTACCAGTTATATACAGCTGATATTTTCATTATACAGTTCTCCAATACAACTTCCCTTCTTCCATCCCTCCCCAAATTAACCACTATCCTATCTTAATATGTAAAATCACATGAATGTTTTTATACTTTTATTACATATATATGCCTCCACAAATGTTTACATTATATAAGTGTAATGATACTATATCATCCAGCAATGTGCCATTTTTACTTAATACTTATGTTTTGAAATTTATCTGTGTGGACATTCATTTTAACTCTAGAATAGTATTCCACAGTATGAATATATCAATGGTATCTATTCTCTTACTAATGAAGATTTAGACACTCTCCAAATGTATAGTACTTCAAAAGGAAGTCTGCAAGGAACCATTTCCTACAGCACATGTCTAACCTGCTTGTATATAAGCTCCTTGTGCACATGTTCAAGATATAGAAGCGAAACTACTAAATCATATAATGCAAAAACTCTGTGAGAGCAACCAAATTTCTGCCAAAGACAGTTGCATTAATTTTTATTTCCACAAAAAGTGAACGTTCCCATTTCCTCAAAATCTCATGACTACTACTCAGGTTTTTTTCATTTCTGCTAAAGAATGTGAATTGCTATCTGATTCTTGTTTAATTTGCCTTTCCCTCATTAATAATGAAGTTGAGCATGTTTTACTGGCCATTTAGTGTGTGCATATTCTTGTTCATATCCTCCACCTATTTTTGCCACAACTTTCTGATCTGCATGTTTTCGGATAAGAAATCTACAGTCATTCAAACTGTTGTTCCCCTCTAGGTAATGTGTTATTTCTCTCAGGCTGCTTTCAAGATTTTTTCTTTATCTTTAGTTTTCAGCAGATTGATCACATAGTGATTGAGTATGAATTTCTTTGCATTTATCCTATTAAGGATTCAGTCAGCTTCTTGAATCTGTAAATTTGTGCTATTTACCAAATTTGACAAATTCTCAGCTATAAGTTCTTCAAATACTATTTTAACACCACATTTTCCCTTGTCTTTTCCTGGAACTCCAATGGTATGAATCTAGATCTTTTGTTACTACGCTACAGATTCCTGTGGTTCTATTCCTCGTCATCCCTTGCTTTTCTCTCTGTTGTTTAGATTTGGATAATTTCTATGGATCTGTCTTCAAGTTCACTGACTCCTTCTGCAGTCACCTCCATTATGCTACTGAACCCATCAAGTTTGCTTCTTGTTTGGGTCTTTATATTTAGTATTTCTAAAATTTTCATTAGGTTTTTCTTTTTATATCTCCTATTTCTTTCCTAAGACTTTTTATTTTTCCATTCATTTCAAGAAGGTTCACATGGTTGCTTGGAGTATTTTAAAATTATTTTCCCATTGGGAATTTATTATTTTTAATAAAATAAAATATAGGGTGTTGATTTAATTTCATACATGAGAGATAAAAAGTTAAGACTTTTCAGGCTGAAATATATTATACTTCAGAAGAGAGGCATCAATTGTTCTAGTAACAATAAAATGTTTCCTTTATTATTTTACCCCATAGAGAAGCATTTTTATAATAGTTGCATTAAAATCTTTGTCAGATAATTCCAATATCTCGGTCATCTCTTGGAGTTGGTATCTATTGTCTTTTCCCTTGCAAACTGCTATTTTCCTAGTTCTTTGTGTATCAATTTCATATGTAATTTGTATGTCACACTTTGTATGTAATTTTGGTTGTATCCAGACATTATGAATGTTTTGAGTTATGAAACTCCAAGGCTTCTTTAATACTACAGGATGTGACATTTTTCAAAGCCTTTGCTGTTGATATCTGCACTGCCTGTGTACCCCGAAGTGGTCAGAGTGCTGGGCAGTGATCTGTTAGGTCAGTTCTAAAGTCCATGGTATGACACTTAGGACCAAATTCACACCTGTGAAGCTCAGGGGTGACTCCAGGAGCTCATAAAAACTTAATGGGGTTGACTTCGAGGTGCCCCTCACTGCAATCTTTTTAGCACTTTCCATTTCCCTAAGCCTTCTCTTTTGGTACCCTGACAAAACCTGGGGCTATAGTAACCTTGCTCTGCATGTATTTCATGACTATATCTGTGTCTGGAGCACAGTGGTAGGAAGAACGAAGGGGGAAAAAAAAAAAAGCTTTCATTAATAATCTAAAGAATGGGACTATAGCTCCACCAGAGAGGATGGGTTCCCCTTTCTCACTATTTTGGATTATGTGAATTCTTGATGTTATCACTAACGTGGGGGGCCAGGGCAGCGGAAAATAAAGCAACAGGAAACGGGGGTGAGCATTTGGCATATTCTGAGTGTTAAGAGTTCCTTTCTCATTCTTCAAAACAGATTTAGAGGGCTTCCACTGTAGATATCTCTTTCTCTGCCCTGGTGCCCACTCCTAGTTTTTGAACTACATTGTAAACCTAGCCTCCATGCCTGCTCCAGTGCCAGGTGAGCACCAACAGCGTCAAGCTCCAGGCTGGCCCCTGCAGCCCCAGGCTCCAGATCTGTCCTACCACCAGGCTGGCCCCACATATCTAGGGCTCCAGACCTATCTCACTGCCAGGCCAGCCCAAGGGACCTGATGCTATATGCAGGCTCCTAACTACTCAGTCTGCAGGCCAGCCACAGGCTCCAAGCTGGCCCCAGAACCAGGCCAGCTCTCAAAGTCCCAAGCTTCAGACCTACCCTTTGCCAGGCTAGCATCTGTGGTCCCAGGATCCAGACCTGACCCTGAGGACCAAGGCTCCAGTTGACCCAGGTCCAGGCCCATCCCAACAGACCCTGACAACAGGATGCACCTTGCAGGCCCAGGCTCCAGGACCAAGACTTGCCTCAGAGACAACAGGTAGGAGGATCGCTGAAGCCTGGAAGGTCAAGACTGCAGTGAGCCATGATTGCACCACTGGGTGCAAACTGTCACCCACTGCACTCCAGTCTGGGCGGCAGAGCAAGACCCTGTCTCAAAAAAAAAGAAAAAAGAAAAAACCGCCTGCATGGCAAAGAAAACAATCAATAGAGTGAAGAGATAACCTACAAAATGGAAAAAATATTTGCAAACCATACATCTGATAAGAAGCTAATATTCAAAATATGCAAGGAACTCAATTCAATAGCAAGAGAACAAATTATCTTATTGAAAAATGGACAAAGAACCTGAATAGACATTTCTCTAAATAAGACATATAAAGAGCCAACAGGTATATAGAAACATGCCCAATAGCACTAACCATCAGAGAAATGCAGATTAAAACCACAATAAGCCACCACCTCATACATAATTAATAAGACAAAAGATAAATGTTGCTAAGGATGTGGAGAAAAGTGAACTCTTGTATACTGTTGGTAGTAATATAAAATTAACACAGTGATTATTGAAAACAGTATGGAGGTTCCTTAAAAATTTAAAAATAGAACTACCATGTGATTCAAGAATTCCCACTTTTGGGTATATATTTGAAGGAAAGTAAATCTACGTATGTCAAAGAGATCTGCACTCTCTCGCATATTCATTACAACACTGTTCACAATAGCCAAGATATGGAATCAACCTAAGTGTTTATCAACCAATGAATGCATAAAGAAAATGTGGTGAATATGTGGGTGAATACACACAATGTAATACTATTCAGTCTTAAGAAAGAAGGAAATCTGTCATTTGCAACAACATGGGTGAACCAGGAGGACATTATGCTATGTAAACTAAGCCAAGCACAAAAAGACAAATACTCCATTGTCTCACTTACATGTGGAACCTAAAAAAATCAAAATAACTGAAACAGAGTAGAATGGTGGTTGTTAGGGGCTTGAAGGGAGCAGGGGTGTGCAGGGAGAAATGGGGAAATGCTGCTCAAAGGCTATTGAGTTTAGTTTGATAGGAGAAATAGGTGCCGGAAATCTATTGTACAGAATGGTGACTATAGTTAATAGTGCATTGCATATTTCTTTAAATTGCTAAGAGTGTAGATATTAAATATTCTCAGCAAAAAACAAAAAAAAAAGTTTGAGACATTAGATATGTTAATTAGCTTGATTTAATCCTTTCACAATTTATACATATACCAAAACATCACACTGTATGTCATAAATATATACTACTTTTATTTTTAAATTATAATTTAATATACAACCAACAGTATATAAAGATTAATAGATTATCCAGAAACAATAAAATCCACAATAACTTTTGTATTCCAACCATTTGAAAAGTAATATATTTAAAAATATGGAAATATATGAAAGGAAAATTGTAAAAAGGCTCTATAAAGAGTTTTTCATTGAATAGCAGAGGCATTTATGTATCAATATTAGATCAAGCTTAAGAGATTAAGAAATACCTTAAAAGTAATTCTGAGAATCTCCATAGTGAAATGATTGTATAATTGTTTGTTTTTGTTTGTTTGTTTTTGAGACAGGGTCTCACTCTGTCACCCACAAGGGAATACAGTGGTGTGATAATGGCTCATTGCAGCTTTGACCTCCTGGGCTCAAGTGATCCTCTCATCTCAGCCTCCTGAGTAGCTGGGACCACAGGCACACCAACACATCTGGATAACTTTTTTTTTGTAATTTTTGTAGAGAACAGGGTCTCACTATGTTGCTCAGGCTGGTCTCAAAATTCTTGGGCTCAAGCAATCCTTTTGCCTCAGCCTCTCAAACTGCTAGGATTACAGGTGTGAGCCACTGTGCCTGGCCGTAGTATTTTTTAATATAAAGACTATAATTCTTATTCCTCCCAAATTGAATGGAACCATATTACTTTCACTTTTTCATTCTATCAGACTTTCTTTGAATTATGTCACTGATTCATGTCGTTTTACAGTGATATAGCATTAGCAATCATTATGTAGAACCTGTCCATATATATATATTGAAGATTACATACTCAGTAGATGTACAGCATCTTTAAAAGCTCAGAATACAGATAAGAGCCCACAGATTTTAAACATGTCAGACACTGATGGAAGACACCTTAGTTAAGAACTCTGGGCCATCAAAAAATTATAAAGAAAATTGTGAAAACGTAGTGGCAGTGGAACAGTTTTTGCATCTTCCAAAATTCCAACATAAGTATTATCAGAACAATCAGAGAATAAAACAACTACCCAGGAACAAGAATTACAATACTGGGTAACAAAGTGTGATATTGTAAGAGATGTATCTATATACATATATACATACACACACACACACACACACACACACACACACACACACACGTCTTTGTCCCAGTTCCTGATACAGGTCTCTTAATCCTTTGGAATTTCCTGGGTGATGGGAGGGCCTTTTGTTCTAATGAGTTAATTCTTGGTGGGCTCCTGGATGGGGGTTGGTCACCAGAAAGACCAAGCCATGATTAGAAGCTAGAACTTTCAGCCCATGATGCCTCACCCTCCTAGAAGGAGAGGACTAGAGATTTAGTTAACAGTCCATCACGCCTACGTGACAAAGCCTCCATGAAAATTCCTGAACTACAGAGTTTGGGAACTTCGGGTTGCTGAATATATGCACAGTGGTGTGCCCCCAAGGGGGCATGGAAGCTCCAGAGTCTTTATCCAATACCCTGCCTTAAGCATCTCTATCATCTGGCTGTTCCTGAGACATATTGTTTTATAATAAACAGCTAAACATGTGTAAAATGTTTCCCTGAGTTCTATGAGACATTCTAGCAAATGCTCAAACCTGAGGAAGGGGTTGTGGGGACCTCCAATTTTTTTCCCTGTCAGAAATACTAGAAACTTAGACTTGCAACTGGCACCTGAAGTGGCTGTCAGGTTTGTAGGACTGAGCCCTTAACCAATGGGATTTGACTCTAACTCTAGGTAGCCAGAATTGAACTGAATTATAGGACACCCGATTGGTGTCTTCAGAGAAGTGAAGAATTGCTTGGTGGAGAAAAATGCCCCCACACATCTGGTCACAGACGGGTTCTGTATGTAGAGTACAGAAGAAGAATACTGTTGAATTTTCCTCTGTACACAGGGTATCCTTGCAAACCCTAATATAAATGGGTAGAGCTAAGAACAAACAAAACAGCTATAGACCTGAAACTTAATGAGCATCTACATGAGACAAAATGGTGGGGGGGGCGGCGGCTTGGAGAGTAATAGGGTCTATGACAGACCACAAAACTGGCAATCACTAGAATGCAACTCACCGGAAAATACAAAGAGTTAATTTAATAACAGCAGCTGACAATGAAAGGTGTTTGCCCACTCTAAGAGCAAATGAGTACATGGGGCTCACAGTAGAAAGTTCAGAAGAGGCTGGACCAGTTTAGCAATGTTTACTCTTGAAACTGATCTGCCAAGCTAGGGCTCCATGCTAAAAAGAAAGTGCTAGAAATGGAATCAAAATTCAGCAGAAAACGGACAAAAGGGACAAAGAAAAGAGAAGGTCTAAATCAAAGTACAAGAGGAGAACAGGGTCAGAAGGCAAGCTGCGATGTAACACTTTACAAAAACACAACAAAAGAGGAAGTTATGTGGAGTCAGAAAAAGCTATCATGTCTCCTTATACATACTTGGGCAAACTAATTTTAAATAAAAATGATTGACAAGAAAGTATCAAGGTCGAATTCCACAGACAGGAAAGAAAGAGAATAAAAAGCATCATAATACCTCCAATGAAAGTACACCAAAAAGGCTTATTCAAAAAAAAATTTAAACTAATATACAATTCAAAACTGTAATGTGCAATTTCAAAAAGTGCTAAAGATGTCAAGAAAATTAGATAACACATCAAAGAGCAATACAAATCAGAATCAGAAAAACTCAGAAATGAAGAGACAGAAATCAGAAAAGAATTATAAATAAAAGTCATTTCAGTAATAAGACTAAACTAGAAGAAACAGAAGATCAAATAAACATAACAAAATGACCTTAAGAGAAATAGAAGGTTAAATGGAGGAGAATTTTTAACAAATAAAGAAAGAAGAAAGGGATTAAAAACGATTTGCAGGAAAGTGACAAATACTGAAAACAGGCAAAGATGGTCCAGCATAAGGATAAATAATCTCTAAAGAAAACCAAAGTGAAAGAACAGAAAAACTGTAATTCAAGATCCCTTTCCAGAAAAAGAAACCTGCATGTAGATGTATGTTTTATATATGTATATATACACCTAGTTATATATGTATTTATATTAATATGTGTGTGTATACATATAGACATATATACATGGAAGGATAAACACACACACACACACATACACACACACACACACACACACTTGAAACTATGTATTTCAAGAGTACCCTGTATAGTTGACATTATCAACTTAGATCAATGCACTAAATTCTACTAAAATTACTGGATTTTAAAAAGGGGGGGCATTTGAGTATTTAAGCAAAACTATCACGTAATCTTTTTGTCTGTTTTCTGTTTTTTTTGTTTTTTGAGACGGAGTTTCGCTCTTTTCACCCAGGCTGGAGTGCAATGGCGTGATCTCAGCTCACTAAAACTTCCACCTCCCAGATACAAGCAATTCTCCTGCCTCATCCTCTCCAGTAACTGGGAATACAAGTGCCAGCCACCATGCTCGGCTAATTTTTGTATTTTCAGTAGAGACAGGGTTTCACCATGTTGGTCAGGCTGGTCTCAAACTCCTGACCTCAGGTGATCCACCCACTTTGGCCTCCCAAAGTGCTGGGATTACAGGCATGAGCCACCGTGCCCAGCCATAATCTTTAAAATTTTAATTAAATTTGTTTATTTTGAGACAGGGTCTTGCTACACTGCCCACCCTGGTCTCAAACTCCTGGGCTCAAAAAGAGCCTCCACCTCCTGCCTCCACCTCCTAAGTAGCTGGGACTATAGGCACACAATATCAAACCTCGTTTCCATAATATGATTTATAAAGAAAAAGAAATAGAATAAAATGGAACAAGATATTTAAAATACACAAAGAATCTGAGCTAAATATTTTACATTCAGTAAAACTTACCTTTAAGTATAAGGGGTAAAGACAAACTGCTATCAACATGTAAAAACTCAACGAATACTGTTCTTATTAGTTCCTCCTAGTTCCATTAGAAGAAGAACTCTAAGCCACCAAAGTAACTAGAAAGACATCAAAATAAGCACTAGTGGTGAGATTAAATATGCAGTTGTTTCCAGAATTAAGATTAAATGAGGATGTTTTTTCTTTTTCTGTTTCTTTTTTTTTTTTTTTGAGATGGAGTTTCACTCTTGCCTCCTAGGCTGGAGTGCACTGGTGTGATCTCAGCTCACTGCAACCTCCGCCTCCTGGGTACAAGTGATTCTCCTGCCTCAGCCTCCTAAGTAGCTGGGATTACAGGCTCCCGCCACCACGCCCAGCTAATTTTTGTATTTCTGGTATAGATGGGGTTTCACCATGTTGGCCAGGCTGGTCTCAAACTCCGGACCTCAGGTGATCCGCCTACCTCGGCCTCCCAAAGTGCTGGGATTACAGGCATGGGCCACCGCGCCCGGCCCAAATGAGGACTTTTAAAGAGAGAGACTGTAGTATGTAATCACCACATGATCTGACAATACAAGTAGAGTATGACCATAAATGAGTGGAGGAAGAATAGAGACAGCATGAACAACAACAAAAATTAACTGATTTCAGTAACTGGTGGTGATAATATTCTCAGACCATTCTCGATATAAGGAGGGATAGAGCAAGTGAGTAATTATGAGACACACTAATTCTATCTTCCCTTACGAACCAGGTTTCTCAGTGTGGAAGAAAGGAGCTATGAAGGTAGTACAGAAGTGCAGTAAAAATTCTATAATGCTGAATCTATATTGGAAACATCAATACAATCTTATAAATCACAGGTATATCCTAACTCTATCCACTGCAAACGCCTAGAAACAGACTGATCCAGTAGCAGTGGATATCTCTAGTGCCCACATTGTGATCTTGAAATGCCATTCTCCATTAAAAGAAACCCGGACTTCTTAAAGAACTAGCTGGTCTGAAAAGGAAATGTACTAGATGAACCTGGAACATCTGACATCCCCAATAGTAAGGAAACTATCAAGACTATTCTCAATTATGGTCATGTCAAAAAGGTTAGTGAAGAGGCTCTCACTGGCCAGGAGATCATAAAATGTTTAAAGAAAACAAAAACAAAACAAAACACTAACTGGTCACATTCTGAGATTGACAAGAAATCAATTATCCTGCAAACTGGGAAAATGAAAAAAAAAAAAGCAAGCATTGATGCTGCCTTACCTATATTACTAATAGCCAAAGGATACATAAGAGGGATCTCCCTAAAAATTATTTTGGATAGTAAGTAGGACACAAAAGATGGAATCAGAATATCACCATTCTGCGACTTGTAATGAATTAATAGCTGTATAGGCATTGGGGATCAGTGCCTAAAAACATCAAAAGAGAGTAAAAACAAGTGATGATAGGAACACAACTACAGCTTTGCCAAAGCTACCAAACCTGAATCTGGTCAAACTTCTTAGAATATAGTTGTCAATTTTCAGGAAAAACAAAGTACAGAAGAAAATGTTTAATTGTTCCTGAGTACATATTCAACAAAATCCAGCTATTGATTTTCAAGAAAAGCAAAGGGCAAAATGTTGAGTTGTGTCTGAGTACACAAACAACATAATTCAGACTGAAGGAAAGTCTACAGGTCCAATGACCCAGATCTCTTAACAGATTTTTTGAAAACATAAAAAAATTAATTCCCAAAGAAATCAAAGAGATGATACAAAGGAAAAACATCCCGGGCTCATGGATTGGAAGAATCAATATCATTAAAACAGCTATAATACCCAAAGCAATTTACAGGTTCAATGCTATTCCTATCAAACTATCAATGACATTCTTCACCGAACTGGAAAAAAACTACAAAAATTGATATGAAACCCAAAAAGAGCCCAAACAGCCAAGGCAAATCCTAAGCAAAAATATCAAAGATGGAAGCATCACATTACCTGACTTCAAACTATACTACAGGACTACGGTAACCAAAACAGCATGAAAAACAGTAACAAAAACTGATACAAAAATAGACACATGGACCAAACTAAGATAACCAAAACTGATACAAAAACAGACACATAGATCAACAGATGAGAATAGAAAACCCGGAAATAAGGCCACACATCTACAACCATCTGATGTTCAACAAAGCTGACAAAAACAAACAGGAAACAAATAGGAAAGGACGCCCTATTCAATAACTGGTGCTGGGATAACTGGCTAGTGTAATATGCAGAAGACTGAAATTGGACCCTTTCCTTACACCATATATAAAAATCAACTCCAGATGGAGTAAAGATTTAACTGTAACACCCAAAACTATAAATACCCTATAAGACAACCTAGGCAATCCCATTCTGGACACAGGAACTGGCGAAGATTTCATGGCAAAGATGCCAAAAGCAATTGCAACAAAAGCAAAAATTGATAAATGAGGTGTAATTAAACAAAAGAGCTTCTGGACAGCAAAAGAAACTATCAACAGAGTAAATAGACGATCTAAAAAATGGGAGAGAATTTGTACAAACTATGCATCTGACAAAAGTCTAATATCCGTCATCTATAAGAAACTTAAAAAACCAAACAACCTCATTAAAAAGTGGGCAAAGGACATGAATAGACATCTTACAAAAGAAAACATACCTATGTGGCCAAGAAGAATTTGAAAAAAAAAAAAAAAAAGCTCAATATCACCGATCATTAGAGAAATGCAAATCAAAACCACAATGAGATACCATCTCACACGAGTCAGAATGGCTATTACTTAAAAAGTCAAAAAATAACAGATACTGGCAAATTTCGGAGAAAAGGTTAATGCTTATACACTGTTGGTGGGAGTGTATTCAGTTCATTCATTGTGGAAAGCAGTGTGGCAATTCTTCAACGGACTAAAAACAGAATTACTATTCAACCCAGCAATCCCACTAACCAAAAGAATACAAAATTGTTCTACCATAAAGGCACATACACATGTATGTTCATTACAGCACTGTTCACAATAACAAAGACATGGAATCAACCTAAATGCCCATCAACGGCAGATTGGGTAAAGAAAATGTGATACACCTACACCATGGAATACTACACAGCCATAAAAAAGAACAAGACTATATCCTTTGCAAGAACATGGATGGAGCTAGAGGTCATTATTCTTAGCAAACTAACACAGGAACAGAAAACCAAATACCACACGTTCTCACTTACAAGTGGGAGCTAAACGATGAAAACACATGGACACAAAAGAGGGAAACAATAGACACTGGGGCCTACTTAAGGGTGAAGGGAGCGAGCAGAGAGAGGATCGAAAAAAATATCTATTAGGTACTAGGCCTAGTTCCTGGGTGATGAAATAATCTTTACAACACACCCCCATGACACAAATTCACCTATAAACCAACCTGCACGTGTAACCCTAGACCTAAAATAAACTTTTTAAAGAAAAAAAATTATAAAGTCCTAAATTACTGTAGAATAAAGATTCACTTTAACAAAACAGAAATCTATGACTTCTTATATCAGAGGTATCAGGATATGTAAATACAGTCTTAGTCAATTTTCCTTCCTTGTGATCATTTAATTTGTTTATTTAAGTATACTTCTTCTCTTTTACTTGGGAGTCAATCATAATAAACAACACTCCTATGCAGGTATGTCATAAATGTTCATTTTTCTGATTTTTCTGTGTGGATAAAATGGCATATACGCATTGCATTTTCTGTTTTAACATCAAAACATGCCCTCAACTGGACATGATGGCATGCACCTGTAGTCCCAGCTACTCAAGATGGTGAGGCTGGAGGATCACTTGAGACCAGGAGTTAGTTGGAGGCCAGTCTGTGCAACACAGTGGGCATAGTGAGACCTTGCCTCTTTAAAAAAATGAAAATAAAAATAAAAAAAATTCCTTGTCTTTGAATTATGTCAGAAGTAACATGAATAAAACATAGGCCATTTCTCCTCACCAGGACTGTTCTCCTAAACTATAAAAGGGAAAAAATAAATATAAAACAAATCTTCCAATAATTTTAAATTTATGCAATCTGTAGAACGCCAGAGTATCAATAAAACAACCCACAGGAGAAATACAGATAAGAAATGGCTTAAGAAATAGTTTCCAGTCACCAAACCAATGATATTAAGACAAAAAAAAGTCATCAATTTTGACACAATCATAATCTAAAATGTTTTAATTGCCTCATTTATTTATGAGACAGGGTTTCGCTCTGTCACCCAGGCTAGAGTACAGTAGCATGATCTCAGCTCACTGCAACCTCCACCTCCTGGACTCAAATGATCCTCCCACCTAAGCCTCTGGAGTAGCTGGGACTACAGGTGCACACTACCATGTCTAGCTAATTAAAAAATTTTTTTGTAGAGAAGGGATCTCGCTACATTGCCAGGACTGGTCTCAAACTTCTGGGCTCAAGTCATCCTCCCGCCTTGGCCTCCCAAAGTGCTGGGATTACAGGTGTGAGTGAGTCACGACACCCAGCATCCTTAATTTTAAAAAATGAATCAGAAATACATTATAGTAAAATTGCACTAAGTTTGAAAAATTCTCTAAGACTGAAACTTTAATTATGTCTTACCCCAGTGGAAACTAATCATAAAAGTCACGATTAGCTCTCAGGTAAAAGCATAGATTTTTTAAAAACAATAAAATCACCACTGCCCCAAGTTGGTTTAGAAAACTTTTTTTTTTTTCTTTTATACAGAGTCTCACTCTGTCACTCAGACTGGAGTGCATGGACACAATCATGGCTACCACCTCGACCTCCTGGGCTCATGTGATTCTCCTACCTCAGCCTCCCAAGTTTCTGGGACTACAGGTGGGAGCCACCACCCCTGGCCAAGTTTTTTTTTTTTTTTTTTTTTTTTTTGGTAGAGATGAGGTCTCACTATGTTGTACAAGCTGGTCTCAAACTCCTGGGCTCAAG
Source organism: Macaca thibetana thibetana (assembly GCF_024542745.1). Taxonomy (NCBI): domain Eukaryota; kingdom Metazoa; phylum Chordata; class Mammalia; order Primates; family Cercopithecidae; genus Macaca; species Macaca thibetana. The sequence continues at coordinate 76,517,532 of NC_065593.1, forward strand.
TGATCCTCCCACCTTGGCCTCCCAGGCATGAGCACTGTACCTGGCCTTAGAAATCTCTTTGAAAGTGGTTGTGGTATCCTCACTGAATCGAGAAATCCATTACTCAAAAAAGGAAGACTGCAATGATATACAGTACGTTAAATGTTTTTGCTTTGCTTAACACCATTCCTTCATCACAGATAAGGCCTCCTTCACATAACACTTGCATCTATATTTATGGACAAAACAGAAGGCCTTCAGCTGTCAAAAAAAAAATCAAGGTGTCTGCGTAATACTGATTACCCCAGACAGGAAGTCTGGGACAGGAAAAAGAATAGAGTTATGTACATGATGATATAATTTACTCACCAAACTAAAGACTTACTTCAAATATAAACTTTACAAAGAACAACTCACTGATGTAAAAGGTGCAGAAATTAAAAAAAGACCTGGCTGCCCATCTCAATTGGGGTTTCCTAGATTACAGATAATCATCAGAGAATACTTGTTGTTTTTTTCTTTAATCAGCATACTAGGTTATATCCAGCAATTATTTATAAATAATATAAAACAATATTATTTCAATACTGAGAAATACTGTTAACAGATGTTCTCTTCCCATTATTTCAAAAGGGAAAATGTCATAAGAAGAATTTACCTCACGGAGTAGACAGCTTTAAACTCAGCTATATTTAGGCACCAACATAGTCCTAGTGAAGAAATATCATTTATGTAGGAATATTCCATACATAATGATTTCCTATGAAGGAATTTAAGTTAGAGAAAGTCTAATAAGAAAGTGACTAAATAAATCCAAGAAAAATGTGTTATTTCCTACAACTAGGTGACTATTCCTCTCAATCCAGGATCAAAACATGACATCTGAAAAATAAACAACTTAATCTAGCCGAAGCTCATCTTCAGTGTCCTCAGCTAAATGATGTGCTAGAATATTAAGTTTTATGAATTAAAATGTTGAAGGAGGTTGTCATCAATACTGTAGAAACTAAAATACAGAACCCTAATAGAAGGGGTGGAGGGTATGAAAACCACAAGGAATACAATACACACATATAGATTAAAGTTTTACTATTCAGGTATGAACTCTGGTCTCTTCTACTATGCAGATACAAATCTGCAAGAACTGTATACACTTAATGCCAATAAGAACACACACGAGTTAGAGCACATGAATGAAATATAAAGAAAACCACTTATGGCCGGGCGCGGTGGCTCACGCCTGTAATCTCAGCACTTTGGGAGGCCAAGGCGGGGGGATCACAAAGTCAGGAGATCGAGACCATCCTGGCGAAACCCCATCTCTACTAAAAAAAAAAAAAAATACAAAAATTAGCTGGGCATGGTGGCACGTGCCTGTAATCTCAGCTACTCGGGAGGCTGAGGCAGGAGAATTGCTTGAACCAGGGAGTCAGAGGTTGCAGTGAGCCGAGATCACACCACTGCACTCCAGCCTGGCAACAGAGCGAGACTTCATCTCAAAAACAAACAAACAAAACAAACAAACCACTTATTTATGAGCCAAAGGCTACTTATGAAAAAGTAAATGCATAAAATGTTCCATGGCTACATAAGCACTCTGATAAACAGAAGAAATGAAGAGCAGCTCATCTATTTGGGGTAGAAAAGAGAAAAGGAGCTAGAATTGGTTTAGGCATTTCTGCTGGATATAGTACTAGTAAAATCTTTATAACATTATCTCACTTAGTACCAATAATAATTCAATGAAACAAGCAGTACTCCCATTTTAAATGTAAGACAGATTCAGAGACGTAAAGTGACTTTCCCAGTATCACAACACTAATAAGTAACAATACTAAAATCAAAATTGTCTGGCTTTAAAACTGTGTTCTTTCCAAGACTCTCCACTGCTGAAGGGGAAGAGAGCAGACGTGGACAAAGCAGAGAGACCAATTAAGAGGCTAATGCAAAAATTCAGACTAAGAATGAACACTTGGACTAAGTGAGTAGTGGAGGTAGTGAGTAGAAGAGGTTGGATTTTGGATATATTCTGAGGATATGGCAGAGAGAATCTGTTGTCAGAAGAATAAGATAAAGAAATCGAGGGCAATTCTAATATGTTGGGTCTGAAAAATGGGCTTGCAATTTATTAAGACAGGAAAGACTGCAAGAGAACTGATTTGGGGATGAGGAGACTATGCGGAGTTCAGTTTTGGAAATACTAAGTTTCAAATGCTTATTAGACAAATAGGCATATATATATATATGCCATCGGTACACAAATCATCAGTAAATAAATTCCACTTAAACTATGAAACTGCATGAGATCCCCAAGGAAAGAGTATATATAAGAATGAGACACAAAAAGGGAGAAAAGAGCCAGTGTAATGGTTTAGCATGGTCTCTCCCTGTGGAGTGGCAGGGGTGAAACCTGACGGGATTAAGTTCAATAGAGATTAGAAAGAGATTCTGGAAAAGGTTTTCTCTCTCACTAGACATGAACAAAGACGCCAGGTGCCTGGATATGCTGGTTGCCATCTTGTAAACACAGGAGTGAATAAACCATGAGATATAAATTAACACTTTGAAAGATTATATGAAGAGATGGAACATACCAAGGATCCTGTTGACACTGAATTACTGAAGAAAACTACCCTATCTCTGGACTACAGTTATATAATCTAATAAATTATCTTCATCATAAAAACCAGAGGTCAGCACACTCCTGCAAGCCAAATCTGGCCTGCCACCTATTTTTGCACAACCGTAGAGCTCAGAATAGTTTTTACATTTTTAAATGACTGAAAATAACTAAAATAATATTTTGTGACTCAAAAAATACATGAAATTCAAATTTTAGTGTCCATAAATAAAGTTTTATTAGTACACAGTCATAACAGTAAATAAATTATTTACTGTATTTGTGTTGCAATGGCAGAGTTCAGTAGTTGTAACAGAGATGGGATTAAGTTCAACAGATTAGAAAGAAATTCCGGAAAAGATGATGTATCTCCCTAAACCAAAATCCATGGAGCCCCTGAATATGCTGGCTATCTTACAACCCAAGAGGGAATAAACCATAGGATATAAGTTAACACTTACTACCTGGTACTTTACAGAAGAAGTTTGCTAATCCCTTATATCAAGCAATTCTGAGTCAAATTTTCTGTTACTTGCAACCACAAAAATCCTAAATAATATACTCCCCTACACTATGGCAGCACCAAACTACTTGATGATATTCAAAAAGGAAACATATTACAAGGCCTCTATCAATTTATGCTCTTTTCTCTGCATAAAATGTAGCTCTCTCCATTTGACTATATAATGAAATTATATCTAATATGTACTAACAGTGCTTGGTGTCTGGCAGAGTTGAACTGGACTCAATCTTTGAACTATTACTATTTATATGACTTTAGGAAAATTAATTAAATTATCTGAACCTTAGTTTCCTTATCTGTGAAATTATTATAATGCTCTATGTGGTTGTTATGAGAAACAAATGTAGTAATATTCACAAAGTATAGCATGACATCTGGCACAAAGCAAGCACATATTAAATAAATGGAATCTTCATCTATCATATTCATGATCAACAAGTTCCTTTTACTGAAAGATGTCATTCCTCTTCCTACATAGACTTTCTGGATGCCTACCAGAAAGAACTGTTCTCTCTTCTGTGCTTCTTCAGCACGTTATTCATACAATAGTCCCGCCTTATCCTCAGGGTGTGCACTATGTTTTTTCCTATATAGATGCTCCTCACCTTACAACAGGGTTATGTCCTGATAAACCCATTGTAAGTAGAAGATATCATAAGCTGAAAATGCATATGATACAACTAACCTACAGAACACAGAGCTTAACCTACTCTACCTTAAATGTACTCATAACACTGACATTAGCCTACAGTTGGGCAAAATCATCTAACACAAATTTTTTTAAATTATAAAACTATCTTCTAATAAAGTATTGACTATTTCATGCAATTCACTAAAGACTGTACTGAGAGTGAAAGAATATGGTTGTATGGGTATTCAAAGTACAGTTTCTACTATATATGTATCACTTTCACACCATCATAGTTGAAAGATCATTTAAATTCAACCACCCTAAGTTGAGAACCATTTATACATACGTACCTATAACAAAGTTTAATTTATGAATTATTTGATCCATGGATTCCTGTATCAGTCTATATGCAGCTAAGAGTGAGATCCACATGTATGCTCTTCAACATCCAGTTTCAACAGATAATACCAAAAATAAATAAACAAACAAATTAACTAAATAATAAATCATTTTCCTAAGACTAAAAGCTAGAACAGCCTCTGCCTTCTTCACATTAACCTATATCTCAGGGAAGCCACAGCTTCTCAAGTATGAGTTAGGGTTTTCAGGAACAGTACCAGATTTTATTTGCAAAGACACAAAAAGAAAAAGTCACTTAGAGAAATCTAAAAAGTTCAGTGTAACTAGAACACACAAAGTAGGGGAAAGAAGCAGGATATGAAACTAGAAAAGTAGGCAGAGGCATAATCATAAAAAGCATAATCACAAAAGGCATAAACATTATCCATGATGATCAATTTGAACTTTATGCTGTATGTGTAGGGAAGAAAATGAAGGACATTATGCAAGGTAGGGGCATGATCTGACTGGTGTTTTCAAAAGACAACCTTGGCAAGTATATATTTAAGTCAGTGGTGTGGGCCATGGCCTAAAAGTAAAGAGATCACTGCAATAAGCTCAGAGGAAAGGAAAGCCTAAATGCATTAACATTGAGAATATGAAGAAAAGGGTAGGCTTGTGAAATATTTAGGACACAGAATTGCAAAGACTGTACTCATTTGAAAGAGTCATTTCTAATCGCTGCCATCAATTTATTTTTCCTTTCTTCCTTAAATCCACTCCCATAAGGCTTTTGTCCCTATTATTTCAGATAATCCACAATTACCAAAATTTCCTAAAAAGTCCATTGTTAAGTCCAACAGTTAGGTCTCAGTTTTATTTTTTGACTTGTCAACATTTGATGCAGTTAATCTTTCTTTTTTGAAGTTTTCTCATCACTTGATTTCCAAGATGTCACACTTACCTGGTTTTGCTCCTGTCTCTAGGGCTCCTTCTGTCTCCTTGGTTTATTCTTTCTCATCTCCCCAATCTCTACATGATAGAGTGCCCGGGGCTCACTTTTTAATCTGTATTATTTGCTATATAGATTCCATTGGTTATCTCAAATAGACTCATAGCTTTATGTTTTATCATGCTGATGGTTCCCAAATTTGTATCTCTAGCCTGGACCTCATCTATGCAGTTCGTATTTATGGAGTTGCCTACCCTACATTTCCTCTTTCTTTCTTTCTTTTTTTTTTTTGAAACAAGGTCTTGCTCTGCTGCCCAGGCTGAAGTGCTGGGGCATGATCGTGGCTCACTGAAGACTCAATTTTCCAGGCTCAAGACATCTATCCACTTCAGCCTCCTGAGTAGGCACACACCACCAGGCCTGGCTAATTTTTATTCTGGGGGTTATGCTTAAGACCCCTTTAAGATGGGGTCTTGCTATGTTGCACAGGCTGGTCTCGAACTCCTGGGCTGAAGTGGTCCACACATCTCAGCCTTCCAAAGTGCTAGGCTTACAAGTGTGAGCCACTGTGCCCAGCCTCATTTCCACTTTTATATCACACAGGTATCTCAAAATTTAACATCTCCTAACAGTCCTCCAGGAATCTACTCCTCTCACAGTCTTCCTCATCTCTGTAAACAGCAAATCCCTTCTTTTGGTTGTATAAGCCAAAAACCGTGGAGTCATCCTTAACTCCTTTTTTCTCCTGTTGCCCATACAATCCAATAAATCCTGTCAGCTATTCATGATACACCCAAACTACTTCTCACCCTCTGCTACCACCACCCTGAGTCCAAGCCACCCTCATGACTAACCTAATTTCTCTGCTTCTGTCCTACCCCAGCTTCAATCTATTCTTAATACTGCAACCAGAATGGCTCTGTTAAACACAAAATAGATCATGAAACTCTTCTCCTCAAAACCCTCCAAAGGTTTCTCATTGTAAGTAAAAGTCAAAGTCTTTAGATCAAGGCCCTGTATTATCTGGCCCCTATTACCTCTCTGACCTCATCTCCTACCACTCTTGCTCTCTGACTTTTCTGAAGCATGCTGGCTCTCCTCACTGTACTTTAAACACTCTAAGAATATACTCATATCAAGGCCTCTGCCTGAAATACTTCTCCCCCAGATGTCAGCATGGCTTGTCCTGCCTCTCCTTTGGGTAGATACGTCACTGTTCCCCAAATCATGCCTTTCCTCATCACTCTAAAATGGTACCCCACCACCACCATATTCACACAGATATACATTTTTTAATTCTTTCTTGCTTTATTTTTCTCCTTAGTACTTATCACTAACATACTCTGTATTTTACCTATTCATCTTAATTCTTGTCATCTTCCCCCACTAGAATATAAATTCCATGAGGACAAATAATTTTGTGTTCAATGCTTTATTAGCCATTGCTAGAATAGTATCTGACACATAGAAGGTATTCAAAAAATAGCTGTTGAATTAATTTGCATGAGTAAAATGAGGGAAAGAAGGGAATTCTGGATGCCTCAGAATTCTGTGGGAATTTGGGAATTTCACTTGCTTGATTATAATGCCATTAAGAGAATAGAAAATGGAGGGTTGGGAAGGAGAAATAATATTCCATTTTACTAAGGGTTAAATTTAAAATCTGATTTACTCTCCTTATCTTTTATTTTAGGTTTAGATGTACCTGTGCAGGTTTGCTACATAGATAAACTTGTATCACAGGGGTTTGTTGTACAGATTATTTCATCATGCAGGACCAATAGTTATTTTTTTCTGATCCTCTCCCTCCTCCCACCCTTCACCCTCAAGTAGGCCCCAGGGTCTGTCTGTTGTTTCTCTCTTTGTCTCCATGTGTACTCATCACTTAGCTCCCACTTACAAGAGAGAACATGTAGTACTTGGTTTTCTGTTCCTGCATCAGTTTGCTGAGGATAATGGCCTCCAGCTCCAATGGAGCAGAATATAGAGCCCAGAAATAAGGCTGCACACATACAACCATCTGATCTTCAACAAAGCTTACAAAAACAAGCAATGGTGAAAAGACTCCCTATTCAATAAATGGTACTGGGATAATTGGCTAGCCATATGAAGAAGACTGAAACTGGACCCCTTCCTTATACCATATACAAAACTCAAATCAAGATGGATTAAAGACGTAAATGTATAACCACCCTACTTAGTACTTCATTAATTCCAGGTCTAGAGCTAGATAGAGGGAAACATGAACAGTCAGAAGTGAAATTGTCTAACCCTTTTTGTTTTTTCAAAAACCAAATAAGGTGTTCTCAAACTGGAGTTCTGCAGTAATTCTCAATTCTCAACCCAAATATTTATGTTTTACTTGATGGAGTTCAGGACATGATACCTCAAAATATGGCACCCTGGCATTTAACAGAACAGAAGCAGAAAGATCACTCTCACCCTCCCCTTGCACTTCTTCCTAAAGCAGACTCCTAAAACCTAGAAAGGATTTTTTAATCTTCTCCTAAAGCAGGTCATAAGACCCTCATTCAAGAGGTGTCCTGCCTATCCCTGGAGGAAAGAAACATCTTTATCTCTGAAGACAGAGGCATACAGAAAAGAATCTTAATAAAAAGTCTTGCTAAGTTCCCCCACACCCCATCCCCAGTTTACTACCATAAAATTACACTTTTTAAAAATCCAATCACACTTCTTCACAGCTATCCACTTCTTCGTCAAATCTAACATTAAAAATACACAGATTTACCCATTTCTTCAGGTCTTCATTTCCTTATGAAGGCTCCAGTGCCACGTAAAATTCATTAAGTAAATTTGTATGCTTTATTCATTGTTAACAAATCTGTCTTTTGTTTTAGGGGTCTCCGTCATGAACCTAGTGATGAACGAAGAAAAGATATTTTTCTTCCTCTACATACTTTTAAATTCATTATTTCACTAGGAAGCCCCTATTCATTTATTTGTATATAAATTGGAAAAGTCTGTCTATATAACAACTGCCTTTTTGAAACATCCACTTGGATGTCTCAAATATACTTCAAACTCAAAATATTGAAATATGAAATTCTAAACTTCCTTTCATCCCTTCAAACCTGATCCTCTCCATCAGAGCTCCCCATCTCAATGAATTCATCATCAAATATTGATTTTCTCTCCTAAATGTCTCTTGAATCCATCCACTTGTCTCCATCTCCAACCTGCATCCACTCCTATGTCCATTCTCTTCTCAACATATATCCACAAATAGCTGAGTAATCATTTAGAAATGCAAATCTAACAGTTACCTCACTTTATACTTAGAATGCTTAAATGTTCTCCCATCAGAAGATATAATATTGAACATGATCTGTAAGGTTCTACTTTTCCAGCTTCATTTCTAATTGGATCTACTTTTGTTTTTCTAATATTGGCTTTCTTTCAGTTTCTGATCTCTATCTTCAGATGTCTAAAGCAGGCACCTGAAAAACAACTACTGTATACCTGAGGAGTAAGGAAGGATAAAACAGTTTTCACCTAAAATCCCTGCCTTCGTATATGAGGAAGTAAAAATTTCAAAAGACATTAGTAATAGGCTATTTTTATTTTACGTCACATGGTTCACAAGAAACCTCTTACTCCCTATTTAGAATGACAGCTACTGATTGACTAAAAATCAGATCTCCCCATCTCCATTTCACTTCCAAGAAAAAAACACGACCTTTCTGTTTTGACTGATAAATTTAAATATATAGACACTCACTGGAAAATCAAAGCAATACAAAGCCAAATAATCATATATTATGCAAATATTCCTCAAATTTGTTTTTTCAAATAAATTATACTTTATTCATCCCATTATGCCTAAAATCTTTACTGGTTATATATAAATTTTTTTAAAGTACTTAGCATAATACCATGCACTTGTGGGTACCTAATCTGTACTATATTACTTGATTATAATAATAATGGCAATGAAACTAGAAATTTGAGATCAAAATATGTTAAAGAATTTATTAAAGGCCGAGTATGGTGGCTCTCAGCACTTTGGGAGGCCAAGGCAGGTGGATCACCTGAGGTCAGGAGTTCGAGACCAGCCTGGCCAACACGATGAAACTCTGTCTATACAAAAATTAGCCAAGTGTTGTGGTGAGCGCCTATAATCTTAGCTACTCAGGAGGCTGCAACAGAAGAATCACTTGAATCCAAAAGATGGAGGATGCAGTGAGCTGAGATGGTGCCACTGCACTCCAGCAGCCTGGGCAACAAGAGTGAAACTCCATCTCAAAAAAAAAAAAAAAAAGAGTTGGGTGTGGTGGCACACACTTGTAGTCCCAGCTACTTAGAAGGCTGAGGCAGGAGAATCGCTTAAACCCAGGAGGTGGAGGTTGCAGTGAGCCAAGATCACACCACTGCACTCCAGCCTGGGCAACAGAGCGTGACTCTGTCTCAAAAAAAAAAAAGAATTTATTAAAGATAACAGTGTTACCTTTGTACATGCAATATGCAAAATTTAAAAACAATATTCCTTTCCCTAAACTTATCATTAGAAAAGTTCTTGAGTGTTACATTTTGTATTTTTCTCCCAAGGAACTAGGAAAAGTGAATACAATGATTAAGTAGTTGGATAATGGGAATTATTACGACCAAACAGAATGCAGAAATATTTAATCAAAGAATAAAGAGAGAAGCCAGGCATGATCGTGTGTGCCTATAGTCCCAGCTACTTGGAAGGCTAATATGGGAAAATTACTTGAGCCCAGGAGTTCGAGACCAGCTTAGGCAATATAGTGAGACTCCCATCTCTACTTTCTAAAAATAATTTTTTAAATAAAAAGAATATGGAAAGAACTGAATAAAAGAACCCAGAAAAGACTCATATGCAAATATAAGAGATTCTTAGTACATGAGAAAGCTGGGATGATAAATCACTGGAGAAAGAAAAGGGTATTCAACAACAAATATGGTGGGGAAAACTGGCTTTCTCCACATGAGAAAAAAAAATTAGACCCTTTTCTCATACCATAATCCTCTTACCAAAACAATAAAAAAAAAAAAAGGAAAAAAAAACCCAAATGTATTAAAAATATGGAAGTGAAAAAACAAAACTTCAAAGCTATTTCAAGAAAATACAGAAGAATGTATTTGTGGTCTCTGAGTAAAGAAAGATTCCTGAAATAACATGTAGTATAACAAAGAATGATAGATTTGAATAAATTAAAATTTTAAACTTCTATTTAACAGAAGTTTGGAGTTTCAGTCCTAAAACCAAAGGCCACGTTTTAAGACAGAGTACAGACTGACAGAAGGTATCTGTTATAAATATCACAGGCTAAGGATCAATCTAAAATAAGGGTCTGCAAACTTTTTCTATAAAGAGAGTAAATATTTTAGGCTTTGCAGACCATATGCTCTCTGTCATGACTACTCAACTCTGCCATTGTGGTGCAAAAGCAGGCACAGACAATATGTAAATAAATAAGTGCATCTGTATCCCACTAAAACTATTCAAGGACACTGAGATTTGAATTTTCTGTAATGTTCATAGGTTGTAACATTTTATTCTCCTTTAATTTTTTTCAGAATGATTGGAAAATAAATGGAAAAACCATCCTTAGCTCACAGGCCACACAAAAACAGGGGGCAGGCTGGATTTGACCTATGGGCTACAGTTGCTGAACCTGTCCAGAATCCATAAAAAACCCCTATAAATCAGTAAGAAAAAGACAATCCAACAGAAAGATGTATAAAGGATATAAAGAGGTTATTAACAAATGAGGAACTCTAAAGGCCTATAAAACATATGAAAAGATGTTCAACCTCACTAGAAATTAAGGAAACAAATTAAATCACTAGAACATCACCTTTCTCCTACCACACTGAGAAAAAGGAAGAAATCTGACCATATGACTATTGGATAGGAGGAAAAAAAAAACCTCTCAAACACTTCTAAGAATATAAATTGGGAAAGTGACAAAGTAGTGAAATCATGTAGTAAAAGTAATAATGCAAATAACCTACATTTGCAAGTCCATTTCTAGGTACAGTTCCTAGAAAAACTAACGTGCAGGTAAGGATATTCACTGGAACATTATTTGTGATCACACATACAAAAAACCAGAAAACTCAAATTCATATTAGGAGGGAAATGGATGGAAGAAATGGGCTCATAAAATAGAATACTATACAATACATAAAAGAAACAAACTAGGTTTCTAACAAGAGCAGAAAAGCAAGTTGCAGAATGATATAGAGGAAATGATACCATCTATTATATTTTAAAACACACAATACTAAACTAAAAATCCTTCATGGATACATTTATACTGGGAATTTTCATCTCTGATAAAGGAGATTCAAACATTAATCTTTTTAAACCAAATTCTAAATCTGTCTGGTCTATATATTATCTATGTCTGTGTGCATCTGTGTTGGGATATAGTTAAAGCAAAGGGAACTAGTAAGAAACCAAGCCATGTTTTATTTGGAAAACTAATGGAAGGTACTTATTAGAAAAATCAGATGAACATTTAAGAAAATTCATTCTTACAGCAAAATAGAGAATGAACTAAAGGGTACTGAGATTGGAGACACAATAATTTAAGTGACATGAGATTCTGAAGAAATGAGAATGAAGAAGTAAAGAGAAGACAAAGGTCAGAAATACACGAAAGTTTTATCATCTGGACTTGATGACTGATAGATGTTGGCAGCCATTTGGGGGAGAGAAAACTTAATATATTTTTCCAACTGCTTCCTATATATACTTTTACTATGGCTATATAAAATTGCTTTTAGAACTGTACATCTGCATTAGTTGATGATGATAATGGCCATCAGCTACAGCTGAATGATTGAAAAGGGATTTTTGAAAACAAAACATCAGTTAAAGCAATTTTGAAAGATGTAGCAGAAAGGTTTTCTCTGCTTTGCAGTTTCTGCCAGAACATATATATAATGTATGCTTCTGAGGGCTAAAGATACTGTTGAATACTAATACAGCTTAATCTTCAATTACTAGAGGAAAAGATGATAAAAGAGTTCAAAGTACACTAGTACAAGTCCCGACTCCACCATTTACTGTGTGACTTTGGTCAAGTCACTTAACTTCTTGCTCTCTGCCTCAGTTTTTTCATCGTTAAATGAGTAAAATAATAGAATTTATTTCACGAGGTTGTGGAAATTAAATCAGCATAATTATGTACGGCTTTATATATGTATATATATGGGTTTATAATTATGTATGGGTTTATATATGTGTATGTGTGTGAATACTAAACACACACGTTTGTGATTATTATTTGTACATCAATTACTGGGAACCCATTAAGTGATGAGGCATTGTACTATGTGCTAGAGAACTGGCAATAACAAATTTACATTTTTGCCCTCTTGAAGTACATAGCCTTTACAATGTGAGAGATAGATATGTGAATGTATGTGCTGTCTTCAATCTACCTAATTAATTCCCGAAGCTATTTCTCAATCTAACCAAGCCTATCAACAATTTTCATGTCCATATAATCTTTCAACAATTGCTAAAAATCAATGGAAACAGGTTATGGCTATACAGAGAAAAGTCTTTTCTAAAATACAAATAGTTTTATGAACAGGTCTTTAATAGAAAAAAATAAAATAAAATACAGATCTATGGATGTTGTTACTTTATAAACTACATTTTCATTTTTATCTCTAAGTTTTCTAGTTATTCTATGTCTTCCATCCTTAATATAGGCTAGTCTAGAAGATTAAAAAATACATAAAACTCCCAGAAACTTATCTCTCAATTCCACCTCCCCATTCCAAGAATGTAACAAATTCTTCACTGTTAATTTCTTCTACCCTTAACCACACTGTGAATCTGAAAGATTCATAAACAATACCCTCAGAAACTACTTGGGTCTTAAAATTATAAAGACAATGATAGCTAAATAAATACTAATGAGATTTTTATTGCTTAGTTGAAAATGAATTAGTGTATTTGTAGTGTAAAACCTTTTGTTTTCATGCTGTAATCGAGTATTTTTTAATAAAATGTTTATTGTCAAAAACAGCTCATACAACAGTCATTCCCTCATCATCTTACTTTTTAACACTCTTTCAACAAAAGATATCTTAAATGCATCCAGCTCTCTATTGCAAATTTACAGTAGTAATCCTTGCCAGCCATTTTGTTTTCAGCTTGTAACACTTGCAGCCAGCTGCCTTCAGCCTGACTCTATTAGCATATTGGATAATTTAGAAAATAAGCACAGAAACAGAACCTATAAAATATAGTGGACTTTTATCAGATATATCTATATATATTTTCTTTAATATGCTTTATTTTATGATGCTTCTTTACTTCCTTTCAATATTATTCATTCTCTTAATGTAAATGCTCACTCCTGCTCACAATAACTTTCCCTCCCTTAGATCCTATAATTGAAGTTGACCTATTACGGTTTAAATATAAGAATTTTCAAATTTTAGTAGAATAAACTACAGGCATATTTTAAATATTTTCTGTAAATGCAGAGAAAAGTTGCATATTTGGTACTATAATTTGCAACTATATTCCAGCAGACTATCTAGCCAAGAATAACAAACACGTAAAAGCTAACATACATTATTCTCACATCTCAAGGGTATTTCTAATAGCTAGGAGACAGCAAACAATTCTCCACCTGTTCTGACTTGCAGTATCCTGCTGTTTGAGCGTCAATAACAATGTGCCCTCACCAAGCATCACTAAAGTCTTAGATGACAAATTATCTAATGCAATTTTAATATGATGGGAAAGGGTGGGACCAAAGAGTTAGTATGAGTGTCCTGTTCTTCAGAGCTCTTTTCCATCTCATCCATCTCCTTCCCCCAACAAGTCCCACTCATTCATATTTCATAAATGTTCTGAAATTATGTTATTCATTAACCCAGTCTATCAGTTAACATAAAACTCTTTTTAGAGAGACTCTTGTAGTTCATTACAGAATACTACTTAGAAAGTTCATTAACTTGATAGAATATAACACTCCCTTTAAGTAACACCAAGCAAAGCAAAAAAATAAAAATAAAAAAAGAGGCTGAAAAAAAAAGTTCAGTGATTAAGATTACTGAAGTGCTTTAGTGACTTCATTTTCTCTTCCAAACCCCTTCCCTTCTCCAAGGCATTTTTGTTTTTATGTGATACTAACCACTCAGGCTGCTGTAGAAGCCTCTGGTTAGAATGGATTTCGAGGCTGCTGTATCTTGTGAGGAACCAATCAGATTTCTTTGTTTCATCTGCAACATTCCATCAGGGTTATATAACATTTTAGATTCATGAAACATTTCAATAATATAGTATATTTCAATCTGTAGTTAGTTATTGTCACTAAACTTGACATTAAAAAAATCTCATTGAGTTATTTGATAAAATCAAAGAAATATAGTACAAATGAGAGATTTGTTTTTAATATTTTTTTCTTTTTGGGGAGAACACAGAATTTGCTTTGGCTATAAAAAGAGTTTCTGAAAATATACAATATGAGTACTATGGAGACTACTAGGATTAATGTTTACTCCTTATTATTTTTGTCTACAGTAAGGTAGGTAAGGTAATCCAACACAGTGGCAGACAGCCAGCCATACAGTTGTTAATTCTTATCACATACAAAATGTCTTTAGCATGGAATAAAACATTATACATTTCTAAGCGCAGGCTGAATCCCTGGCAAATCTTTTAAAAGCACAGAAAAATTAAGTCAAGTATTTAAAATGTTTGGACAAATATTTTCTCAAATAAGAAAATCTGAACTCTGAATGTCATACTCCAATTTACTACCCACAACACTAACCAAAATAATATACCAGCAGCATTTTTAGCTATATGATTAGAATACTTGCATTACACTTGTAGTGGAACCATACACATATTCTCTCTCTCTCTGCCAGAGATAAATGCTGCATAACTTAAATACTGCTCTTCTGTGCTATTAATACAGCAACTCAGATATTCAAAAACATATTAAGCTGAAATCTGTGAATCTAGTAGTTTCTCTCTTTTTACAACTCAAAGGCATCCCACAGATGATGGTTACAAATCAGCACAGGATTAAAATAGTGCCCCCCAACACATGAAAAGCTGAATCTGCTGGGTGTGGCTTAAGTAAACATCTTGTCTCAACTGGACAGCTCCCCAGTAACACAGCCACAGAAACCCAAAATATGTGAGTACATAAGTAAAGTGTTTCTTGGGAGGGGGTGGGAAACTAAGCCTCCATGTTTCATCTATGCTTGATGCTCAATTGTTTCTATACTGTACTTCTGAAATGACAGTGCCTTGAGTCAATGCTGAACATTGTTCAAGAAACCAAGGACAGAGAAATGTTACTTGTCCTACTTCCTCTCCTTTATTTTATGCTCCCTGTCTACAACATGGCTGTTCTTACAAACATTTTGCTTTCATAGAAGAGGTAATCATTTAAATCATGACTATGTGCAATGCGAACTCACACTGCATTACAGTCATCAATAAAATATGAAGTGCCAACTCCAGGGTTCATTCTACTGATTTTCCATATCTCACCACAGAATGCGCTACTAATGTTTTCTGCTATTATAAAATGAACAATATAGGGAAAGAGACATTGGCAGGAGCTGCGACAAATGTACAACAGAGAAAATATAAAGACTAGAAGTGCTTACTTTTAAAAAATCCAGTATTAATAGATATAACCTTCACAAACACCTATCTATATAGACACACACATTACACGTTTAGTATAAATATAAATGTTTAAAACTACCATGCATGCATCTAGTAATGTTATAAATACAATATACCTGAACCTCTTTATATAGAGGGCATGAAGATTTTAGAACTACAACAGTTTCATTCTTACTGGCCAGAATCAAATATTAAAA
Source organism: Macaca thibetana thibetana (assembly GCF_024542745.1). Classification (NCBI taxonomy): domain Eukaryota; kingdom Metazoa; phylum Chordata; class Mammalia; order Primates; family Cercopithecidae; genus Macaca; species Macaca thibetana. The sequence goes on from NC_065593.1 coordinate 76,533,436, forward strand.
CAGCTGAAGACATCTGACATACTGAACCACATCCAAGCCTTTAATCTTGTTAACAATTTTCTCTCCTGTTCACTGTAGCAAACTCACCTCTGGATCATATTGACGGTTATTTTTTTCCCAAGCCCTGTACATGCTGCACCATTTTGTTTGTCTTCTGGACAGTGGAGAAATCGGCAGAACAGCAGTGAAGGAGTGTACTGGAGTCAGCAGAGTCAGTGCCAGCCTCCTACTGCAGTCTGTATATTGAACGCACTCAAACCCACAGGTGCCTACGTAAAATCCTCCAGCTGCAGCCTGCAACTTAATGTTTCTTTCAGCAGTAAATCTGTATGCTACTTTCACTTTGCTTTAATCCAACAAAAGGACAGAATGCACAACAGTATGCCAGATGATTTTGCAAAAAATACTTATATAGACATTGTCTCTATTAAGTAGCCAAAAATAAATGAATTTTTTAATCATGAAGATTCAGAAGAACAATCACCAAAAGAGAAATGTATTTCTAACATTTCTAAAATTCTAAACTGATAATTTTTTCAAGAAAATTTAACATTAAAGACTAACACATGATATGTCTTAATTTTCTCACCTAAATAGCTTATGAAAGTAATTTTTTACACACCATAGGTAAATCATGTATAAATGCATAAACAGGCTTTCCTCCCATACCTTTCATCAACAGATAATTCATTTATTAGGAGGAAATGTGGAACTCATCTGATAAAAAGGCAAAGTGAATCTAAATAAATCAATGCTCACTCAATAAATGACAGAGAAAACAAGAAAAAGAGGCTCACAGTCCTTTCACATAAACTTCAAACACATACACTCTTATCCACCAGAATTAAAAAATTGGAAGAAACCTTGAAAAAGACAACTCTAAAACTTTGATTTTTCAGATTAACAAATTAAGGACAGAGAGATTAAGGCTAAAGTACCTTTCCCAAGGTCATAAAGCTATTCTATAGCAGAGCCTGGTCTTTTAAATACACCTTTTTAGTAAATACTTAATAACTACTGAAACTCACTCAAGATTAAACAGTAACCTGAATATTGCTATAACTATTGAAGTCTATAGTTTAAAAAATTTATGAAAAAGAAATATCCAAGCCCAAATAACTAAACAGGTGAATTCTACCAAACATTTAAAGAAATAACACAAATTCTACAATTTCTTCCAGAAAACAGAAGAGCAGAAAATACTCCCAACTCATTTTATGAAGACAGGATTACTCAAATGTCAAACCAGATAAAGACATTACCAAAAAAGAATACTACACACCAAAATCCCTTTAGGAACATAGAAACAAAGATCCTCAACAAAATATTAGAAAATAAAATCCAGTAATGTAGAAAAAGAACAACAAACTATGAGTGGGTGGGGTTTATCCTGGAAATGCTAGACTAGTTTAGTATTTGAAAATCATTCAGTGTAATCTACCATACTAATGGTTCAAAGAAGAAAAATCACATGATCTTATTACTTGATCAGAGAAAAAGTATTTTTTTAAAAAATTAGCACTTGAAGAAAACTAGGAAAGTAGGAATACAGGGGAACTACTTCAACTTGATAAAGAACATCCATAAAATAGCTACAGCTAGCATCATATTTATTTGTCAAAAACAACGTTTCCCCCCACCAACGCTCAGGAAACAAGGCAAGAACACCACTCCCACCACTCTTAGCCATCATTGTACTAGAAGTGCTAGCCAGTGCCATAAAATGAGAAAAAGAATAAAGAGCATACATACTGGAAAGGAACAAATAAAACTCTCGCTATTATCAACAGACATTATTGTCCACTTAAAAGATTCAAAGGAACCTACTAAAAAACAAAAACAAAAAACATCTATTAGAAGTAATAAGTTAGTTTCGCAAAGTTATACGATACAAAGTAAAAAAAAAAATCATATACCTATGTTTTATTTTATTTTTTGAGATGGAGTCTCGGTCTGTCACACAGCTGGAGCACAGTGGTGCAATCTCAGCTCACTGCAACCTCCGCCTCCCGGTTCAAGCAATTCTCCTGCCTCAGCCTCCCGAGTAGCTGGGATTACAGGTGCCCACCGGCTTGCCTGGCTAATTTTCGTATTTTTCGTAGACATAGAGGTTTACCATGTTGGCCAGACTGGTCTTGAACTCAGTCCCGAGTAGCTGGGATTACAGGTGCCTGCCAGCATGCCTGGCTAATTTTTGTATTTTTCGTAGAGACAGAGTTTTACCATGTTGGCCAGACTGGTCTTGACCTCAGGTGATCCGCCTGCCTCAGCCTCCTACAGTGCTGAGATTACAAGCATGAGCCACCATGCCCAGTCTGTGTGTGTGTGTGTGTGTGTGTGTGTGTGTGTGTGTATGTTTTAAATATTACCAATGTACAATAAGAAACCAAAATTTTAAAAACAAGAGTTCACCCACCCCCTTATCTGTGATTTCTCTTTCCATGGTTTCAGCTACCTACAGTCAACTGCAGTCTGAAAATATTAAATGGAAAATCCAAGAAATTACCAATTCATGTTTTAAATTACACCCCATACTGAGTGGTGTGAATCTCACGTCATCCTGCCCAGGATGTAAATCATCCCTTCCAGCATATCCACTGCTGTATACCATACCTGCCATTAGTAACTTCCGGCATATCCATGCTGTATACCCTACCTGCCTGTTAGTCGTTTGGATATGCTCATTAGTGATCTTGGTTATCAGATCAACAGATCACAAGAAGAAGGATGAATAAAGTACAATAAGATATTCTGCGAGAAAAGATCACATTCATATTTGTTATAATATATAGATAATAATTGTTCTATTTGACTATTGTTATTGTTGTGAATATCTTACTATGTGTAATTTATAAATTAAACTTTATCATAGGTACATATGTATGTGTAAGAAAAGACATAAGTATATATAGGGTTTGGGGCTATCCGCAGTTTTAGGAATCCACTGGGGGCTGTGGTGTGTATCCTCTGTGGACAAGAGGCGACTACTATACCACTAGCTCAAAAAAAATACTTATGTATTTTATGTGTAAGTCTAATGAAACATGTACGAGATCTATATGCTGGAAACTACCAAATGCTGATGAAAAATATCAAGGAAGAACTAAACAAATGGAAAGACGTAACGTGTTCATGTACTAAAAGAAGACCCCACATGGAAAAAATGTTCTATCCCAGTTGATCTATAGATTTAATGTAATTCCACCCAAAATCCCAGAAGGATCTTTTTATAGATAGACAAGATGATTCTAAAATTTATATGGAAAAGCAAAGGATCTAAAATAGCTATGACAATTTAGAAAAAGAACAAAGTTGGAAGAATTATACTACCCTATTTTAAGACTTACTATAAAGCTACAGTAATCAAGACAGTGCAGTACTGGCAAAAGGATACAAAGAGATCAGTTAACAGAACAGAGAGTGCAGAAATAGACCCAAATAAATATGGCCAATTGATTTTTAACAACAGTGCAAAAGCTACTCAAAGGATAAAGTGTAGTCTTTTCAACAATGGTGTTAGAACAATTACATAACCATACGAAAAACCAAACAAACATATCAACCTTAGCCTCACACTTTATATATATAAAAAAAAAAATCATACATCTACATATAAAACTTTTAGAAGAAACACAGGAGAAATCTTTATGACCTGTGATTAGCCAAAGAGTTTTTAAATATGATAGTAAAAACATGAACCATTAAAAAAAGATAAATGAACTTTATCAAACACTGTTAAGAGAATAAACAAAGCAAGCAAAACACATATCCAACAGAAGATTTGTATATAGAATACACAATGAACTCTCAAATTTCACCAATGAGAAAACAAACAACCAAATAAAACATGGGCAAAAGATCTGATGACACTTCACCATAGAGGATACATGGAAGACAAGCACATGAAAAGATGTTCATTAGCCATCAGAGAAATGCCAATTAAAACTACAATGAAACACCACTACACATAGAATAGCTAAAATTTTTTACAATTGACAATACCAAGTGCTACCAAGGGGGTGGAGCAGTTGGAACTCTTATATGTTGCTGGTGGGAATGAAAAGGGTACAGCTACTCTGGAAAACTGCTTGGAAGTTCCTTATGTAGTTAAACATACACCTAGCATAAGATCCAACAATCCTACTTCCTAGGCATCAGCCCTACAGATATGAAAACTTATGTTCACATAAAAATCGATACATGAATGTCTGTAGTGGCTCTATTCATAATCACCTAAAATTGGAAATAATCTGAATGGTCTTCAGTGGGTGAACAGATAAGCAAACAATACATCCATACAATGGCACACCACTCAGCAATAAAAAGGAACACTCACTAGTACTTTCTGACACAACAATTCAGATGAATCTCAAAGGCATTATGCCAAGTGAAAGAAGCCAGTCTTCCAAGGTCATATACAGGCATACCTCAGAGATTTTGCTGGTTCCATTCCAGACCACTGCAAGAAAATGAAGATCGCAATAATGCAAGTCACACAAATTTCTTGGTTGCCCAGTGCAGACAAAAGTTATGTTTATGATATACTATAGTCCACTAACTTTGTATTATGTTTGTAATAGCATTATATCTAAAAAGAAATATATATAACTTTATTTAAAAATACTTTCTTGCTAAAAAATGTTATCATCTGAGCCTTCAGCAAGTTGGGATCTTTTTGCTGGTGGAGGGTCTTTATGTTGACGGATGCTGACTGATTAGAGTGGTAGTTTCTGAAGGCTGGCGTGGTTGTGACAATTTCTGAAAATAAGACAACAAATGAAGTTTGCCACCTCAAATAACTCAGATAACTCTTCCTTTCATGAAAGATTTCTCTGTAGCACATGATACTATTTGATGGCATTTTACTTAGAATTTCTTTCAAAATTGAAGTCAATCCTTTCAAACCCTGGCACTGTTTTATCAACTAGGTTTACGAAATATTCTAAATTATTTGCTGTCATTTCAACAATGTTCACAGCATCTTCACCAGGCATAGATTCCATCTCAAGAAACCACTTTCTCTGCACATCTGTAAGTAACTTCTCATCCATTCAAGTTTTATCATGAGATTACTGCAATTCAGTGCATCTTCAGGCTTTATTTCGAATTCTAGTTCTCTTACTATTTCCACACATCGACAGTTACTTCCTCCAATGAAGTCTTCAAAGCTATCCACGAGGGTTGGAATCAACTTCTTCCAAACTTCTGTTAATGCTGACGTTTTGACCTCCTCCCATGAATCGTAAATGTTCTTAATGGTATCTAGAATGGTGAATCCTTTCCAGAATTTCAATTTACTTTGCCTAGATCCATCAGAGGAATCACTATCTATGGCAGCTATACCCTTGCAAAATGTATTTCTTAAATAATATGACTTGAAAGTCAAAATGTACTCCTTGATCCATGGCTGAAGAATGAATGTTGTGTTTGCAGGCATGAGAATAACATTAATCTCCTTGAACGTTTCCATCAGAGCACTTGGGTGACCAGATGCACTGTCAATGGGCAGGATTATTTTGAATGTTATCTTTGTTTCTGTGCAGTAGATCTCAACGGTGGGCCTAAAATATTTGGTAAACCATGCTGTAAAACAGATATGCTGTCATCCAGGCTTTATTGTTCCATTTATAGAGCACAGGTAGAGTAGATTTAGCATCATTCTTTAGGACCCTAGAAGTCTGGAAATGGTAAATGAGCACTGGCTTCAATTTAAAGTCAGCAGCTGCATTAACCCCTAACAAGAGTCAGCCTATTCTTCAAAGTTTGGAACCCAGGCACTGACTTCTCTCTAGCGATGAAGTCCTAGATGGCATCTTCTTCCTATACAAAGCTGTTTCATATACATTGAAAATCTGTTATTTAGTGTAACCATGTTCACAGCTCATTGGTTTCCCAGGTGAAGGACAGGGGAAAAGAGTGACCAGAAACAAGTATCACGATGTAACCTGTAAGGTGATATATGCTAATTGTGGTGGTAGCTACACATTTACACATGTGTGAAAATTCATAAAACTGCACACCAAGATTAAAAAGTAAATTATACATTATAGTTTTTAAAAACTTCAGTTACCAATGGATGGCCATGACTTCCAATTCTCTCTTCCTCTGCCCTCTCCTGTGGGTCCATAACCCAAATATCTCATGTCCTCTGGATAACCCATCATCACCTCAAATTTCACATTTCATAAAATGAATTCATTACATTTCCCCCCAAACCTCAAATGAAGAGCACCACCATTCACCCAGTCACTTAAGCCAGAAACTTCCTTTATAAACAGGTGTTGTCCTTGAATGTAAGTTCTGTGAGTTATAGCATTATGACATAGGAAACATATATTTGGTTCTGCCTCCCATCCCCAGTTCCTGACATGGTTTTAGAGCTCCTAAAACCATTATAGTTTCCTAAAACTCTTACAGTATTGGGATGATAAGAGCATCTTTTATTATAATACTTGATCTTAGTCCTCCAGTAATAGACACAAGAAGTACTAAGAGCCTTGGTATTTTACTACCAGGAGAGATAAGAGTGTCTTTTTGTATGCTAATGAGATTACTGGTGGCTGAAAGCTCCAGAATAGCATCAGGATGGGGGATGACTGCCAGAGGAACCAATCATGTGATCAAGGGAAACTTTCAGCTCCACCCACCCTAACTCTGGGAAAGGGAAAAGGACTGGAGATTGAGCTCAATCACCAATGGCCAATGATTTAATCAATCATGCCTACATAATGAAGCCTCCATAAAAGCCCTAAACAATGGGGTTCACAGAGCTGCTGGGTCAGTGAGCCTCATGTCAGGAGAGTGGGGTACCCCAATTCCACAGGAGCAGAGCTTCTGTGCTCAGATCTTATCCTATGTACTTCTTCATCTGGCTGTTCATATGGATTCTCTGTAATATCCTTTATAATCAACTGGCAAACGTGAAGTGTCTTCCTGATTTCTGTGAGCTGCTCTGACAAATAACTGAACCCAAGAAGGGAGCCATGGGCACCCAGAAATTATAGCTTGTAGGTCAGAAGAAGTACAAGGGTCTAGAGTTGGCAATTCGTGTCTAAGTGGGGGGCGTCTTGTGGGACTAGTCCTCAACCTGTGGGGTCTAACTCCTGGTTGTCAGAATTAAACTGTAGGATACCCAGTTGGTATTGGAAGAGGTGGAGAATTGTCTAATGGGATGCATCTGGTGTCAGAATGTGTGAGTATAGAAGAAGTTGTCCTTTTAGTAATCTGATATATATATAGCACTGCTCTATCTCCAGTAGCTCTAGCAAGCACTAGATAAGTATTTTTGTTAAGTAAATTAAAAAGTAAGACTAAGACTCTTCCTTCATTTGACCTACACCCAATCAATCATGTAGTTCAGTTGATTCTTTTCTCCATACCACTGCCACGCTCTTAGTTCAGACCCTCATTATCTCTTGCCTGGATGCTGCTGCAATAGCTCCTACAGATGGCGTGTCATTTTGCCTACTCAAAGTCACATACACCCCTTTGTAGGAAGTGCCCTTTAAAAACTCTCACTCCCATACTAATTTACTCCCTCCCTCTACCATCGATGATTTGCACTGGGATAGGTAGCCAACCCAAGCTGAGATTATCAAAAACCTTACCTACACCCTAGTCCAACGTGTAACTGACCTGTCAAAGGGTAGACACCAGACCTAAATAAGACCAGAGTTGACCTACCCATGAGCTTATGGATGTGAAAACAAAAGAAATGAATCAGTATCCTTCTCTGGGTGCCTGGACTACAAGATACAAAACTCAGATCCTGGTAGCTATGTTCTACTATTTGAACTGAAACCAATGTGCAAGGTTGCAAGAGAATGAAATAGATATGCTGAAAGAAACAGATATAAGAAATGGGAGTGAACCACCACAGTACCAAACTACCTATATATAGTTCACAAAATGTGTCAAGTTTTCTCACAACTTCGTCATTACACTTGCTGTACTCTGTGCCTGAAATGTCCTCTTCCCCATTTCTCAAAGTGGCTAACTGCTATGTAGGCTTGGTGATAGTCACCACCTCCTCCAAGAATTGTTCTATTTCCCTCCAGTCTGAGATTGAGCCCTTCCCTTGGAACTCCCTTAGTACCAAGGGAGTTCATCACAATACTTCTCATACATATTTTAGTAATACTGGTTTATTTATTACAGGCAGTAGAATCTGGCAAAGACTATGTCTTTTATTTATAAGTAAGCTGTGTCCCCCAATATTTTACTTGGTCCACTTAGTTTTACATTAAGTGCTCACCCTATAATCAGGGATGGAGAAACAACACAGAAAAGAAGGAAGAAGTATCGAATAGTACCTCATCCTTAGAGCATGAAACCACTGGAAGCTTAACAGAAAGGAAAACTGAATGGTCTGATCATTTTTTAAAATGGAAACAAAGTAGAACAGCAAAGTAGCACAACATTCTGAGTAAAGAAGTGACTATACTGACTAGTATACGAATAATTACAGAGCTAAGATCATGAAGTGTGATGTAAATTTTTGAAGGAAATAGTACAGCCAGGCTTTACTTTGAAAAAAATCATTTTTTCTTCAATATTCTCTTTCTCCCAAAGAACATTCCCCAGCCAAGCCTTCTGTGGTTAGGATGAAAGGTAACAACAAAAAAAGCAGACAAATACATTTCTAATACTTGGGTTTGGAAAAACCTGACCTCTTTCAGGTACAAAAAAGATTTATGTCATTAAAATTATACATTTAGGAAAAAAATTAAGTAGGAGCAAATCTCCCATCCACTCCTATTCCAGAAGAGAATTCCCCTGGTCAAGAACAATCATAGATATTTATTTTCTGGGATGATCTGCTGGTTGGTTTCCCAGGCAGGGCCTGTCACACTAAAAACCTATAGTTTGGGGCCCAGTCCTCAGCTCTGCAGTCAAGAACCATATCATTTAAGATCGTCAAAGTGGTAAGCCTCAGAGAGATTAATTTATACTACAACAGCTCTACATTCCGTCAAACTTCTTATCAAAATATTAGGATTATTAATAAACTTAAAGTGGTCTTGTCTTTCCTATCTTAGGCAAATTTGGGCTTGTCCTTCTAACTCTTGGTATGAGAAAGACTGTTAATTTTTAAAATAAACAAAACCCAAAACTAGGTTAGAAAAACAGTGGCAGACTCCAGTAGTTGCCTATCCAATCCCTTATTTCATGCTAAAAGAATCCTGATTTTATTTTAGTTATTTGCTTCAAGGGAGGCTGGTTCTCAGGGGTTGAACTTTGATTAGTAAATGAATCTCAATAACAACATTTGCAATTTCATTAATTAGCTTAAGAAAGGTTAAGTGATATAACCTGGCCAATTGGATGTGAGGTGAATGGCGGGGTGGGGGATGGCGTGGAGCATCTGTCTGGAAAGTTTCCCTTAACTGAAAAAGGGACCCAAGAAGGGATTTGTTGTTCTGGTAGTCTATGAACAATGCTGTGTGTGGATATAAAAGCTGAAGGTACTGCAGTCCTCTTACAGCTATGTAAGGACAAACCTGAGAACAATAACCAACACGCTGAAAATGGCAGAGTAGAACAAGAGAAAGAAATTGAGTCTTTGGTGATGCTGTTGAGCTTCAGAACTAATTTACCTGTAATCGTCCTATTGCTGGAATCCTTAGTTATATGAATGTATAAATCCCCTTCAAGGTCTCAGTATTTTAAATCAGATCTCTAGTAATTCTAACCATCCTAACTACCACAATAACAAAACTGACCAGGGAGGAGACTTTATGGGATCTAATCAAATTCAAATTTTAACATAAAGTTCATATTTCCTCTAAAAAAGTTCAAGTTTAAAATACGAGGTCAAGAGGACTAAGCTCAGATGTTAAAATTATTTTTACTTACCAGTTTAAAACCCTGCAGGGGCTCACTTGCAGCTTTAAGGATATAATGCAAAGTCTTTAGCATGGCACACAAAGCATGTCATTAACTGATGAGTGATTACTGTGATTAACTGTCCATTCTTTTTAGCAACTTTCTTACTCATCCTAGGTACCAGAAATAGAAAGAATTATTGCAGTTACTAGAATGAACCAAATAGTCTCCTCTCTCCATTCACTAGCAAATGCTGCTTTCTCTATTTGGACCACTATTAACTTGTCCTTCACAACTCAACTTGCATTCTCCTCTCCTCCCCTACCCTCCAAGTATATTGTTGCTGTTGGTTTAGAAATCTCTCTCCTTTATTAGACTTTGAGCTCCCTGAGACTAGGAAATATCTCCATCATGTATCACAATTTCTGACATACAGTAAGCACTAAAAAATCTTTGTGGAGTGAATTAACGAACCAAACTCGGAGGCAGCCATAAGTTCCTTCCATTACAGTACAAGACAACACAGATTTATAAAATACATCTATCACCAGAGAAAGTTGTACTGAACAGCACTGTTCTAAAGGGTTTCTAAATTATTTCAAAATGACTGAACACTAGTTATATTTATCACAAAACGTAAGACCAGAATGTTACGACTTTTTCAGAAAACTTATGTCATTTAACAAAGATGTATTATAAAACATTATGCTATAGACTAAGGATACAAAATGGATAAGAGATATTTCTTTCCCAGTAATACTCTTGGTCTGGCATAGACTACCGGCTAAGCAGCTTTACAATAATTATAAATGTTATTTACCAGTTCTTTCCTAATCAAAACTATGGAGTCCAAAAATAAAATCTTTAGTGAGCAAAAAGGAAATAATCCCAAAATTTTCAAATTTTTATATACATTTCAAGCTAATGTAGGCTGTGTAATATATGAGGATAATTCTGGTTAAAGTACTTAACATGGTACACAATAAACATTTAATAAATGTGTGCTGAATCTGAATCAACTGTATGAAAAGATGAACAAAGTATTTTTTCCAAGTTTAAATCTTCAAATACCAAGGATATTTCAATACTCTAAGTTCCTGTAAAATAGTAAAACCATTTTTTATATAAATAAAATTAGTGTTATATCTTTATCATATATCTTTTTATCAATATTATTTCACTGATATATCCTACTGATTACATGAAGTAATTTTCTTTTTTCCTTTTTTTCCTTTTAACAACAACACTGGCCTGAGAATATATGAAGTAGTTTTATAAAAGGCATTTCATTAGAAAGTTATTGAGCCATGGAGTTACCATATGAAAGATGGCAGAATATGCCACCCCAAAACATGTAACTTTGGCATAAGGATTATTTTGAACTAAAGGCACTTGAAATCCAGCAGATGTAAGAAGGGCACTCTGACTTTCCTTTTTCTTCCTGAAAAGTGAAGATGAAACTCTAATGTAAAAGCTGTCCTTCCTGTACCTGGAGAAAAGAAATATTCTTATCACCCGAGATGGGGACCCGAGGCAAATCTGAACCAACCAACCTTGTAAAACAAGCCCTTATCTTCCTAGCCATTTCTCCATGATTAACTGCCCTAGCCCAAGCCCCTGTGTCTTTTTAAGTTTTTACAATTTACTACTCTTTGTCCAATTTAGTACATATATGTCTGGGTCATCATTTCCCTATGGAGGCATACATGTAAAAATCTGTATGCTTTCCCCCATTAATCTGTCTTATGTCAATTTAATTCTCGGGTCCAGCTGGAGACCCTGAAAGTAGAAGTCAAGTTTTACCTCCCCTATACAGGCAAAACATTCTCTCATTCTAATAATAAAGATGACATTTTCAATGTTACTTGTTCCTTCAATATAACAGAGGTGAAATATTTAAAAATTAATATTAAAGGAATAAACAAACCCTACCTTGTTCCTTCGTGGTTTACGGAAATGACCAGCTTATTTTCTATCTCTGTAAGGTATTAAAGATCCATTTGGGGCTCCTCTAAAGAACCGGTACTTCTGATGGCAAGATTCTTAGTGACAAATGAAAGAATCATGACTCTAGGTCAGAGCACTCTAAATCTGGAAAAAAAGTAAGTTAACCTATTTTCTCCGAGGAGTCAAATAAAACCAGAATAGAATAGAAAAAAAAAAAATTCTCTGAAAATGGAATGAGGTGGGGGAGTGTGGAACTTGTTTTTAAGGTCAAATTTTTGATTATTGAGTTTCTTTAACGTAAGGAATAAAATATGTAAGAAAGATGCTTCCCACTTACAGAAAGGTATTCTAGAGACCCCTGAGGACAAAGAGGCTATGACTGCTGTACCAACCAATTTCAAAACTACCACTTGCTCTCCCTTTAATATCGGACTCATTTCTTGGTTCTCTCACTAACTTTTCACTGTTATGAGTACATGTATGGGTTTTTATCAAAATTCCCATATATCTCAAAAAAACAGGAGCATAATTATATTATGCATAAGGAGACCATGGGATGGTCTAGACCAGAATACCATAAATTTGCAAAAGCACAAATCTGTTATCAAGGTTTTTTCTTTGAAATATTTAAAGTTCTCGAAGAAAACAAAAATGTAAATATATTCAGATGAAAATTTTGACAGTATTAATTTATCATTTTAATTTGGCACAAACATTCTTCTATATCAAAATATACCTATGAAAAATAGCGTATTAAGGACAAAATCACATATTTAACTCATTATTTAAATCCCTTTTTTAAAGAATCAAAAATCAGTCTTACTCAGTATTTCTTTTTCTTCTTTGCACTGTCTCAAATTTATGAATGTAGAATTATAAGTGGCATACTGATATACACTTGGATTTTCACAGTAACTGATCTTCAGCAATAGCATCCAAACTAAACCAGTTTAAGTTGTTTAACTTAATCCTTTTAAAAAATTATTGTTAAAATGTGAATTGATCATTTATGAAAGTAGTTTTACCAGGGAAACTTCAATTGGTACTAAGAAACCACTACTTTAAATTTTAAGTGCCTTGTACAAGTTAAGGATAGGAAGAAACTAAATAGAAGAATGAAAATTTACTTCCTTTAAACGGGAAAGAATGAGTCACAAAATGACTTGTGCTGACTGCATAAGGCTTACATAGCTTTCTGTCTTCCTTCTTCACCAACATGGAGGGATGCAGCATGGAGGTTGAAAGTACCAACCTATGAAAGTAGGATGATCAGGGAATAAATCTTTAGGCTAAAATATTGCAGTACAGTGCTAAAAGGGCTTGTAACATTTAAAATTGTCCTGAAGTCCTAGGGAAGCATAATCCTAAAGTTGGAATAAGGGTAATTTACAAAGAAATTCAGAGAATGGAAATAAACCACAGAGCCAAATAAATTACATTTGAAAGCAAAATTTAGTGCAAAAGGTGCCAGTTTATCTCTGAATAGTTATTCATTCAATATATGATCACTGAATATCCAATATGGGTCTGGAACAATGCAGTGTACCAGTGTGCCAGTCTCTCTAACCAGAAATTTCAGAACAAATTATTTCCTCCCATTCTTTTCACTTCCCAGCCACTCTAGTAAACAATTCTTATACATTCTACCTTAAAAAATGTCTTCCTTGTGTATCCTCTGTCTCTTCATTCCTACTATCACTTCTTTAGCCTTTTCATTGTCTCTTAATTAGTACTTCCTCACTGCAGTCTATTCTATACACTGATACCAGAGTTATCATCCCTAAAATATCATAAAAATGTTTTCATTCATAAAACAAATATTAGTACTTGCTATGTGCCAGGCAGGTACTGAGGATACAGCAGCGTAAAAGAGAATGGACTTACATGAAACTTGCACTCTAGTAGGAAAGACAGATAATAAGGCAGAAAAGCAAGACATATAAGATGAATAATGATAATTGCTACAGAGACAAAATTTTAAAGGGAGGACAAAATAAAAAGGTGACATAAAGAAGTGGTTAGAGTCTTAATCTGGTGGCCACAAAAGACTTCACTGAGAAGGTGATTTCTGATTAAAGATCTCAACGAAGTAAGGGAGCTAAGTAACATTCCAGGCATAGGGAGCAGCATGCATAGGAGTCCTCAAGTAGGAAGAGGTTAATGTGGCTTAAAGGAATGAACAAAAATAAAAGGGGGATTTACAGGATACGAAGTCAAAGGTCACCAGGAACAGACATTATAGAATCATGGAAGGACACAGGTACCTAACCAACTCATGCTCATTTTTATTTTTATTTTTATTTATTTTATTTTATTTTTATTTTATTGACAGGGTCTCACTCTGTCAACCAGGCTGGAGTGCAGTGGTGCGATCACAGCTCACTGCAGCCTCAACCTCCCAGGTTCAAGCGATTCTTTTGCCTCAGCCTCCCAAGTAGCTGGGATTACAGATGTGTGCCACCACGCTCAGCTAATTTTTTTAGTTTCAGTAGAGACAAAGTTTTGCCATGTTGCCTGGGCTTGTCTTAAACTTCTGGCCTCATGTGATCTGCCCACCTCAGCCTCCCGAAGTGCTGGGATTACAGGCATGAGCTACCATGCCTGCCTCATGATCTCTTATTTAAAGACTGTATTTGGCATCTCATTGCTGAAATTCTTTAACAGCCTTCACTATTTGTCACTCCATTCTACCTTCCAACCCTCTCTCCCTACTTACCCATCCCCAAAGATTCTACCTGAAGACAGTAAAAATGAAGAAGGCATCCACAATTCGAAGACATTATGAAACTTCATTCACCGACTTCTAATCATCACATGTGCCACTCTAGTAGAGAATCCCTAACATTTTCAGTAAATACTGTACGAATGTAGAAGCAGGATAAAATGATTGAGACCAATATTCTACAGCATACTTTAAAAAAAAATTACCATCAACTGTATTAACATACATTTAATCAGGAGGAAAGCCATGAAGAAATACTAATGGTAATTAGTTTACATTTAATGTCTTATAGGGTGATTTTTCAAATAATAAAACATAAAAGAAACGGACAAATCAACCCATAACACATAACTGAAACCTATATTTAATATGTTTCCACGAAAAACAAGAAAAAAATTGAAGAGCAAAAACTTAGACAAATTTCTCAAAATATTTCTCAACTCTAGCACAAGAAGCCACCAAATTTTTGGCTACTTGTTCCTCCAGTATAATCCTTAGCAACTTAAAATCTCTAACATCTGAGCTGCTACTTCAAAGAAAAGACAGTTTTCAGATCTCAGTTTAGACTTAATTCCACTCAACTGTCTCATTTATTCAGGGACAGCAATATACATACAGTCAGAATTCAATGGCTTCTATTCCTACTAGCTGTGTAATCTTGGGCAATACATTTAATATCTCACCTATAAAGTCTCTCATATATGTGCTATACAGATTAAATTAGGTAATGCATGTAAAAGTCCTTTTCCTCTGTGAAATACAGAACAAATGCAAATGTGTGTATACTCCATCTTGAATAGGGCTGGGTAAAATAAGGCTGAGACCTACTGCGCTACATTCCCAGTAAGTTAAGGCATTCTTAATCACAGAATGAGATAGGAGATCAGCACAAGATACAGGTCACAAAGACCCTGCTGACAAAACAGGGTGCAGTAAAGACGCGGGCCCAAACCCTGTAAAACAAAGATGGCGACGAGCGTGACCTCTGGGCATCCTCACTGCTACATGCCCACCAGTGCCAGTACAGTTTATGAATGCCATGGCAATGACAGGATGTTACCCTATATGGTCTAAAAAGGAGAGGCATAAACAATCCACCCTTTGTCTAGCATATAATCAAGAAATAACCATAAAAATGAGCAACCAGCAGCCCTCAGGGCTGCTCTGTCTAAGGAGTAGCCATTCTTTATTCCTTTACTTTCTTAATAAACTTGCTTTCACTCTACTGTACGGACTAGCCCTGAATTATTTCTTGCATGGGATCCAAAAACCCCCTCTTGGGGTCTGGATTGGGACCCCTTTCCGGTAACAGTTCTATTAAACTTCCAAGGAATAAATAATTTATATGATAAATAAGCACCACAAAATACAGAAATTATCACAATTCATCTTGTATAATTAGTAAAACCGTAATATTAAAACAACAATTAAAGGATGAAAATAAAACAATGGAAATAGATGTGAATGCATGAGTGTGAATACATGTGTCTATCTGATGAGAAGCACTATTACAGAACTGCTACAAATCCGTGGAATATAAACAAAACCAGTCAGTTCAGATTTGTTTCAAAAGCAATTTCAAGGTTCTTAGCACTTAGTTCACTCTCCAGCCATATTTTATTTTGTAGCACAGTATCCTCTGCCACCAAATCGGAATCCTTATTTTCTGTTTTAAAGTCACATTTTGATACTTCCTTGAAAGAGTTTCATTTCAGCACAAACTCAAAACTCTAACATCCTCCTGTAAGCCTGTGAAATCAAAACAGGTTATCTATTTCAAAGATACAATGATAGGACAGACAGCAGGTAAATATTCCCATGACAAAAAGGAGAGAAGCAAAAATTAAGGAGTAATCAGCCCCAAGCAAGTTGCAAACTGAACAAAGCAGACATTGAATCTTACAACTCCAGAATAATCTTTCAGCCAGGGCCAGGCACAATGGCATATTCCTGCAGTCTCAGCTACGTGGGAGGCTGAAGTAGAAGAATTGTTTGAGCCCAGGAGTTCGAGTCCAGCCTGGGCAACATAGCTAGACCTCATCTCTTAAAAAAATACACACATACACACATAAAATAATCTTTTGCTGTATGTGCCATCACCTGGACACGCTAGGACAGGGCAGGGGTGAGCTCCCAAGGCCTCAGGCAACCCAGCTCCCACGACTTTGCTTGGCTCAGCCCACATAACTGTTCTCACAGGATAGAGTTGCACACTGGTGCTTACAGCTTTCCCAGGCCAGGATTGCATGCTGCCAGTGGCTGCAGCAGCAGCCCCACTTCCAAGTCCCTCACAGGCATTGCCCTTGTAAGGGAACCTCTGTGGTAGCTCCACCCCATGGCAAGTTTTTGCTCGGGCCTGTGGGCTTTCTATGACATTCTTTGAAATCTTGGTGAAGAAAAGCACTCTTCCATACCTCTTGCACTCTGCACATCTGCAGAATTAGCACCACATAGACACTGCCAGGCTTACTGCATGCGTCCTCTGGAGCTGTGGCACAAGCCACATCTAGGCTCACTTGAACCACAGCATGTTGCTGCCACAGTCTGTGGAATGTACCTTTTAGAGATGTGAGTCAAGCTGCACCTGAGGCCACTTGAGCCACACAGGTGGAGCAGCCAAGCAGCACCACACTGGCATGCAAGGAATAGACACCTGAAGTCCTGGGTAGTGGCCCATCTCCTAAAGCCATTCTGCCCTCCTCAGCCTCTGGGCCTATGATGGGTGGTACAGCCTCCAAGATCTCTGAAATGCCTTGGGGACCGTTGTCCTGATGACTAGCACCTGGCTCCCTATTCATGTTACTCTCTTTAGTAACTGGTCATCAGGTCACACTCTTGTTTTGTCTTTCCAAACATTCTTTTTCATTCTTTACATGGCCAGGCTGGGAATTTTTGAAATTTTTACGCTCTGCTTCTCTTTTAACTATAAATTATATCTTTAAATCATCCCTTTGCCCCCATAGATCACTGTAAGTGGCCAAAAGTAGCTACACAGCATCTTGAGCACTTTGCTACTTAGATTTCTCCTTTCACCAGAAATCCTGGTTTGTCATTTTTTTTTGAGACAGTTTTGCTCTATCACCAGGCTGGAGTGCAGTGGCACGATCTCGGCTGAATGCATCCTCTGCCTCAGGTTTTAAGCAATTCTCTGCCTCAGCCTCCCGAGTAGCTGGGATTACAGGCGCCCACCACCAAGCCCAACTAACTTTTTTGTATTTTTAGTAGAGACGGGGTTTTACCATCTTGCCCAGGCTGATCCTGAACTCCTGACCTCATGATCCGCCTGCCTCAGCCTCCCAAAGTGCTGGGATTACACAGGCATGAGCCACCGTGCCCGGCCTAGTTTGTCATTCTTAAATTCCACCTTCCACAAAGACCTAGGGCATGGACACACTGCAGCCAAGCTCTTTGCTGCTAACAAGAATAGTCTTTATTCCAGTACCCAACAAGATATTCCTCATTCACCTCTGAAATCTCATCAGAATGGTCTTTACTGTCCACATTTCTATCAATATTCTGCTGATGACCACTTAAGTAATCTCAAAGAAGTTCCAGATTCCCCTAGTTCTGGAGATTTCTTGGTGTCTTCACCAGAATTACCCTTAATGCTCTGTTCATGGCAATACAGGCTTTTTCTAGCCTGCTCCTCCAAATTTTTCCCTCTACAATCTATTATTCACTTTCAAGCTGCTTCTACATTTTCAAGTATTGTTATAGCAACAACTCCACTCTCTCAGTACCAATTTTGTCTTAGTCCATTTTCTGTCGCTGTAAAAGAATACTTGAGACTGGATAATTTATAAAGAAGAAAGGTTTATTTTGGCTCATAGCTGTGAAGGCTGGGAAGTCCAAGATCAGGTGGCCCATCTGTTGAGGGCCTCGTGATGCTTCAACTCGCGGCAGAGACCAGAAGGTCGAGTAGGCACATTTGAAAGAGACAGGGGAATAAGGAGGCTGACCTGCTTTATAACAACCAGCTCTCACAAAAGTTAATGCAGTCTCATGAGAAAGACATTAATCCACCTTAAGGACCTACTCATCTCTTAAAGGTACTACCTCCCAACACTGCCACATCAGGGACCATGCCTCAACATGACTTCTGGTGGGAACACATCATATTCAAACCACAGCACCCTGGAAGAAAAAATATATTTTTATGGTATAAAAATACTTGCATTACATACTATTACACATATATAGTTTATTATGAGCATTCATTATTCAGAGCGCAATAAAAATTTTAAGTTCAATATGCCATGTACAAAAAAATTCCAGTGATATGGTTTGGATATTCATCCCCTCCAAAACTCATGTTGAAATGTGACCTGCAATGTTGGAGATGCGGCCTCGAGAGGTATCTGGGTCATGAAGGGTAGATGCCTCATGAAGGGTTGGTGCCCTCCCCATGGTCATGAGGGAGTTCTTACTTAATCAGTTCATGTAAAAGCTGGTTGTTTAAAGGAGCTCCTACTCCCCTCTCTCATTTCCACTCATGCCATGTGACACACCTGATCCTGCTTCACCTTCCCCCAAGAGTAAAAGCTTCCTGAGGCCTCATCAGAAGCCAAGCAGATGCCAGTGCCACACTTCTTGCATAGCCTGCAGAACTGCGAGCCAAATAAACAAACATCTTTTTTTTGTATCACTCAGTCTAAAGTATTCCTTTATAGCAATACAAAATGGACTAATACAAACAGTCACACATGATTCTAACAACACCTTGTATTTACAGATGAACTGACGTTTGTGTACATGGGGTACCCAGAATTTAACCCAAACTCAAATATTAAGCAACCAGCATACTAAGTACTTAATGATTAATGAATAAATATTCGTTGACAGAAACTAAATACATGATCAAGAAAAGTAAAACTTCTGCCTGGGCAACACCATGAGACCTTGTCTCTATAAAAAATTTTTAAATTAGCCAGACTTGGTGGCATGTGCCTGCAGTCCCAGCTATTCAGGAGGCTGAGGCAGGAGGATTTCTTGAGCCCAGGAGTTTAAGGCTGTAGTTAGCTATGATCACACCACTGAACTCCAGCCTGGGCAATGGAGCAAGACTCTGTCTTGAAAAAAAGGAAAAAGAATAAAACAATAAATTGGACTTCATCAATATTAAAAACTTTTGCTTTATAAAAAGCCCTGTTAAGAGGATTAAAAATACAAACTATACAGTGGCTTACACCTGTAATCCCAGCACTGTGGGAGGCCAAGGCAGGCGGATCACCTGAGGTCAGGAGTTCAAGACCAGCCTGGTCAAAATGGTGAAACCCCGTCTCTACTAAAAATACAAAAAATTAGCCAGGCATGGTGGCACATGCCTGTAATCCCAGCTACTCGGGAGGCTGGGGTAGGAGAATCGTTTGAACCCAGGATGGGGAGGTTGCAGTGAGCTGAGATCAGGCCACTGCACTCCAGCCTGGCAACAACAGCGAAACTCCATCTCAGACAAACAAACAAAACTACAGACTGGGAGAATATATTTTCAAACCATGTATCTGACAAAGGCTACAATATATAGCGAACTCTCAAAACCCAACACACACACACATCCAATTAGAAGACAGCCAAGAGACATGAAAAGATATTTCACCAAAGACATACAAATAGCAAATAAGTACATGAAAAGATGATTAACATGATGAGCCATTACAGAAATGAAAATCATTCAGTGAGTACAATGTATGTTATTCAGGTGATAGGTATTCTAAAAGCCCTGACTTCACCACTAAGCAATCTAGGTATGTAACAAAACTGCAACTATACTTGATACATTTATACAAATAAATAAAAAACTTTTAAAAAAACTACAATGAGATACCTCTATATACTTATCAAAACAGCTAACATAAAGCCAGGCACAGTGTCTCACACCTGTAATCCCAGCACTTTGGGAGGCCAAAGAGGGCCGATCACTTGAGGCCAGGAGTTTGAGATCAGCCTGGGCAACATGGTGAAACCCCGTCTTTACAAAAAATACTAAAATTAGCCTGGGGTCATGGTATGCACCTGTAATTCCAGGTACTCATGCGGCTGAGGCATAAGAATTGCTTGAACCCAGGAGGCAGAGGTTGCAGTGAGTCATGATCACGCCACTGCATACCAGCCTGGGTGACAGAGCAAGACTCTGTCCCAAAACAAACAAAAAAAAAGCTAACATTAAAAATAGTGAAAATAGTGACAAGACCAAATGCTGGTAAGGATGAGGAGAAACTGAATCACTGATACATTGTCGGTAGGAATGTAAAATGGTATAGTCACTCTGGAAAAGAGCTGGCACTTCCTTTATAAATTAACATGCAACTAAAACATGAGCTGGCAATTGCACTCCTGGACATTTGCCCTAGAGAAATGAAAAATTATACAAAACCCTGTACACTAATATTTATCACAACTTTATTTAAAATAGCACAAACTTGAAACAATTCAGCTGTCCTTCAAACGGTAAATGGTTAAACAAATAGTGGTATAACCATACCATGGAATACATGCAATAACAAGCAACAAATATGGATATACGACAACCTGGATGAGTCCTCTGAGAATTATGCAAAATTGAAAAAGCCAATCCCAAAAGATTACAAACTGTACAACTCATTTATACAACATTCTTGAAGTGATAAAAATTTTTCAAATGGATTAGCAGTTATTATCAGGGGTTAACAAGGGAGTAGGGGTGAGAGGGAAGGAGGTACTGCTACAAAAAGGCAACCCAAGGAATCCTTGTGGTGATGGAAATGTCCAGTATCTCAACTGTTATCCATGTCAATATCCTGGTTGTGATATTATACTATATAGTTTTGTAAGAGACTACCACTGGGGGAATCCAAATATACACAGGAACTCTCTATATTATTCCTTTTTTTGTTTTATTTTTTGTTTTTTGAGACAGAGTAGCACTCTGTCGCCCAGACTGGAGTGCAGTGGAATGATCTCAGCTCAATGCAACCTCTGCCTCCTAGGTTCAAGCAATTCTCTTCTCTCCGCCTCCTGAGAAGCTGGGATTACAGGCGTGCACCACCACGCCCAGCTAATTTATGTATTTTTAGTAGAGATTGGTTTCTCTATGTTGGCCGGGTTGGTCTTGAACTCGCAACTTTCAGTGACCCGCCGGCATCGGCCTCCCAAAGTGCTGGGATTACAGGCATGAGCCACCACTCCTGGCTATTCCTTACAACTGCATGTAAATCTACAATTACTTTAAAGTAAAAGGTTTAATTCAGAAAATGACTGCTCTTTTTTTTTCTTTTTTTCATAGACAGGGTCTTGCTGTGTCACCCAGGATGGAGTGCAGTGGTGCATTTGTAGTTCACTGTAACCTCAAACTCCCGGGGTCAAGTGATTCTCCTGCCTCACTAGGACTACGTGCCACCATGCCTGGCTATTCTTTAATTCTTTTTTTTTAGAGACAGCGTCTCACTGTGTTGCCAGGATGGTCTCAAATCTCTGGCCACAAGAGATCCTCTTGCCCTGGCCTCCCAAAGTGCTAGGATTACAGGAGTGAGTCACCATGTCGTGCTGCTGCTGTCATATTGTTCATGAGTTCTAGTAATTACTAGCTCTATAAATTACAAGAAGAAACATTTTTCACTAAAAAATAATCTCTAACCAATTTGAGGTTTAGTACCCATTGCTGTTTCTTACATTAGAAATAAATATTTTGTTAACAAAAAAATTGTATTACACTCATTCTATGCCTAGTCTGAACAGAAAACCCTGAACCCACTGAGGAGTGACTGGGGAGTATAGAAGTAACATGATCTCCTTGGAAACCTGGAGTTAAAGAAATGTTTCAGAACTCATTTGGGCTTAAGGGGAACCATTCTGAATAGAAGACACTCGGGACACGACCCTGTATTCCATGTGCATCAATTTAAAGCTGATTAATAAAACACTGTATAAAAACTAAAATCCTGTACCATAGAACAGTGAACAAAAACTTAAAAAATGAAACTAAATAGTTTTTTAAAAAATCACATTGTTAACTGTAAATTTACAGCAGCCCACACATTTGTATCATTTTAGTAAAAAATAAAAAATTTAATTTAGAAAATATCTGCTACCTTTATCATTTATCTTTATCGTTTACTGATAAGGGATTAGTCATCCTTTCTGTTATGAACCAGGAACATGAATGAAATCTAAAAATCTATAAGTAAAGCAAGGGTGCCAACTCCATTCAGTAGAGGAAGAATAGTCTCTTCAAAAAACGGTGCTAGGGAAATTAGATTTCCACATGCAAAAGAACAAATTTGGACCCTTCCTTCATACCACATACAAATACTAACTCCAAATGGATCCACAACCTAAACGTAAGAGTTAAAAACATAATAACTCTTAGAAGAAAACACAGGAGTAAATCCTTATGACCTTGGAATGAAAAGACAACCCCTATAATGGGAGAAAACATTTGCAAATCACATATTTGATAAGAGCTCCTCCAAGCTCTTATCAAACATATAAAGAACTCCGCCAAGTGAATGACAAAAACACAAGCAATCCAATTCAAAAACAGGTAAGGGACTAGAATAGGCATTTCTCCAAAGGTATAAAATGACCATTAATGAAAAGATCCTCAATATCACTAATCATTAGGGAAAAGTAAATCAAAACCACAATGAGATACCACTTCACACCTACTATAATTTTAAAAAAAGAAAGAAAATCACAAGTGTTGGCAGGGATGTGGAGAAACTGGAACCCTCATGCCATGACAGAAAGAATATTAAGTGTGCAGCCACTGTGGAAAACAGTTTGTTAATTCATCAAAAAGTTAAACATAGAATTGCCATATGACCCAGAAATCCCACCCCTATATATCCAAAAGAACTGAAAAAACTCAAACAGATACTCATATCCCAATGTTCACTGCAGCATTATTCACAGATTAAAAAATGAAAACAACTCAAATGCCCATCAAAGGAAGAAAAGATCAACAAAATGTGGCACAACGGAATATTATTCAGCCATAAAAAATTTATTTTGTAGAGATGGGGTTTCACTATATTGGCCAGGCTGGTCTTGAACTCCTGACCTTGTGATCTGCCCACCTCGGCCTCCCAAAGTGCTGGGATTACAGGCATGAGCCACCACGCCCGGCCTTAATGATATTTTTAATTGCTGTACCACCTTATAAAACACTTTTTCAATACATAATCATGTGGTTTAAAATTTTTTTTCTAATTGGAAAAGTTCTGTTAATTTTCTGATGTACAAACATCTTTGTATTCTTGAAATAAATTCTACTTCTTGTAGTACATTACCAGCAATTATCTGTGTTTAAGTTTTACGTACTTTGCTCACTTTTGTTTCTCTATCTCCTGCCTTCCACACATTCTCCAAAGGCTATGTTATGCTTATGATACTAATCTTTCTGAATTCTTGAATATCTGAAATTGCCAGTATCTCCCCACTCCCACCAGCATACTTGAATAATGATTTACCAAAACAATCACACAATGATACCAAACAATAGCATTACTTGATTCAAAGAAGCATATTTGAAGGTTTTTAATGAAATAATTTAAGGTGATAAAGTTAGGAAAAATAAGAAAATATATATAAACATTTAATATATATATGAACTTTTAGAAAACACAAACACATATTTTCTTTATAGCTCATTTAATTTAAAAGACACTTTTTTTTTTTTAGAAAACTTCAGAGTACTTGCTACAAGCATCAGAAAAAAATAATTTTCACATCATAAATCTTAATTATTGAATTTATAAAATTCAAAGCTAATATTCTCATGTCATTAGAGGGAAAACTCTGACAGACAAAATTTATCTTATTTTAATAAACTTGATATAAAAACTATTTCTGTGAAATATTTATCTAGTGGCCCACACAAAAATTCAGATCAGCTATTTAAAAGACAAATTAAGACAGATAATTCCCTTCATTACAAATGCTTTTTAAACTAAATACTAAGTTGATTTAAAAAAAAAAAAAAAACCTTAAAATTACATACCTATGAGAAAACTTCCCTTATTAACCCTAAAAATAAGCCATGAGCCAAAATTAATATAAAGAATAAAGTATCTACTCAATTATTCATTAAGGGTTAAGGAAAAAACTGTAATAATAAAAACACTAATGTTATCTTTCCATAAATACATTTTCTCTTAATATAACATTTATTGTTGTCTTGGAATAATCTCTTAGTATGCAAAAATACTGATTCTCTACAAATAGCATTCTCTGCATACACAATACAAAGCAGTTTTTATAACAATTCTAAATTGTAAACAATTTATGTGAAAAAACAGGGAATAAATATTAGAATCAGACTCCTAAAAATCATTACTGATA
The DNA here is from genome assembly GCF_024542745.1 of Macaca thibetana thibetana. NCBI lineage: Eukaryota > Metazoa > Chordata > Mammalia > Primates > Cercopithecidae > Macaca > Macaca thibetana. The sequence goes on from NC_065593.1 coordinate 76,558,247, forward strand.
TAATTAAATACCCAGAAAATCAAAGAAATAAGCTATAATACTACAGTAGAACCTTAACATGTATTGATTTAATAATATAATTTCTACTAACACAGTAGTTATTCAAAAGTCTAGTAAGTAATAATTTGTGCTTTTGCTAAAGCACAGATTTGATGTCTTCCTCTACAGTAAGAGTCACTTGTCTGGTCTAAGGTCAGGTACTCTTGTGAAGTCACAGAAAATGCTAGTGCTGCTGTCAAAAGTAAACAACTGAAGGCATCTATGAAAATGATTCTATGACAGAAAAGAAATTTGGGATAAACTTTTTTTTAAATGTCAAATTTGAAAGCAGCTTGAATCTATAACATGATTAGTCCCAACATAAATTTAGAAGAAAACATGAAAAAGTGAACAGTGAGGTGATGTCAACGAAAACAGAGAAGTAAGGACATCCAGAAATTCTCTCCTCCAAAAATGCAATAAGAAAATTGGCAAAATTGTCAGAATAAACTTGGTCAAAGGCTTGCAGCAATCCAGGCAATATATATTCAAGAATAATGGCTGAATGTTACTTTAAAAAACAGCAAGTTTTGTGGCATTTTGACTTGCTCTATTCCCATCCCCTTCTCTCCAGCTATGCAGTAGCCTCAACAGTCAACAATCTACAGTCATGAAAATCAGCAGCCTGGCAGCCACTGGAAGGGGCAAAAGAGAGCTGTAGTTCCTTCAAAGTTTTATTTCCAAAAAATTGTCATTATTTCACCTGTCTAGTAGTTCCTGGGAATATTCCACCCACAAAGTTGTCTATTTGATCCTACTCAGAGCTTGCTCAGTATAAAAAGTCCCTTGACAAAGCCTGGAAGGCACTTTAGAAAATTTTTGTCTAGTATGAACTGACCACTAAACAAACCAACCTGAGACTTTAGTGGCCATGCACACTAACACAGACTCTGGAGAATTAGTTCCGAGAAGTCACTAAACAAATAATCAAAACAACATAAATAAATCCCTGGGGAGGAGGAAAATCTGATTTCCAGAGATAACACATTATATAATCTAAAATGTCCAGGATTCAACAAAAAATTACGAGACATACAAAGATACCAGAAAGTATGGCCTATACACAAGGGGCAAAATGCAAACAATGGACATTGTCTCTGAGGGAAGCCCTGATGTTGGAGATACTCAGCAACTTCAAATTGCCTATTTTAAATATGTTCAAAAGACTACAGGATACTATGTCAGTAGAACTTAATGTAAATATGAGAACAATGTCTCACCAAATAAAGAATACCAACAGAGATTTAAAATTTTTAATGAATCAAATAGAAATTCTGGAGTTGAAAAATTCAATAATTGAAAAAAATGTCAGTAGACATGACAGCAGACTTGAGCAGACAAAAAAAAATCAGTGAATTTAGAGATAGATCAATTGAGATTACACAATCTGAGGAACAGAAAGAAAAGTATGAAAAGCATATAAGTCAAAAGAAAATATCCAGCATAAAGCATATAAAGATGAAAGGATTAAGAGAAAATGTAGGAGTCAGAGATGATATGTGTATGGTCTATCAAATGTATAACTGGAGTTTCAGAAAAAAAAAAAAAAGATAAAGAAATAAATGAGAGAAAAACTAAAATCTGAAGATATAATGGGTAATAGTTTTCCAAAACTGACAAAAGACATGCCACAGAGTCGGGAGGGATTGCATTGGGAGTTATACCTGATGTAAATGACGAGTTGATGGGTGCAGCACACCAACATGGCACAAGTATACATATGTAACAAATCTGCACGTTATGCACATGTACCCTACAACTTAAAGTATAATAATAATAAATAAATTAAAAAAAAAAAAAAAAAGACATGCCACAGAGTCAAGAAATCCTACAAACGTGAATAAAAACATGAATAGACAATAAAGATTTCTTTTTTTTTGGGACAGAGTCTCTCACTCTGTCGCCCAGGCTGGAATGCAGCGGTATAATCTTGGCTCACTGCAACCTCCGCCTCCCAGGCTCAAGAGATTCTCCTGCCTCAGCTTCCCAAGTAGCTGAGATTACAGGCATGTGCCAACACATCTGGCTAATTTATGCATTTTTAATAGAGACTGGATTTCGCCATGTTGGCCAGGATGGTCTTGAACTTCTGGCCTCAAGTGATCCGCCTGCCTCAGCCTCCCAAAGTGCTGGGATTATCAGGCATGTGCTACCACACTTGGCCAGAATATAAAGATTTTTTTCAATGATAAAGATAAAAAAGAAAATACTCTTAGGCATACCAATATAAATCTAGAAAACGTCAGAGAGAAAAATGGCAGGTTGCCTTTAAAGGAGTAGCAATTAGACTGACAGCTGATCACCAGAAAAAAATGGAAGAAGCCAGAAGACAATAAATAACATTGTAAAATACTGAAAGAAAATAACTGCACCCTAGAATTATAGTCACATAAAAGTATCCTAGAAGTAACCAGGCAGAGTGGCATCCACTTGTAGGTCCAGCTCCTCGGGTGGCTAAGGCAGGAGGATCACCTGAGGCCGGGAGTCTAAGGGCTGCAGTGTACTAGGACTGCACCTATAAATAGCTACTGCACTTCAACCTGGGAAACACAGAGAGACCCCATCTCTTAAAAAAGAAAAAAAATCTTACAAAAATGAAGGCAAAATGAAGACATTTTCAGACAAACAAAAGTAAAGTTTGTCATAGACGACTCCTCATTAAAGGAAATTCTAAAAGAGTCTTCTTGGCCAGGTATGGGGGCTCACGTCTGAAATCCCAAAGCTTTGGGAGGCCAAGGCAGGAAGATCACTTGAGGCTAGGAGTTCAAGACCAACCTTGGGAAACGTAACAAGATCTCATCTCTACAAAAAAAATTTTTTTTTAATTAGCCAGGTGCAGTGGTATGCACCTGTAGTCCTAGCTACTCCAGAATCTGAGGTGGAAGGAATGTTTGAGCCTGGAGGTTTGAGGTTACAGTGAGCTATCACAGTGCTATTGCATTCCAGCCTTGGTGACAGCAAGACCCTGTCTCTAAAAATAAAATAAAATAAAACAAAACAAAGGGTGTTATTCAGATAAAGTTACTTCTATCTAGAAAGTTTGGGGTGCAGGAAGGAATGAAAATCAAAGAAAGGGTCAAATATATGGGCATATCTAAGTAATAGTGATTACATAGAACAGTAATGTCTTGTGGAGGTTAAAGATAGGTGAAGAGAATCTAAAGCTCTTGCACTGTCCAAGAAGAGGGTAAACATATAAATATCAAATTTCGATAAACTTAGGATTGTTTTAATCTTTAGGTAACCACTGAAAAAATTTCAAAAGGGTATATAATTTCAAAGTTAATAGAGGAAAACATGGAATCATAAAAAATGTTTTGAGTCCAGGCATGGTGGCTCACACCCGTAATCCCAACACTTTGGAAGGCCAAGGCATGAGGATCACTTGACCCCAGGAGTTCAAGAACAGCCTGGACAAAGTACTAAGATCTCATCCCTACAAAATATTTTTTTAAAAAATTAGCTGGGTGTGGTGGTGTACACCTGTAGTCCCAGCTACTCAGGAGGCTGATGTGGGAGTATTGCTTGAGCAAAGGAGGTTGAGGCTGCAGTGAGTTGTGTTTGTGTCCCTAGACTCCAGACTGGGCAAAACAGTGAGACCCTGTCTCAAAAAAAAAAAAAAAAAAAAGTTTTGATCGATGCAAAAGGAGAGAGGAAAGAGAAAGAAAGATAGGAGAGAAAGAAGCATAGAATGGATACGCCAAGTAGAAAGCACACAGATACCTAAATATATGACTGACCAAATTAATGTAGACCAGACTTTCTTAAGAGAAAAAAAAATGTCTGAATAAAAGAAAAGAAAACCCAACTATATGCTATTAACAGCATAAGCACACAGAAATGTTGAGAGTAAAACTATGAAAGAAGTCATATTTTGCAAATACTAATTTAAAAAACCCTGCAGTCCTTATACTAATATGAGAGAAAAAATGAACTTTTAAACAAAAGTCACTATTAGAAATAAACAGAAACATTTCATAATGGTAAAAAGGTCAATTCACCAGGAAGATATAACAATCCTAAACTTGAATGTTCCTAATAAGACAGTTTCCAAACATATAAAGCAAAAATTCTCAGGCACCAGCAGGAGAAATAAGCAAATTCACAATCATAATGTGGTATTTTGTCACACCTTTCTCAGTAAATAATTTTTTAAGGAAGGAAGGATATGAAATGTTTGAGTGCCATCATTAACAAAACTGATCCACACTGAATCCAATAACTACAACATTCACATTACTTTCAGGTACATTCAGAACATTTACCAAAACTGACCATATAATGAACTGTAAAGCAAATCTCAATAAATATCAAAAGAATAAAATAATACAGAATAGATTCTCTAATAGTACAATTAAGCTAGAATTCAATAAGAAGAAGCATGACGTAGTAAAAAAAAAACACATACAAAAAAAAAAACAACAAAAAAACATATTTGTCTTTGCTCATTTCCTGGCACACGGGTCTAAAACTTTGAGTCTTCGGAGTGATAAGTGGTTTTCTATATGCTAACGGGATGAATGGTAGGTACCTGGGGGCTCCTGAACAGCCTCAGGACACGTTGCTGGCTGCCAGGGGGGCCAACCATGAGAGTCAGCCTTACCCTCTAACTTCTGGAGAGGAGAGATGGGCTAGAGGTTGAGTTCATCACCAATGGCCAATTAATTAACCATATCTGCATAATGGAGCCTCCATAAAAACCCAAAAGGATGGGGTTCGACGGGATTCTGGGTTGATGAACACATGGAAGATGCTGAGAAGGTGGCATACCCAAAAAGGGCACGGAAGCCCATGGCCCTTTCCCCTATACCTTGCCCTACCCACATCTTCCATCTGACTCTTCCTGAACTGTATTCTTTAATAGCCCAATAATCTTGTAAAGAAACTGTTTTCTCGAGTTGTGTGCACCATTCTAGCAAATGATAGAACCTGAGAAACGGGTCATGGGAACCTCTGATTTGTAGCCAAGTCGGACAGAGGTTGTGGGTAACCTGGGGATCCACCACACGCAATTGGTATCTAAAGTGGAAAGCAGTCTTGTAGGACTGAGACCATAACCCATGGGGTCTGTGCTAACTCAGGGTAGACAGTGTCAGAATTGAATTTAATTGTAGGACATTCAGTTGGTGTCTACCAGAGAACTGAACTGAATCACTGTAGGAAAAAAAAACCCCACATATTTGGTGGCCAGAAACGTTGGTGTGAGCAGTGGAGGAAAAAACAGTTTTCCTTTTGTTGATGTAGGGGAGTTTGTTCTTGCAATACGATAAACAAAAACTCATCAACAGTTTGGAAATCAGTAAATACACTTCTAAATACTCATGGGTCAAGAAGAAATCACAATCAGAATTACAGAAACATTCTGAAATGAATGACAATAAATACAGTACCAATATAAATTTACAAGAAAAATAAGTTGAAAAGATTATGAAGAATACAATAAAAGTCTACCACTCATTAATAAAAAACAAACATTCTAATACATTCCTTTTCAATATTTTTTACCAAGAAAGTATATACAGTTTTACCTCAAAAGCCTAAGACTTAACCCCTTGTTCTATAAAAAAAAAAAAAAACAAACCCATAAACTTTATTTTAATGGCTATAAAAATGTTCAACTGATATTTCACTTTCTGTATAAATCTTTGAGGACAGTTATTTTTATAATTTCCTTCCCCAGTGAGTGCCTAGGATTGCAATAATTTCACGTGTTAATTCAAAAAAATAAACTTAGGTCTAGAAGGTTTTTAATAAGCAAATGCACAGAAACATTACTCTCTCATATATTAGAAATAAATATTTTTCCTTCACAAGGTTTTCTTTTCTCTCGACTGTTCCTGATAAGCATTCAAGTGTTCCTACCTCTTGTATGAAAGCCCAAAGAAATGTAAACTTTCTTTTAGGTTCTAAGTTAAGCATTTAACAAATTGTTACAGCATTAATTCAGGACCCTAAAAGAATTTGCATTTGTAAAATATCATACATAATAAATGTAGCATAGTCACTTACCACTTGACCTGTTTTTACGACTTGATTTCCCACCAGTAAGCAGCATCTTGAGACTATTCCGAAACATGGTTATACTATTCTACTGCAAAACTGTAAAAGAAAATTTAGGAAAATGTGTTTAAGAAAACTTGATTTTCATAGCATAAGAGGGTGGCTATAGTCAATAACTGTACATTTTTTAATAACTTCAAGAGTGCAACTGGACTGTTTGCAACTCAATAAATAAATGATTGAGAGGACAGGTACCCCATTCTTCATAATGTGCTTATTTAACATTGCATGCCTGTATCAAAACATTTCATGTACCCCATAAATATATATACCTACTATGATAAAAATTTTAAAAGAAAAAAGAAAACTTGATTGTCTATCCAAAATACTAAGAATTAATTTAAAATACATTATAAAGAATTAACTAAATTTACCCCATAAATATATACAACTATTATTTACCCATAATAGAAAATTTAAAAAATAATAAAAGTGGTAAACCAGAAAAAGATAATTAACTATGTTTAAATATATAGTACACAACTGTAACTATATGACAAAAAAGACTATTAAACATTTAAATAGTTCCTTAAAAAAATACAATACTTTTGACTACCCTAAGAAATAAAAGCAGCTATCACTGAGGATGCACAGAAATAGAAAACACAATTAGGGAGCTATAAATACTGTCTACCTTTTACTTGACTCTCCATTCTTGGACAATTTTCCCACATGATGCACAAACACACATCCCCACACACACACATTCTAGAAACCGACCGTACCTGCAGAATTTCTACTGGTCAAGCCAGAATTCTATCTCCCAAGACTACAGCTATGCATGAATCCGTGCCTACTCCATGTCCCACTCCTACCAAAGGAAAACTCTCTGACTGCTTTGCATTACATTCACTCTCACCTTCCCAATAATTTTATTTTAAAAAATCATCTTCCTTTTCTCTGAAACAGCTTTAATGTTTTTTCTCTCTCCTGAATCATTCCCATCATAACATAAACATATTTTAGTCTATCTTGTTCAAAAAGAAAGCCCCACTCTTTACTCCACCACAATTCAATGACGGCTCTTATATCCTCACTCTTCTTCACAGCAAAATTTTCCAAAAGTGTTGTAAGTACTTGGTGTGTCCGGCAGATTAAATAGAGCAAACATGAAGTGGGACACAGGTCAACAGAAAATATCCAAACCAAAGCATAGAGAGATGAAGACAAAAAATTATAGAAAAGAGTACCAGACGCATATGGAACCACTGAAAAGTTCTATCATAACTGAAATTTCATAGCAGTGTGAAAACTGGGAAGAAGCAATATATGAAGTGCTAGCAACCAAGAATTGTCTAACATTAATTAAAGACATGAAGCCACATCTGAAGAAGCTTGTCAAACTCAAGCAGAATAATTACAAAGAAAAACACTAAGTAAATCATAGCCAAACTGCTAAAAACTAAAGACAATCTTTAAAACAGCCAGACCCCCAAAAAAACACATTTAAAGTAGCAAGAATCAACAGACTGAAAGATACTTTCAACAGAAATGATGAATAGCAGAAAATGATTTAAAAATTCTGAAAAAAAAAAAAAACTGGTGCCAATCAAGCAATTTACTCTCAGTTTAAAATATCTTTGCAAATGAAAATCAAAAGAAAAAACAAAGAATTTATTACTAAAAGGGAGTTCTTCCACCAGAAGGAAAATGATACTAGACAAAAGCATATACATGCAAAAAACAAGAGCCACAGGAAGGGTAAACATGTTCTTAAGTATTAATAAATAATGACTATAAAAATAACATTGATAGGCTGTTCTTTAAAATATATAGATTTAAAATGCATGACAACAATAAAAAAGGAAGGAGTAGGGTAATGGAATTGAAGTTTCTAAGATATCTGTATTACCCAAGAAGAGAAGTAATAATTCATGTTAGACTTCAATAACTCAAAAAGTCATGTAGTAATCTCTAAGATATTCACTAAAAGCAAACTGAGGAGATAAAAAGAGTAAGTAAAAACATTTGACTAAACCAAAGAAAGTAAGACGTAAGAGAAAAAGTAGCATAGATCTGTGGATAAATGTAAGACAAATAGTAAGGTTTATAACTTAAACTCAAATTATATCCATTATTATGTTCAACACTCTAGTAGAAGACTATAAATATAGAAGAACCGAATGCAAAATGATACGAAAAGATATACCATTCAAACTCCAACAAAAAGAAAGGTGGCATCACTATGCCAATATCAGGCAAAGTACACTTAAGGCAATACGTATTACTAAAGATAAAAGCATTTCTTAATAATTAAAAAGTCATATCAACAAGAAGATAGCATAATTCTTTCGTCTGTATTGAGACAGGGTGTCATGCTGTCACCCAGGCTGGAGAACAGTGGTGTGATTATAGCTCACTGCAACCTCAAATTCCTGGGCTCAAGTGATCCTCCCACCCCAGCCACCGAAGTAGCTAGAACTACAGGTGTGAGCTCCCACACACCACTAATTTTTCTCATTTTTTCTAAAGATGTGGTCTTACTATGTTTCCCAGGCCAGTCTCTAACTACTGGGCTCAAGCAATCCTCCCACCTCGGCCTCCCAAAGTGCTGAGAATACAGGCGTGAGCCCTCACATCTAGCCAAGATAGCACAATTCTAAATCAATGGACCCCGTAAGAAAGCCTAAACACATTTAAAACAAAAAGTATACAAAACTAAAAGGTGACAGACAAATCCACAGTTACATGGGAGACCAACACACCTTTGTCAATAGCTACAAGACCAAGTGGACAAAAAAAAAAAAAACTATGATATATTTGAACTACATGATTAAATAACTAGACTTGAATATATATAAGCAAATTTCTCTTCCAAATAAAAACAAACTATAACACAAAACACATACCAAAATGGACCATATGTTAGGTCATAAAAGTATCAGCAAATTTTGAAATCTTTCAGAGTATATTCCCCAACCACAAAGCAATTAAGCTAGATGTAAGTATTTTTTAATCTAGAAAATCTCCTACTGCTTAAAAATTAAGTGATATACTTCTAAATACCCATTAAGTTGAACAAAGTAAATAAATCACAACAGGTATTTTTAAATATTTGTAATGAGTGATAATAAAAATGACTTATGGGAACTCACAAGATAAAACTAAAGCAATGATTTTAAAGGAATTTATACCTTAAATGTATGTATTAGAAGATGAAAATCAGTATCTAAGCTTCTATTTCAAAAAGTTCAAAAGCAAGCAGCAAATAGAACTCAAAGAAAGTAGAAGGAAGGAAAAGAGTAAAAAGAAAAAAATGAAATAGAAAACAAATGCAAAACATAAAATCGACAAAGCCACACATCAGATTTCTGAAAAGTATTAAATCTGCTAAACCAAGGCTGATTAAGGAAAGAAAAAAAGAAATCACCAATATCAGAAATGAAACAGACGACATCATTTCAGAGCCTTAATTTAAAAAATAAGATATTATGAACAACTTTATACCAAATTTAACATTTAACATAAAATGTATAAATTCTTTGAAAAATACAACTTGTCAAAATTAACAAAATGTTAATTTAACCAAAATGTTAAGAAAATATAAAATAGCCCGAAAAAAAAAAAAAAAAGAAAGAAAGAAAGAAAAAGAAAAACGAAAAGGAAACCTGGTTTTATTAATCTTTTTAGCCACAATGCCTAGTTCACGGTAGGCTCTCAATATTTCTTGAATGAGTAAATAAACTGAGCAAAGACACGATTCATCAGATTACTGACTTAGTAAAGAAGGGGCATAATAAAAGTAAGTTTCATTTGGCGAGAAATGACCTTAAATCAACCAGAACCATGAGGACTACCTAGACTGAATGTGTACCAGGGAATCAAGAAAAGGCATGAAAATTCTAGGAATAGTTCAAAATTTTATCTGAGAGAAAACCAAGAAAATTCTAGGCTTACTTAGAACTTCTAACTCAAACTCTGATTATTTTCACACAGTTGTCCAAAGTTTCGAAAGGAAAAAAATGTATGAGCACAGATTATCATTATCATAAAAACAGCAATTTATTACTTAAAATTTACTAAGAGTCAAAAAAGACCAGGAGAACATACTTAAGTTGATTTAGGTAAAATATTTTGATGGGTGGCATAAATTACAGTGATGGCTACTTTTTGAAGATGTAGAGGGTTTTTTTTTTTTGCTAGTTCTAAAACTTTTTTAAATTACTTCAATATATAGAAAAGTAAAACATAAAGCTACTCATCTCATAGTTACATTTTGATTAAATGATTTTCCTCAAGTTAACATACCAATAGAAAATTGATCATAATAAAATATTAATATAGGAACTCCACAAATTGAAGCTAAGTGGGAGAAGGCAGTTTGGTCGAATTGCCACTAATATATATCTAAATTTTACCCCACTTTTCCAAACTTTATATACAAATTTTTATTAAAATGTTCACTCAGGAGGAAACATGAGATAAATTCCTGACAAGTGAAATATCTGGACAGGAAAATAACAAGCCATTCACAGGCCCCCAATCATTTCTTACTTTCTTATACTTAGCTGATTTGAACATTATGTTATCTACATGGTCCCTAAGTTTTTAGGTTTGTGACACCCGTTCTAAACCATTCAGGAGGAGTACTGACTTCTTAATGGTCCACCAAGGCAGGAGACTCAATAACCTATTTCAATGTCTTCTTCTGCTATATTATCAACAGGCAATCAATTTTCATTTTCAATGTTCATCCCTCTTATATATTTAAAGCCCTTTTCTTACCCTGTTGTTTAAAAAAAAGTAAAACATTCCATGCATACAAATGTTTATGTAATTAATAATGTAATCAAATTAACTATTAAGTACTTCTGTACTATTCTGATAATCATGACATCATGTTAATATTTCCATTCTAATGCCAGCTTTTTATTTTATTATTGTAGATTCAAGGGGATATGTGCAGATTTGTTTTCTTGGCAAAATGCATGTGACAGGGTTTGGCGTACAGATTTTGTCACTCAGGTAATAAGCATAGTATCCAATAGGTAATTTTTTGATTCTCACCTTCCACACCCCTCCATCCTCAAGTAGGCCCTGGTGTGTGTTCTTCCTTTCTTGTGTCCACATGTGCTCAGTGTTTATCTCCCACTTGTGAGAACATAAAGTAATTATTTTCTGTTCCTGCATTAGTGTGCTTAGGATAATGGCTTCCAGCTCCTCTGCCCATGTTGCTGCAAAGGACATGATCTCATTCTTTTATGCCTGCATAGTATTACATGGTGCATATATACATTTTCTTTATCCAGTCTACCGCTGATGAGCATTTAGGTTGATTTCATGATGTTGCTATTGTGAACAGAGCTATGATGAACATCCAAGCACATTACTTTTTGGTAGAACAATTTACATTGCTTTGGGCATATACCAGGGATGGCCAATCTTTTGACTTTCCTGGGCCACAGTGGAAGAAGAATTATCTTAGGCCACACATAAAACACAACTCATGCTAGTAACAGTTGATTAGCTTTAAAAAAAAAAAGTTGCAAAAAAATCTCATAATGTTTTAAGAAAGTTTACAAATTTGTGTTGGTTATCTAAGTCTCTAACAATTTGTTTTATGAATTTGGGTGCCCCTGTGTTGGGTGCACATATGTTTACAACAGTTAGGTCTTCCTGTTGAACTGAATCCTTTGCCATTATGTAATGCCTTTTTGTCTCTTTTGACCATTATTGGTTTAAAGTCTGTGTATTAGGCTGTTCTTGCACTACTATAAATACCTGAGACTAGGTGATTTATAAGAAAAGAGGTTTAATTGGCTTGCAGTTCTGCAGGCTGCACAGGAAGCATAGCTCCACCATCTGCTTCAGGGGAGGCCTCAGGAAGCTTTTACTCATGGCAGGTGAAGCAGCAGCAGCCACAGGAAATGGCCAGAGCAGGAGTGAGAGAAAGAGCGCGTGTGTTGGGGGGAGGTTTCACACACTTTCAAAATGACCAGATCTCATAAGAGCTCACTCACTACTGTAAAGGTAGCATCAAGCCATGAGGGATCTGTTCCCATGACCCAAATACCTCCCTCAAGGCCCTGCCCCATCTCCAGCATTGGGGATTACAATTCAACATGAAACTTGGGCAGGGACAAATATTCAACTATATCAGTCTGTTTTGTCTGAAATTAGAATAGGAACCCCTGCTTTTTTCTGTTTTCCATTTGCTTGATGGATTTTTCTCCATCCCTTTACTTTGACCCTATGTGTGTTGATATTGGTATGTGTGGATTTGATCCTGTCACGTTATTAGCTGGTTATTATGCAGACTTGACTGTGTAGCTGCTTTACAGTGTCAATCGTCTATGTACTTAAGTGTGTTTTTTGTGGTGGCCTACTAGTAATGGTCTTCCTTTTCCATATTTAGCACTCTCTTGAGGACCTCTTGTAAGACAGGTCTGATGGTAATGAATTCCATTGGCAGTTGCTTGTCTGCAAAGGATCTTATTTCTCCTTCACTTACAAAGCTTAGTTTGGCTAGATAGGAAATTTTTGGTTAGAATTTCTTTTCTTTAAGAATGCTGAATACAGGCCCCCAATCTGTTCTTGTTTGTAGAGTTTCTGCTGAAAAGTCTGCTGTTAACCAGGGGTTCCCTTTTTAAGTGACCAGCCCCTTCTTTCTAGCCGCGTTTAACATTTTTTTCTTTCGGTTCAACCTTGGAGAATCTAATGACTATGTGTCTTGGGGATATTCATCTCACATGGATTTTCTGCATTTCCTGACTTGAATGGTGCCCTCTCTGGTGAGGCTGGGGGAATTTTCATGGATGACGTTCTCAAATATGTTGTCCAAGTTGCTTGCCTTCTCTCCCTCTTCTTCAGGGATGCCAATGAGTTGTAAATTTGATCTCTTTACACAATTCCATATTTCTCAGAGATTCTGTTCATTCTTCTTTATTGTTTTTTCTTTATTTTTATCTGACTGAGTTATTTCAGAGAACTGGTCTTCGAGCTCTGAGATTCGTTCCTCAGCTTGGTTGATTTTGCTGTTAATATTTGCAATTGTATTATGAAATTCTTGAAGTGAGTTTTTAGCTCTATGTAATCATTCTGGATCTTAAAATGGCCATTTTATCTTTCAGCTCCTGTTTCATTTTACTGTATTCCTTATATTCCTGGTATTGGGTTTTGACTTTCTCCTGAATCTCAATGATCTTCATTTCTAACCATGTTCGGAATTCTCTGTCATCTCAGCCTGTTTGCCAGCTTTTTAAAAAATAACTTTTTCTATATCCACTTCCTGCTTAAATGGTTTGATATTATTTTTATTCTCATTTTTGGTTTGGTGGTGGATTGGCTTATTCTTATTTTTGACTTGGTTTCCAGTCTGAGAAACAAGTTTCTTGACATTAGAACTATGCCAAATAAATAAATTATGCCATTAAAATGCTTTAATAGTTTAAAGATTGAAGAAAATGTTTCAAATGGCAAGAAAATTAAAAATAAGGTAAGGTAATATATTAAGATATTGTCTGAAAGCCTCTAATTGCAAAAATAGGACCACAAACTGATCCAAATGGTGAACTGAGTATTATCTTTCCAGTCAATCTATACAATCTCCTTTTACGATTTTCTCCACAGTAACAATTTGGACACGACCTTCAGAGTCCTTTTGAATACAAATTTGTTCATATAATTATAAAAAGCAAGTTACATATATTTAAAGTAAATGCTATCCATTTTCTAGCATTTGTCAACATAGAGCTTCTCCTCTGAGAAATTTCTGCAGGAGAACACAACACACACACACTAATGCATTTAATAAACACTTCCAATAACTTTTTAAACATTACAGATAAGATGCAGGGTTAATAATGCACACATGATGAAAATATTGGAATAAAGTAGTAATTTTATAATACATGGCACCAAAGGAAGAGATGCTAAACAGTTAAATATATGCCCTTAATTTTTTTAATGTATATTTGAAAAATATCTAAAAGAATAACTCCTTATACAGAAAACCAAAGAAAATATGGCAGAATATAATTAATGACTATACAGTTATTTAATGTTTAGCATACTTTTATCTCACTAAACTGTAAAAGCTACATAACCACTGAAGACATAGCAGCTAGCATGGTAACTGGAACATAAAAGGAATTTAAGCTAGGCTTGGTGTTTCATGCCTGTAATCTCAATGCTTTGGAAGGCCAAGGCAGGAGGATCACTTGAGCCTAAGAGTCCAAGACCAGCCTGGGCAACACAGCAAGTCATCACCTCAACACCACCACCACCACCAGCAGGCATGGTGGTATACAGCTGCAGTCCCAGCTACTCAGGAAGCTGAGAGGCAGGAGAACTGCTTGAGTCCACGAGTTCAAAGTTACAGTGAACTATGATCATACCACTGCACGCCAGCCTGGGTGACAGAAAGAGAGTGAGACTCTGTCTTTTAAAAAAAAAAAAAAAAAAAAAAAAGAGGCTGGGTGCACTGTTCACACCTGTAATCCCAGCACTTTGGGAGGCCGAGGTGGGCAGATCACCTGAGGTCAGGAGTTCGAGACCAGCCTGGCCAACATGGTGAAACCCCGTCTATACTAAAAATACAAAAAAATTAGCCAGGTGTGGTGGTGCACGCCTGTAATCCCAGCTATTTGGGAGGCTGAGGCAGGAGAATCACTTGAACCTGGGAGGCGGAGGTTGCAGTGAACCCAGATCACGCCACTGCACTCCAGCCTGGGCAACAAGAGCGGAACTCCGTCTCAAAAAAAAAAGAAAAAGAAAATTTAGGGAATATCTGCTGAAAGCATGAGAGGCTCTAAAAAATACAATCGCAAATAATCTTTAAAAAAAAAGAGAAATACAGAAGAATGGAAGAACTCAAAAGAGTATGTATTATACTAGGAGAAGTAAATAATCGACAAATGCACTAGTGTTATTAAAAGAAAAACTTCAGCCGAATTAAATTTAAATGAGCTTAATTGAGCAATGAACGATTCACAAATCAGGCAGCCCCCAGATTCACACCAGATTCAGGGAGACTGCAGGGATGCTTCATGGTCAGAACAAATTTACAGACAAAAAAAGGGAAGTGATGGACAGAAATCGACAGCGAGCTACAGACAGCGAGCTACAAAAACAGCTGCACTGGTTACAGGTTGGCATTTGCCTTATTTGAACACACTCTGAACATGTAGCAGTCTGTGAGTGGTTAAAGTATGGCTGCTAGAATTTGCTAAGACTCAGCTATTGCTACAGGTGCCTAATCCTAAGTGAGGTTTTAATCTTGTCTGCCTATTAAGCTAAGTTACAGTTTGTCCACAAGGACTCAAACATAGAAGTACGGAGTCCTTCTCAGGCCATATTTAGTTTGCTTTAACAGTGTGAATGATGAGAATACTAGATAGAAACATAAATCTAGCATGAATTTGAGGCTTTTGGAAAAGGTAAAAACTCTATGTTTCAAAAAAAGTTATATACAGTAATAGGATCAAGCCAATACAAGAAAGACAAATCATTTGTCCACTATCTGGAAATTATATGTTTTTTCCTCTGTGAAAGGCATGTTGAAGTACTAAGAATTATCAAGAAAGGCCTTCTTTAAGTGTTGACTGAGATAAATTGCTAGACGCCTGATATATTCTAGGACACAACTTTGGAAGTTCTTATAATTATAGCAGTGCTATCACTGTTCATTGTGGTCTTGAACTCCTGGCTCAAAGGATGCTCCCATCCTCAGAGTAGCTGGGACTACCGGCTTACACCACTATGCCCAGCTGATAATCTTTGATAATTTCCCTTAAAGCAAAATTTTGAACTGCATTGAAGAGCTTCAAATTATGTAATCTCCTTCAAGACTGGAGGGCAAAGGAAGGAAATGGGACAATTAATAAAGAAGTTTTGAGAAAGGGAAGTAACTGATGATGGGTTCTACAACCAGCCTTGTTTGCAGCACAAGCACTGCTTAAATTATGAATCCTCATTTTTGCAATACTTATTATCACGTTATGTACTCCTTTCCTCTTTCCACCACTTCAAAGCTCTTTCACACGGCACCTAAACTTCCCTGGCCAACTGGTGGCCAATACTAGGAGCTAGCTGACCCAATGTTTCTTTACCTCGACACACTCCACCAACCTTGTTCCCCATTAGACTAAACTGCCTAACTTCTGAATTTCAAGTAAGTATTTTATAAAATATTTTATCAAATATTTCCAGATAGACTTACAGCTGAGTTCTCAATCCACCCTCGATTCTGGATCCTTACATTATGAGCTAAGAATTATATGTCCCTTGTTTGTCCACTGCAAACCAACTACAACTGCCAACATTATCTAAGCCACTGCAGGCAGGCCTTCCCAGGAAACAATGTGAGCCAGCCAGACAAGATAATAGGATTTATAAAAGGTCTTGAAAAAAATGGTTTTATTATTCTACAATGCGTGTTCATCGTAAAAGAAAGAAAAAAAAATCAGAAGAAAATGGAAACATGATGGATTTATCTAAAAGAATGATGTAACAATGAAATAAGTGATCACTCTTTCATCCTTCTTCAGGTTTCTTATTGCTTTGCCCGAAGTATTGCATCATCTTTCGAGAAGACATAAAAGAAATAGTACACATCAGCTTTGTAGCCTTTGTTAAAGCTCTTTAACACAGTTAACAATACAATAATTTTCATTTTCTACCCAAAATGTCAAAGAGAATAATATTTCCAGAGGAAGATGTATCACAATTATTATATCAGAAGAAGAATTCAAAAAGACAGATGGTAGTACTCCAGATGCTATTGATAAAGGTGAAACTGATCATCTAAGAGAAATCTCAGACTATGAGTCTTCAGATGACCATACCCTAGATTAATTTTCTCAAACTCAAGAACTGGTGAGTGAATCCTAGGAATACAAGGTTGGTTCAGCATACGAAAATCAATGTAATATAACAAATAATTACCTCCATAGACACAGAAAAAGCATCTGACAAAAGGCAACACCCTTTCATGATTAAAAAAGAAATACTCAACATACTAGAAATAGAAACATCCTCAGTCTGATAAATTGCATCTACAAAAAGCCTGTGGCTAAGATCATGCTTAATTCTGAAAGACTGAACACTTTCCTCGTAAGCTGGACAAGACAAGAACATCCATTTAACTAGCCTGGCAAACATGGCAAAATCCCATCTCTACTAAAAATACAAAAAAAAAAAAAAAAGAGCCAGGTGTGGTGGTGCATGCCTGTAATCCCAGATACTCAGGAGGCTGAGGGAGGAGAATCGCTTGAACCCAGGAACCCAGGAGGCAGAGATTGCAGTGAGCTGAGAACACGCCACTGCACTCCAGCCTCGGTGGCAGAGTGAGACTCTGTCTCAAAAAAAAAAAAAAAAAAAAAAAAAAAAAACCACTTACCATTTCTATCCACCATTGTACTTGAAGTTCTATCCAGGGCAATTAGGCAGAAAAAGAAATAAAAGGCATCCAAATTGGAAAGGAAGAAATAATAACTCAGTCTCTAGTCACAAACGACATGACCTCATATGTAGAAAATCCTAAGGAATATACCAAAAATCTATTAGAGCTAATAAATGAATTCAGCAAATTGGCAGGACAAAAGATACATATTAAAAAAATCAGCTGTATTTTTTTTTTCTTTTGAGACAGGCTCTCACTCATTCAGGCTGCAGTGTGTGGCATCAGCATGGCTCACTGATGCCTTAAACTCCTGGGCTCAAATAATCCTCTTGCCTCAGCTTCCACAGCAGCTGGGACTACAGGTACACGCCATCACACCTAATTTTTTTTAATTTTTCTTTTGTAGAGACAGGGTCTTGCTATGTTGACCAGCCTGGTTTCAAACTCCTGGCCTCAAACAATCCTCCTGCCTCAGTCTCCCAAATTCCTGGGATTATAGGCACGAGCCACCATGTCTGGCCTGAAAAATTAGTTGTATTTCTTTACACTATCAATGAACAATCCAAAAATGAAATAAAAAATAATTTACAATAGTATCAAAAAGAACAAAAAAATTGTTATTAACCAAAGTATAAAACTTGTACACTGAAAATTACAAAACATCACTGAAAGAAATGAAGGAAGATCTAATTAAATGGAAAGACATCCATGTTCATGGATTGGAAGACTTAATAGTAAGATGGCAACAGTCTCCAAATTGATGTACAGATTCAACAAAATACTTAACAAACTCCCAGCTACTTTCTTTTCAGAAATTGAGACACTGATCAAAAAACTAATGTGGAAATACAAGGGACCCAGAATAGCCAAAACTTAAAAAGCAAGAACAATATCAAACAAAGTCGATAGAGGTTCCCCAAAGGTGACCACATCCTAATTTCTGGAATTTGTGAATGTTACCTTACATGGCAAAGGGACTCTGAAGATGTGATTAAGTTGAGAATCTTAAAATAGGGAGATTTTCCTGAATTTTATCCAGGCAGACCCAACGTAGTCACAAATGTCATTAAAAAATGGAAAAAGGCAGTAGAAGTATCAGAAGAGGAGATATGATGACTAAAGTAGACATCAGAGCAATACGGTCACAAGCCAAGGAATGCAGATGGCCTCTAGAAGCTGGAAAAGGTAAAAAACAGATTCTTTTCCAGAGTCTCCAGAAGGAACAGAGGTATGCCAAAACACTGGTTTTTGCCCCATAAAAAACTCATTTCAAACTTCTGACTTCCAGAACTGTAAGAAGTATTAAAATAATACATTTATGTTGTTTTATGCCACTAAATTTGCGGAAATTTGTTATAGCAGCAATAGGAAACAAATTATAATAGTAGCCAATATGTATTACACAGTTACATATATCATATGTTATAGAAGCATAGAACAATGTCTCAAGTGTCTATAAAAGCATGAAGAGCTGTCACACTATTAATGTGGTGGTCCAAATGCTGTGTTGCTATTTAAGAATCATTTACTCTACTATATGTATCTTTTTATATGTAAGAGCAAAGTTCTCAGTTCTAAGTAAAAACACCTGAATTTTTTATTTGGCACTAAAATGACTCTACACTTTTTCTTACAGTAAGTTATTCCATATCACTTAACAAATCAGTGAAACAAAAAATACTGGACTAATAGTATACTCATTATGACAAAAATACACCTTATACATTGATAAAAAATGTATACCATATCTAAAGAGTTCAGAGGACAGCAGAATCTCACAACACACCGCATAAGAACTATTACACTGGGATGGGCCATGGCTATGCAAGGGATACAGAAACATAAATCTTACACTCAATCTTGCCTATGCAACCCTATAGGTTTCTAGTTAGATTGCTATAGAGAAAGATAAGCACATACAGTCATCCCTCAGTATCTGCTAGGGATTCATTTTAAGACACTCCCACACCTGCCCCATACACCCATCCTACAGATACCAAAATTTGCAGGTGCTTAAGTCCATCATGTAAAATGATACAGTATCTGCATATAACCTATGCATTTCATCCTGTATACCTTAAAACATCTCTAGATTCTTATAACGCCTAATATAATGTAAATGCTATGTAAATACTTATCTATATTTATTTGTATTATTTATCTACTTATTTTTAGTATTTTTGATCCATGGCTGGCAGACACAGACCCCCACATGCAGAGGGTCAAACCTGGCATGAAACAACACAAGAAAACATGCATAAAACTCCCCTCCACCAGTCCACCCACCCAGATGTTAAGAAGTAGTTTCAATAAATGTGATGAAAATAAAGGCTTTAGGGTCCTAGTCAGTCTCCTCTGGTCTTTAATTCTTCTCTCTCTAAACTGGAATCCTTGATTCATCATTTCATTTGTTTTTGCTCTAGATTCTTATAACCGTAATACAATGTATGTTATGTAAATACTTAACCATATTTATTTGTATTATCTACTTAGTTTTAACACTTTTGATCGATGGCTGGCAGACACAGAACCCAAACAAGCAGAGGGTCAAACCTGGCATGCAACAGCACAAGAAAACATGCGTAAAACATGTGTAAAATTCATCATTTCATTTTTTTTAAATATTATTTTGTATTTACTAGTTTTTCCCACAAGAAAATGATGTCATTTCAATCACTCTCCCACCAAACCCCCAAACTCCCTTGCCCCTTTGCTCTCTGATTCCACATAAAATACAAATCAAAATTCAAGCTGATTTCAACTATACTAAGGCTGCTGAGCACTGCTAAAGAAAGTCGTATTAGTTAGTGGTATACAAAATATGTCAGAAATCTATGCTTGCAAATCTCAACTGACCCTTTTCACTTCTTAGCAATCTATTGCTTTTTTAGTCAGTTCCCTGTGAACATTCTCTGACCTCATTTCTTTGCATCACTCTCAACTCATATTTTCAGCTTCCATAACACAAAGAAAAATACAGGCCATAAAAATTATCAGAAAGAACTCTGTCAACTACCCACCAACAAACCTACAGACCTAAGCCCATTAACACACACCCTTCACCTCCTATTAAAATAGACATATTCCTTTGTTTCTCTGAGGTCAAAATACCTACCTTTACTCTGTATCCCACTCCCACTCATTCACCCAGGAACCTCTTGTATTTTGACTTCTGTATTTTGAAACTCATCTTTAATAGCTATTTCTGTCAGCATTTCAAGATGCTCCCGTCTTTAAAAAATAAAAATCATGGTTGGGCACAGTGACTCACACCTGTAATTCCACCACTTTGGGGGGCCAAGGTGGGAAGATCACTTGAGCTAGGAGTTTAAGACCAGCCTGGGCAACACAGGGATATCTCTATAGAAAATTAAAAAAAAAAAAAAGCCAGCAATGATGGTGCATGCCTGTAGTCCCAGTTACTTGGGAGGCTGAGTTAGGAGGACTGCTTATGACTGAGGTCAAGGCTGCAGTGAGCTGTGTTCATGTCACTGTACTCCAGCCTGGGTGACAGAATGAGACTTTCTCAATAACTAATTAATTCATCTTTCAATGTCCTCTCCTCCTAGTTCATCCATTGCCTTTGCTGTCATCTATCATCTGGATAACCAAATTTCACTCCAGGCCTCTCTTACGAACAATTCTCTGGTATTTTCTAGCCCAGTAAATTAGTATCATCGCTAAGTTGGTCAACCATCCTTTATTAGCTTTTACTCACCAAACTTCTCTAACCAAAAAGCACACCTTGGCCAGGAATGGGGGCTTACACCTGTAATCCCAGTACTTTGCGAGGCCAAGACAGGCGGATCACAAGGTCAGACCAGACTGACCGAGATGAAACCCCTGTCTCTACTAAAAATACAAAAAAAAATTAGCTAGGCGTGGTGGCACACGCCTGTAGTCCCAGCTACTCAGGAGGCTGAGGCAGAAGAATCACTTGAACCCGGGAGGCGGAGGTTGCAGTGAGCCGAGATGGCACCACTGCACTCCAGCCTGGGTGACAGCGAAATTCCATCTCAAAAAAAAAGCATGCCTTTTTGATTCTATGAGTTTTGCAGGAATGGCTTTTCTCTAGATAGCTGGATTAGCTCCATCAATGACCACAGCCATTATCTAATAAAATATTTTAAAGTTATATTACAGAATTCTTTTGTTACCAGTTCAGTAAAAGGGCAAATGAAGAAGAGTGCACAGAACTACCACTACTACTTCCTGCATCATTCGCCTTCCCTTGGTTTCTCCAAGCACATAATGAACAGGTTTAACATGCCTGTGAAGTTAAAATTAAACTGTTATTTCAAAGGATTAAGTCCAGGCACTAAGCATTCTTATAAATAACATCAAGAAACAACCAAAACACACTAACATGGCAAAAATCTTATTTTAGAGACATGTTAGTGAAAATTCTTCACAAATTATATTTTTTGCACTTAGCAACACTTCTCTACTGCATGAAATACAGATGGCAACACTGCCTCAAATCTTTTTCTAATATTAATCTATAAATTTTAAAAACAAAATGCCTTCTGATCTTCTATCTATTCAGTGTTTCCTGAGAACAAATTAAGTATAAGGCCCTTGGCAGGTACTGTACAGAATTTTTTAAAAGGTTAACAAGCAGTTCTGCCTAAAAGAAGCATCAGTCTGTTAATGAGAATTAAAGGGAAGTGAGCCCAAGTAAAATTCAAACTAGAAGGTGCGAGGTATCACAAGAGAAAGATAAAGCATAAAGGAAATTTATAAGAGAGAGGGGATTCTTTAGAGGTTTAAGTAAACATATTCGTTAAGTACATACTATATGCTTTTGCATAAGTAAAATAATTTTCACATCCCAGAAATAAAGTCCAAGGGGAACTTTATACAAAATCTTTGGCTCCTTTTCTCCAACCTGAATGAAAGTAGAACACTAATCTTGCTTCTTTTAGTCTCTAATGCTCAGTTCCTGGGCATGCTGAAAAACTGTAGCTAGCACTGGTTTGTCTTCTGAAAGTTTCAAAGCCATACCTGAGTGCTGGTTTTGAAAATCTGGGGCATCTAAAATCATACTCAGTGAGAATCATGTTATTATTTTTGCCCTAATTCTGTAGCCCTAATTGTATACCACTAAAAAAATTCCTTCACTTCTTTATTCTCTTCCAAATTCCTGATTTGCCTACTTTTGGCTGTAACCCAAAGCAACTGCTACCATGCCTTAATACATGATCTCACTGTACATCGACTGCTTTTGAACTTCATAAACTTCATACACCATTCTTACATGAATACCATTACTAATCCCAACATACAATCAGAGAAAACCTCATTATAGTGTGAGCAAAGCTTAAGTGAAGAAAACCTACAAAAAAAGTAATTAGAGCAAGAAAGTTCACCTTGGCCAGGCACAGTGGCTCACACCTATAATCCTGGCAATTTGGGAGGCCAAGGTGGGCAGATCACTTAAGGCCAGGTGTTCAAGACCAGCCTGGTCAACATGGTGAAACCCCATCTCTGCTAAAAATACAGGCCAGGCGCAGTGGAAATACTGATGAACAAAATTGAAGAGGATCCAAACAAATGGAAAAATGTCTTATGCTAATGGAAGAATTAATAGTGTTAAAATGATTACCCCAATCTATAAATTCAATAGAATCCCTACCAAAATACCAATGGCATCCTTCACAGAAATAGGAAAAAGAAATCCTAAAATTTGTGTGGAATCACAACAGTCTTCAAATAGCCAAAATAATTCTGAGCAAAAAAAAGTTGGAGAAACCACACTACTAGACTTCAAAAGATACTACAAAGCTATAATAACCAAAACAGCATGGTACTGACATAAAAACAGACACATAGACCAGTGGAAGAGACAGGAGAACCTAGAAATTAATCCCTATATTTACAGCCAACTGATTTCTGACAAAAAAACAATAACATACATTGGGGAAAAGATAGTCTCTTCAATAAATGGTGTTGAAAAAACTGAATATCCATATGCAGAAGCATGAAACTAGACCCCGCCTCTCACCCTATATAAAAATTAATTCAAAATCAATCAAAACCTAAATGTAAGCCCTGAAATTATAACACTACTAGAAGAAAACAAAGGATGAGTGCTTTCAGGGCATTGGTCTGGGAAAAGATTTTACCAGTAAGACCTCAAAAGCACAGACAACAAAAGCAAAGATACACAAATGGGATTACTTCAAACTAAAAAGCTTCTACACAGCAAAGAAAACAATCAACAGGGTGAGAAGACCATCTACACAATAGTAGACAATATTTACAAACTACTTATTCAATGGGGGATAAACATCCAGAAATCACAAGGAAGTTAAACATCTTAACAGCAAAAAAAGGAAACAATCAGATTTTTAAATGGGCAAACAATCTGAACAGACATTTCTCAAAAGAAGACATACAAATGGCCAAAATGGTCAACAAGTATATGAAAAAACGCTCAATATCACTAATCATCGGGGAAATGCAAAACCACAATGAAATATCTTCTCACTCCAGTAAGGATGGCTATTATCAAAAAGACAAAAAATAACAAATGCTGGTGAGGATGTAAAGAAAAGGAAACTCTTACACAACATTGGTAGGGCTATAAACTAGTACAGACGCTATGAAGAACAGTCTGGAGGTTCTTCAAAAACACTACAAACAGGCCGGGCGCAGTGGCTCACGCTTGTAATCCCAGCACTCTGGGAGGCCGAGGTGGGCATATCACGAGGTCAGAAGTTTGAGACCGGCCTGGCCAACATAGTGAGACCCTGTCTCTACTAAAAATATAAAAATTAGCTGGGTGTGGTGGCACGCACCTGTAGTCAGTCCCAGCTACTCAGGAGGCTGAGGCAGGAGAACAGTCTGAACCCAGGAGGTAGAGACTGCAGTAAGCCAAGACTGTGCCACTGCACTCCAGCCTGGGCGACAGAGCAAGACTCTGTCTCCAAAAAAAAAAACAACTACAAACAGAACTACTATATGACCCAGCAATCCCACTACTGGGAATTTTATCCAAAGGAAAGTAAATCAGTATATCACAGAGACATCTGTACCTCCATGTTTACTGCAGCAGTAGTTACAATAGCCAAGATACAGAATCACACCAGGTGTCCAATAACAGATGAATAAAGAAAATGTGTTATATATACACAACAGAATACTATTCAGCCAAAAAAAATGAACAAAAGCCTGTTATTCGTGGCAACATGGCTAGAACTGGATGATATTATGTTAAGTGAAATAAGCCAGGGATAAAAAGTTCAACACTACATGTTCTCACTTATATGTGGAAGCTTTAAAAAAAGTTGATCTCATAGAAGTAGAAAGCAGTACAGAGGATACTAGAGGTTGCTTATAGGGGTTATCAGGGTATAGGGAGGTACAGGAAAAAATCTGTTAAAGGATACAAAATTATAGTTAGATAGGAGGAATAAATTCTAGTATTCTACACCACTGAAGGATGACTATGGTTAACAATAATGTATTACATAGTTTCAAACAGCTAGAAGGACAATATTAAATGTTCCCAACATAAAGAAATGATAAATGTTTGAGATAATGGATATGCTAATTACCCTGATCTGACCACTATACATTATACGCTGATATCAGACCGTCACTATGTGCCCCATAAATATATATATATTATGTTGTTTAAAAAAAAACTCATTTTCTCTCCACTGGATTATGTATTTACTCCCCCACTATATCTTCATCATCATCATAGTGGAAACTAACAATTATTGAAGTGCTTACTATATGCTAGAAATTATGCTAAGCACTTTAGGTAAATTTGTTCATTTAACCAAAAAATACTACAAAAAGGTCTTTTACAGATGAGAAAAAGACTGAGGCATCAAGGGGGTCAAATAACTTGTCAGTCACATCTCGCAAATAAAACAAGTCAGAATTTGAATTCCAGTCTCTCCAATTCCAGAACCTGTGCTTTTAGTCATTTCTTCCCAATATACTATGATATGTCTTTCTTTAAATTCATCTTGGTACCTTTAGCATGTAAGCTCATCATACGGCATGTAACATTCATAAATGTTTATCAGAACATGATAAGTTTAGTTTATCCTAACATTAAAAGTCCCTCACTGGAAGAGATGAGGAAGTTCCCATTATTCCTTAATGCAAACCTTCCTCCCCAACTAACCACCAGATTTGAACCCCAGAAGTGGGGTTCATGGAAGAGGAAGAAAACACGAAGAGAGGAGGAGAACTTAGGTTTTTCTCCCAAAGTAAATAATAGCTTTTATTTGTAGTATTTTAAGCTCTTTGACATATTTAAAAGTAAAGTACATGAATATGTTGGAAAGAGTAAGACTACAAGGAAAAAAAAACGTGGCCCAAAGAAGCACATGAAGTGCTAGTATCTGCAAATGAAAAAACAGAAAGGATATAAGGCAAAATAAGGAATATTTTGCCTATTTGAGGGCAAATTTATTCTTGAAAAGACAATTGTCATGGCCGGGCACAGGCAGTTCAGGAGGTTAGGAGATCGAGACCATCCTGGCTAACAGGGTGAAACCCCATCTCTACTAAAAATGAAAAAAAAAAAAAAAAAATTAGCTGGGCTTGGTGGCAGGTGCTGAGGCAGAAGAACAGCATGAACCCAGGAGGTGGAGCTTGCAGTGAGCCGAGACAGCACCACTGCACTCCAGCCTAGGCGACATAGTGAGACTCTGTCTCTAAAAAAAAAAAAGAAAAAAGAACATTTATCAAAATATCAGGTTAGTGACACTTTATAATTTGATACACTAGGTTTTTTGTGAAACATGCTAAGAAATACTAATGTCTAGGTGTGTGGTGATATGAAAATCATAGACTACAAGTCAACTCAGTAAAAGAAACCTGAAACGATCTGCTTTATAACAATCTCCAGGTTAAGTTAAATGCTATTATTTTCTAGTTTAATTTGTAGAGTCGGCCACAGACATTATACAATGCTTGTGATAATCCAACAAAGGTATTCACAGCATTCACAACTTATCTTGACTCTGAGCCAATAAGAGTCGTTATTTTTACAAATCCAAAAGATCAAGTGTCAGGGACCCTATGGTATTAACTATAATTTATTAAACACCAACAAATTAGTCTAAAAAAGCATCACATTTTATTAAAATATTTTAGATAAATATCTAAACCATACTGCTAAGTGGGTAAAAACAGAAATCATGTAATGGAAAGAGTATGGGCTTTGAACATAGATTAACCTATGTTCATATCCTGGCTCTATCAATTACTAATTCTATGACTCTGTACAAGTCACCTAAGCTTCAGGGACCCTCAGTTTCTCTTCTGCAATAACATGATACTGTCTAACTTTCAGGGATGTCTTAAGGAATAGAGATGTATGATTGCCTACCACCTGCCAAATGCTAATTACCTAACCCAAATTCTCACTCTCTTCCTAACAGAATACCAATTTTGGATAAGGTAGTAATGTGCCTAAACTATCAACTTCCCAGACTCCCTTGCATCCTATGGCCATCACATTATACAGTTACGACAAATGAGATAAAGGCAAAAGGCTTATGGGCAAGACTTCAAGGAAAACTACTGTCTTGCTGATAAAAAGCTAAGATGTCAGGAGTGGAAATAGCCATTCTGCACTCATAAGGCAAAAGCTACCCTCAAGGATAGCAGATAAGAAAAAAAGAAAAAGGACAGCAGAGAAGAAATATAGAAGGAGTCTGTGCCACTGATGGCATTGTGGAACTTCCTTAAACACTGGACTGCCTACATCCAAACTTCCTGTTGCCTGAAGAAAACAAATCCTGTTTGATTAAAACACTATACTTTGGTTTGTGTTACATGCAGCTGAATGCAATCCTAACACAGTATGTATGTAAAAGAACCTAGAGAAAAAAGATCCAACACTCAGATCAGTAAAAGCAATTATTCCACAAGACTTCTCATTTAACAAAATATGTTAAATTATTCATCAGTAAAGTCATGTTAAATTATTCATCAGTAGAGCAATGAAACAGCAGGATGTTACTTACACACACACACACACACACAAAACATCATTATTTAAAAATGTGTATTATATTCATTGAGATTATAATTCTATCAGTAGAGGATCAAAGAATGAATAGCTTTAATCAAGAAAGGTATCCTTGATGAGGTAGAAAGAAGTAAAAAATGCAATTAGCTGAACATTATGACAGCTTATATGTTCATTCATTAGTATTTACAGCATAATTAATGCAATGCAGTATATAACATTACATGTTACAATAAGCAAGCTACTGTCCTAAATGCTATGGAATGAACGATATAAATCTGAGACAGCTGTTAGAAATTAGATAGAATACAGAGGTCAAAATTAGGGAGGATTGAGGGAGGAATAAACAAAAGGAGAACTAAGAATTCTGTTTCAGACAAAGTAAAATTTTAAGTGGAGAGTTATGAAGGATCAGATGAAGATAAAGAAAAAGTTGTGTTTTAGTAACAGCACTCTTGACTTTAAATTACAAAATGACAGTCTGTAAAAGAGAATATTACTCAGATAATTTTCTAGATCACAATACAGATGAGTAGAGTACAACATGAAGCAAAGTAGTTAGAATAGATAGGTAATAAAATAATCAGGGAAAGAGGCAGAGAAAGGGTGAGAACAGACTAAGACAGAGTCAGAAAATAAAACCGGGGATACAAAAGAGAAGGATAAAGCTTTATGGGCAAAGTTTCAGTTAACCCACTTACACTTCAAATCCCACTAACCTACACTTTTGCCAGCTCCCTCCCACCACCTAAGAAAAGGTATTACCCTCTTAAATCTTTCCTCTACAAATTATCCTAGTCCTCCTCTTAAATATTCTCCCTTTCCTTCTCCTTATGAGTCCTGCAAGATCCATTAAAATCTTAACTTTCTTTACCAATTTTTTCTGGTAATCATCACATGCATTCACAACATTGAAAGCAATTGTTCCAGATGTTCTTCTGGCAAAATTTTCAGTTTATAGAAATCTATGGAGGTGATTAAAATGAAGAATCACTACAAACTCCTGTGAGAGATAGTTCAGGAAATTAACCTTGAAACTATTTTAAAATCTATAGGGGAAGGGCTTCCTAAAGATACAAATTCCAGAATCTTTGAAGGAAAAGATTACAAATTTACACATATAAAAACTTAAAACTCCATAAGACAAATGACAACGTACCCAAAACTAGATGAGCAAATAAATGATCAAGAGAAAATGCCTCTAACTAAAACAACAAAGGATTACTCTAATTACATAAAGAACTCCTACAAAACAATAAAAACCAACAACATAATAAAAACAGAGGCAAAGCATCCAAACAGGAAATTCACAGAAGAGAAAATACAAATGATCCCCCTGATACATATAGATAGGTACTCCACTTTCCTAAAAAATAGGAAAAGTCAAACTAAATATATTTGTTATTCAACAGGTTGATAAAATTAAAACCCATAATATCTACTAAAAGAATGAGAGACTAACAGGACCTCTTATACAATTGGTAGTCATGTACACTAGAACAGCCCTTCTTGGAGGAGGTGCAATTTGGCAATATCTACCAAAATTAAGTAAAGATACTCTTCGACCCAGGAGTTTTACTTCTAGAAATCTATCCTTTAAAAAAAGCATACAATGGGCCAGGTGCAGTGGCTCACATCTGTATCTCAGCACTTTGGGAGGCCAAGACAGGCAGATCACCTGATCAGGAGTTCCAGACCAGCCCGGCCAATGTGGTGAAACCCCATCTCTACTAAAAATACAAAAATTAGCTGGGCGTGGTGGCACCAGCCCGAAGTCCCAGCTACTCAGGAGGCTGAGGCAGGAGAATCACCTGAACTCGGGACGTGGAGGCCGGAGTGAGCCAAGATTGCACCACTGCACTCCAGCCTGGGTGAAAAAGCAAGACTCACTTCCCCACAAGAGAAAAAAAAAAAAAAGGTTACAATGATATTCACTACAAGCCTTGTTTGGGTTCAAACTAATGAAATAATGCTACATATATGGACTTAGGAAAAGACTCTAAAACATATGATGTGAAAAGGGCAAAACACAGAATACATGTATTAACAGTATGATCCATTTATGCATAATAGATGAAATACATATTTATATGTACATTAATGTTAATGCAACTGCACAGAAAAATACCTGAAAGGATAATAGCAGAAGATTAACTATGGTTATCGCCAGAAAGAGAAGCAGAATCTCAAAAAGCAGGGGACTTATGAATGCAGAATTTAAATTTATAAGAAAAAATTAACTCAAAAAAGGTAAATTGAATTACTAATTTATAAATTCAAACTAAAGGTATTTGCTTTGAATTCAAAATTATTTTTTGTTAGATACTGACAAGTTATAATCATACTTATTTATGGGGTACAAAGTGATGTTATGATACATGTACACAATGTGGAATGACTGAATCCTGCATCAAGGTATTAACATACCCATCACCTCAAATATTTATTCTTCCTAACTGAAACACTGTACCCTCTCTGACCAACATTTCCCCATTCCCTCCACTCCTCAGCCTCTGGTAACCACCATTCTGCTCTCTGTTTCTATGTGTTCAATTTTTTGTAGATTTCACCTATCGGTGAGAACCTGTATTGTTTGGATTTCTGTGCCTCGCTTACTTATCATGTTCTCCAGGTTCACCTATGTTGTCACAAATGACATCAATTCCCTCATTTTTAAGAGGCTGAGTAGTATCCCATTGTGTATATACACCACATTGTAATAAGATAGTTCATTGATTAAGTTCTATGGTATTTATCTTTAGGTATATTCACTCTCTCTTCCCCAATTTTAAATGTGACAAAATCCTGGGGTACCATTATTCTCACATAGTTGCTCGTTAAAAGAATTTATGATTAAGGCCCAATACAGCCCAAAACAAAACAAAAAATTCCCATGCAATCTTCAATGATTGCTAGTCTACAACTTCCAGAGACAACAGTATGCCTTAAAGGGACTAAAAGAAGGAATAATCGGGCCGGGCGCGGTGGCTCACACCTGTAATCCCAGCACTTTGAGAGGCCGAGGCAGGTGGATCATGAGGTCAGGAGATCAAGACCATCCTGGTTAACATGGTGAAACTCCGTCTCTACTAAAAATACAAAACATTAGCCGGGCGTGGTGGCAGGTGCCTGTGGTCCCAGCTAACTCGGGACTGAGGCAGGAGAATGGCGTGAACCCAGGAGGCGGGGCTTGCAGTGAGCAGAGATCCTGCCACTGCACTCCAGCCTGGGCGACAGAGCGATACTCCGTCTCAAAGAAAAAAAAAAAAAAAAGAATTGAATGCCATTTAAGAGAACACAGTAACCTAAAAGGAGAGCAAACCCTGTAACATAGCTGGAACAAATCCAACATAGCTGGCAGTTATAAAAATAAAACTCAATGAAAAACGTGGAAGAAATCGTAAACGAAAAATGAGAATTCTTAAGGCAGCCCAATTAATACACATAGAAGTGTTTCTGGAATTAAAAAATCTTATTTCCAAGTTAAAAAAAAAACAGAAGTGGTCATTATTTAGAAGTATATTCATATTTCAGAAAAACAAATTTGGGAAATTATGTTTAAAATAGAAATCATGAGAGCAAAGCTAAGAAACTCAGAGGACAGATTTAGGAATCCCAATGTGAGAGTTTCAAAGAGAAGAGAAACAAATGGAGGTGAAAATCAAAGACAAAACTTTTTCTAAGTTAATGGTTCTCATCATGTGGTCTCTGGGGCAGCAGCATCAACAGCACCTCAGAACTTGTTAAAAATGCAAATTATCCAGCTCCACCTAGATATGCTAAATCAAAAATTGGTGAATGGGGTCTCACAAAGTGTGTTTTAGCAAGCCCTCCAGGTAGCACTGAGGCATGCTAAAATTTGTTCTAAGCTGAAAAAAACAGAGTTAGGTCTTACGATTTAAAGAGCTCTCAGTTCCAGAGAAGACTATTTAACTCCTTGAACTCATTCAACAAGTAATTATTAATTATCTACTATCTGCCAAGCACGATTCTAGGTACTAACAATATAGCCAAAAACGAGTCAGCAGTCCCTGCTTGTAGTGAGCTCAGAATCTATACGAATAAGTAAAAATGCAGTAAGTCAGAAGGTATTAAGCCCTACAGAAAGAAAGAAATAAAGCAGAGAAGGGGAACAGGAATATTGGAGGTTGAGGAAAAGGAGGTTGGAGTGCTGCAACTTTAAACAGGATAAGCAAAAACATGAAGAAGGTAACGAAGTAAACTATGCAGATAACTGGGGAAAGATAATTCCAGGCAGAAGAAACAGTCAATGCAAAGGTTTGAAGCCAGAGCATATGCCCAAGGAAAGGCAAGAGGCCTGTATAACTAGAGCACAGGGCATTAGGGGACAGAAGGGAGGGGTTAGAGTAGAAGTAAATGAGATCAGAGCAATGACTGAAGCCACAATGTGTAGGCCTTATTAGTTCTTGTGAGAACTTCAGTTTCTATTCTGAGCAAGACAGAAAGTCATAAGGCAGGTATTAAGAAGAGTAAAGACAAGATCTGACATATTTTTAAAAGATTATCTAGCTGCTGTGTTGAAAAGAAACTGTAGAAGCAGCAGGCCAGTTAGGAGGCTGTTACAGTAATCTGAGAAGTGATAGTAGTTCAGACCAGGGTGGAGGTAGTCAGGAGTGGTCAGATACTAGGTATGTTTTGAAGGCATAACTAATAGATTTCCTGACAGACTGGATATGGGTACTGAAAATGAGAAATCAAGGATGACTCCAACGTTCTGAACAAGTAGAAGGATGGAGCTGCTATCAAAAAGATGGAAAAGACTTCAAGTAAAACAGATGGGGGAGAGAAGGGGATAGTGAGAAGTTCAATTTGGGCAAATGGGTTTAAGATGTCAATTAGACATCTAAGCAGAAATGTCAAGTAAGCAGCTGGATATATGAATCTGAAATCTAGGAATGAAATCTGGACTGGATATATACATCTGGGACTTATCAGCACATAGACAGTAAACAAAGATGTAAGATTAAATGAGATTATCCAAGGAGTGCAGACTGAGTTCATATGAGACAGGACTAAGAATTGAGACGGAGTTTTTTGCTCTTGTTGTCCAGGCTGGAATGCAATGGCGCGATCTCAGCTCACCGCAACCTCCACTTCCCAGATTCAAACGATTCTTCTGCCTCAGCCTTCTCAAGTAGCTGGGATTATAGGCATGCACCACCAAGCCCAGCTAATTTTGTATTTTTAGTAGAGATGGGGTTTCTCCGTGTGGGTCAGGCTGGCCTCGAACTCCCAACCTCAGGTTCACCCACCTCTGTCTCCCAAAGTGCTGGGATTACAGGCGTAAGCCACCGGAGCAAAAAACTCCATCTCAAAAAAAAAAGAATTGACTATTATATTTAGCACAGGAGGCCCCTAAAGTCCTTCATAAGAGCAGTTTCTCGGTTACAGTGAGGGTAAAATCTTCATCGGAAGGGATTCAAGAGAGAAAGGACTCCAACAACATGAAGTACACAAAAGATTATTCATTACAGTATTATTTTTTATTGCAACACACTGGAAACCTACATTTGGGCACATTCCTATACCTAAACATAGGACACTGATTGAATAAACTATAGGATATACATATAATGGAGTACTATATAGCTGTAAAAAAAAACAAAAAGAATAAAATCTCTATAAAGTAATATAAAGTGACTTCCATGATATGTTGTCAAGTAACAAAGCAAAATGCAAGAGTATTATAGTATACCACCTTTTCTGTATGAATTAAGAGGAAATAAGAAAATATACATGTACATACTAATTTTTTAGAAGAATATACACAGAAAGGAAAAATCAAAAACATGTGGCAGCCAAGCCATAACAGAGAGTGAGCTTCCTCCTTTTAGAAAGTTGAGAGCTTTCAACCAAACGAGGATCAAAAATACAGAAAAATAATAATAAAATAAAAAGAGGGGATTCAGCTATAAAGCACAAAAGATTTCTGAAAAGTTGCCAGTACAGACACTAACCCCTTTTGATGAAAAAGTCCTGACTATACCCTCAAAACACACAAAGCCAATGGTGGACTGAAATAAACTAAAGTGACAACAAAGTCCCCAAACAAATCAGATTGATTCAGCCTCCTACTCCACCACAGACATGGTGGCACATGTCTGTGGTCCCAGCTGCAGGGGAGGTTGAGGCAGGAGGATAGCTTGAGTCTGGGAGGGTCTAGGCTGCAGTGAGTCATGCTGGTGCCACTGGAACTCCAGCATGGGCCACAGAGTGAGACCCTGTCTCAAAATGAATGAGTGAATGAGTGAATGGAATGGCAGCTTGCTTTCTGAGATTTCCTGGCCTTATTCTCCTTCACTAGTTTGGCTTGAACCTTCTCTTTCCTTCATCTCTCTTGTCTGACCCCAGTTTTCACCACTGTATGACTCTGAAACCTTACCAGGCAGAAGAAACAGTCAATGCAAAGGTCTGAAGCCACAGCATATGCCCAAGGAAAAGCAAGAGGCCTGTATAACTAGAGCACAGGGCATTAGGGGACAGAAGGGAGGGGTTAGAGTACACCTCCCACTCCAGTTACTGGACAGAAGCAGTAGCACGCCCTTTGCTGGAGGTAAATAGTATTTACCTCCGTCTCTATTATTCTTTTATACAAAATGGCTACCATAGGACCCAAACCGAGGGAGGCTGGAAAGAAGAAAGAAAATGAGACCTTCACTAATAAGTTTACTGCCTCTCAGCTCCAAATTCATCCTTTTTTGCCTGCTCTGAGAAAACAGATCTGAGCCCTTTAAATATTTCTGCTTTGCCACCCGGCTTAACGTTAAGCTTTGTAAGTA
This sequence comes from Macaca thibetana thibetana, assembly GCF_024542745.1. Classification (NCBI taxonomy): domain Eukaryota; kingdom Metazoa; phylum Chordata; class Mammalia; order Primates; family Cercopithecidae; genus Macaca; species Macaca thibetana. The sequence continues at coordinate 76,592,487 of NC_065593.1, forward strand.
CAAGGCACTAGAGAGACTTTGCAGGAGGCGAGGATTTTGTTTCTAGGTTCCACCGTGCTTGCTCAGCAGGTTACTGCAGTGTGCATGGCTTCTCCAGCACTTGGTTCCTGCAGCACATGCAGCTTCTCCAATGTCCTACTCCTGTACCGCATAGGAGGTAGGCTTACCCACAGGTCAGCACCTTCTCCCAGAACCCTGCCTCTGATGGTTTTGTAATGGCTACCTTCAGTGAGACATCTCCACTTATAATCACTTTCCTTGGCAGAGCAGATTTCCAGCAAGTTCTGGAGGGCAGATTTCCAGAAAATTCTGCCAGGATAGCATGGTAAAGATCTCTCTGCCACTGGGGGAGCCATGACCATGGCCTTTTTAACAAACTCTGGATGTCAGCTGGGGCTAGGGGAGCACTCTTCCTGCTACAAAATGGAAGAGAGAAATTGAGTAGTAATTGGAAAGGGAAGTGAAGTGAAGATAACTTTTTCTTCTTAACATGGAAGAAATGACAGATGTGAATGCTGATGAGATGGAATCAGATTTTTTAAAAAAACTGAAAGTGGGAAGAATTGCTGAAGCAATGTTCTTGAGTAGGCAAGAGTGGATATGCCAGTGAACAAATGAAAGAGTTGTCTATAGATAGAAGGAGCACAGTTCTATGGTAACTATCAGAATATGTGCATGTAAATGCTGGCAGACGGTAGATAACGACTGTGGGCCTCTACAGAAGTTCTCTTCAACTGTTTCAGTAAAGCAGAAAGAAATGCCATTAGCTGAGGAAAAGAATGTCAATAAGTACTAGAAGTGTGAGACGAGAGGGCAAAGTGTGAAATAATCATCCACCCATTCTCCCACCTCCTAGACTAAGGATATATGGCATGATTATCTGGCAGCATTAGGGTCCCATTTGAGGTCTGTGATCATGAATTTTAAATGAAACTAATTAGTAGGGCTGTGTGTTTTTCACTAAACACATTCAACTTTACGGGTACAGGCATAGAAAAAGTGAAAGGTTGGATTTAAGCAAAAATGTGGTTTTAGTTCAGCAAAGACAATGAATTGAGAAAGAGAAAATGGTGTCAAGGGGTATGTACTGGGATAATCATGATCGATTTAAGCTGAGTAAGGAAGGAAGTGAGGACATCAAGAGGGTAAGACAGCATGAAATGGTGGTAGCAACAATGCATTAGAGGTCCTGGTGGGATTAAAGGATTATTGGAGTCAAGGTACCAGAGGGAGAAAGACTGAAAGATAACAAGCAGTGGTCAGAGGTTGGGACGCATGAAACTGAAATTATGGGGAGGTTGCAGCTGTTAGTCAAGATCCAGGGTATGACTACGGGAGTGAATGGTTGAGGTAAATTGGAAGACAACATCACTGAATGAAATAAATTCAAAGGACTGAAAGATCAAAATGTTGAAAAACTATCTACATGATCAAAATTACCAAGAATTAACATTATAAATAGTATTGGTAAGGTAGAGAGAACTAATTTTTTAAGTATGAAGGGGGAATCCTGTGTAATAAAGAATTTTGCTGACCTTTGTCCCCAGTTCCTGAAAGGTAGTCTCTAAATCCTGGGAATTTCCTGAGTGATTGGAGCGTCTTTGTTATTCATGGTGAGCTCTGATTATTTATGTTAAGAAGATGACTCACGGTAGGTCCCTAGATAGTCTGTGGTAATAAAATGATGCATGATAGGTGCTGGATATGCCAGAGAACCCAGCCACATAATTAAAGAGTTGAGATTCTGACCCATATGAGACTGACCAAGGTGGGGCAGGGACTGAAGACTTACTTCCATCAGTGGTCAATGATTCAATCAGTCATGCTCACATATGAAATGCCACAGAAGACTGTGGACACCGTGTAAACGACATATGATTTGCTACATATCTTTGTGCCAGGAGGGTGATGTATCCTGACTCCACAGGGAGAAGACATCAGAAGCTTCACATTTAGGAGTCTCCCAGCCTTCTGTGTCTCTTTTTGGATGATGCTGATTTGTATCCTTTATGATACAATAAAGCTGTAATCAAACCTATAGTGCTTTCCTGTTCTATCAGTTGTTCTAATTAATTATCAAATGTGAGGGAGTAGCAAGAACCCCTAAATCTTGGCTAGTTGCTCAAAAATGAGGGTTCCTCTGAAATCCCCCAAGTTTGCAGCTAGTGTTTGAAGAGTAGTCTTATGGAGGACTGTGCCCTTAACTTGTGAAGTCTGGCCTAATTCAAGGTAGTCAGTACCAGAAATCATTGTAGGGAATGCCCTACAATGAACCAGGAGATACAGTCAACAACAAGAGGTTGTAGGTAATATAGCTGAATGACATGAGATACAAAGCTAGAGACTTTCAGGTAAGAAAGGAGGAGAATAATCTGAAAGCTGCAAATGGGGAGTAATGAGGACACCTACTCTGTCTCTAGGTCTAGTGATCTGAAAGTTATGTTGACAAAAAAGCTGAAAACAAGAAAAGAGGAAGAATTACAGGAACATATCCTTGAGAAAGTGAGGAGGGGTAGGTTCTAATGGACAACTGGAGGAAATGACCATCAACAGAGAAAAAGACAGTTATTTCATAATAAGGTTGGTAAAGATGCAGATGATGGGAAGATTATTTCTATTTTCTTAATGAAACAGAAAACAAGGTCATCAGCTGACACAGAAGATGGAAAAGAATACTGAAAATGTGAATGCAAGGGAAAGATATAATCATCTAAGCAATGGAAACATGAAAGAACTAGAGTTAACAAGACAGCTGGGCAGCACTAAACCATGAATTTAAAGTCATTAAGTAGTAGCCAAGAATTGAAAGTCAACATAGTTTTTTGCTCGAGCCATATTCACCTATAAGTATACAGGTATAAAACAGATCGAGGTGGTTTTCATCAAGGTTTGGCCAAGCAAGAACAACTCAGAAAGAATAAAGCTGTAATCAAACCTATAGTGCTTTCCTGTTCTATCAGTTGTTCTAATGAATTATCATTAGAAATTCATGATATGAATTTCATATCATGAAGAGGGCTGAAAGTAGACTCAGGAGAGCAAGTGTAATGACAGGTTTTGGGAACTCAGCTAGTTGGAAAAGGAAATGAGGATATGAGGGTACAGTGGAACAGAAAAGGTAGCAAATGAGAAAGTCCCAGTGAGGTCAAAGAATTAAGATTCTTAGGTACCAGAAGAAAGCCAGAAAAATAGGAGGTGGTAGGTGGAGAGTAAAATGTCAGAAACTGATAAAGAAATCAGACTCTCTGGGAGTGAGTTCTAGGCATCTAGTTTTTCAAAGCTCCCCAGTTAATGCAGATGCCCTGAGGGTTTAAAAGCATCTGCATAGGATATGCCACAGAGTTGAATGGCTAGGATAAATCAATGGAGGAGAGGAAGTCAGGAAGCCAGGGTATATTGCATGTTAAGTATTCTTTACCCAAAATGCTTTGGGCCACAAGTGTCTCCGAGTTCAAATTTTTTTCATATTTTAGAATATATGTACCACTGAGCATCCCAAATCTGAAAATCCGAAATCCTCCAAAGAAGATTTCCTTTGAGTTGTCGTATCAGCACTCAAAAAGTTTCTAATTTTAGAGCATTTCAGATTTCAGATTTTCAGATTACAGATAACCTATAGGAAAAGCATCTGTATGGATCCTGAAATCACCAATAATTACATGACTGGAGCGGTAGGAGAGAGCCCAGAAGAAGTTTAGATGCAGCAATAAGAAACAAACAGAACATCTCTGTTCCCAATAGGAGGAGCCACCACTAAAGAACTCTTCAAGAGAAGGAGAGCCCTCAGGAGGAGAGCTAAGTTTCAGGTAGAGCAAGGAAATCGAGATATTGTTTAGAAAAGAGGTTAAAAAGAAATAGAGTTGTACAGATGACTGACAATAAACTCCAGAAGGCATAAAGGAAAGGTTTCAGAGTCATACAGTGGTGAAAACTGGGGTCAGACAAGAGAGATGAAGGAAAGAGAAGGTTCAAGCCAAACTAGTGAAGGAGAATAAGGCCAGGAAATCTCAGAAAGCAAGCTGCCATTCCATTCACTCATTCACTCATTCATTTTGAGACAGGGTCTCATTCTGTGGCCCATGCTGGAGTTCCAGTGGCACCAGCACGACTCATTGCCGCCTAGACCCTCCCAGACTCAAGCTATCCTCCTGCCTCAGCCTCCCATGCAGCTGGGACCACAGACATGTGCCACCATGCCCAGCTAATTTTTAAATTTTTTGTGGAGACAAAGTCTCACTTTGTTGCCCAGACTAGTCCAAACTCCTGGCCTCAAGCAATCCTCCCGCCTCAGCCTCCCAATACTAGGATTAAGAAAGGTGTGAGGATTACTAAAGGTGTGAGCCACCATGCCCTGCCTCGCCACATTTTTTAACAATACAGAAAAGCAAGAGAAGAGAAAGCTCTGTAAATTTAGAAAACGCTTTCCTAAACCCAGCCACATTCTAAAATATTTTTAAAATTTATTTCAAATAAAAATGAGTCACAGAAAAGTATCACAGTTAATCTCACACAAAGTTGCTAGTATAAGAAATGAGAGAATAGGAGTAGAATAACATCCCTACGGACAATGAAGGCATGCCAGAAAGACAGCCCATATAACATACCAAAACTGTTAACATGCTATTGCAAAACAAGATAAAAGATCTTTACTTTAAAGAATAAGACCAAAAAAAGAGAAAAAACTGGGGTCAGAAAGACAGAAACACAGAACTATAAAGACAGGAGTTACTGGCAGCACTGTGTTTCTCATGATATAAAAGGGATAAAGTATACAATGAGATTAAACCTGAAAAGCTCAGGGCATACAAGGATGGTAAAACTGCATGTATACAAGACACTTGTAAAGAAAGGAGAATCAGACTTTTCATCTGCACAAAAGGCTTGAAGACAGTGTTATATAACTTGTATATGCTGTATGAAAAAAAGGATTATGATCCATGAATACTATATCTGGTCAAGACACCTTTCCCTAATCAAGATAAAAGACATCTTCATTCAAGTAAGGATTAGGAAATTATGCCATATATATTCTGAAGAAATTATTCCAAAATTTCATCAAATGCTTTGCTGGCATCTACTGAAATCAACATGGGGCTCCATGTCTCCACCACTCCCAGAGTTGCAGCCAGCAGTACAGATATAGCCAAATCCAAGAACAGTATCACAGAAGACCAGTCCTGAAAATGGCACAGAAATGGCTTCAAGACATTCAGATTCTAAGGAATGCATAATTCTGCCAACAAGCACAACAAAAAAAGTCCTCAAAAAGATTCAGGCCAACATTTCCAAGGCAATGAGCACCATACAGAGGCCAACAGGTGCTCATCAAGCCCAAAGCAATCAAACTGGTACTCTTAAAAGGTGCCAGCCCTAAATTGGATATCACCCACACTATCCATCCCAGTCTCTTTCCCAGCTGTCCATACTGTCAACATACTAAGCTTCAGCAACCAAAGGCCAGTAACGAAGTCAAGGCCAAGGCACAGGATCCATAGAGTCCCCTCCAAAGACTCCAGAATAAAGACTTTTGTCTATCAACTTTTAAGACCAAAGAACTATATAAAACTTGGACTGCTGTCCACAGGGGCAGGCATCTCCCTATGCCATTTTGTATAAATATAATAGGAAGCCCCTAACTGTCCCCCCAAAAAGAGAAATAATCACATAGTTTTTATCTCAGAATGTGTTATTATAAAAATTTTAATATTTTAATGTCCTTGCCTTCCTGGAATAAACTCTACTTGATCATAATATATTACCTTTTAAATATGCGGCTGGATTTATTTTACTAATACTTTATTTTAAATGTTTGCTTCTCTAGTCATAAGAGTGAATTAATGTTTATAATAGCAAAAAAAGGAAATAATCTTAACGTCCATCAGTTGGGAAATAACATAATAAATTATGGTACAATGTGCTACAAAATATTATTCAGCTTTTTAAAATTAGAGTTCCATTTACTGAACTGAAGTGATAGCCATGATATATTGTTAAATGAATAATGCATGTTACTAAGCAATAAATATGATCCCTATTTAATTAGAAAAACAAGAAGCCTGTATATTTATGTGTATACGCTTATATATTTTTGAGCAAAGAGAAACACATTGAAAAATACTCCTCATCGAAGTGTTGGTTAATGTTGGCTACTCCAAGGAGTGTAACTAGAGAAGGGAGAAACCCGAGGGGAGAGGAAAATACTAACTTTTTCTTTATTTACTCCTAGAGTTTATTTCAGTGGTTGCAAGCAGATGTATTACTTTTGTAATTAAAAAAAAAAAAAGGTAGAATGTTAGGGGATAGGGGAGAAATACCCCAGCCGCCCATTATAAGTAATGACAATCAACATTTGTTGACAACCAATAAATGCCTACCTTTAACATATTCAAAGACAAAAGCAGAATTAAATTATCTAAAGCAAGGAGAAGACTCATTATATGAAGTTATTTTAAAATTCAAAACAATCCAATCTGGAACCAGAGTTGCATAAAAGTAGTCTTTCCCAAGTGCATTAAGTGAAACGTCTTCAGGATGAACTATTCTTTATTTTATAACTAGCACAAACTTATCAGTTTATAAAGATCAGGAAAACTAAAGATGAAGTGCATCAAGTGAAACGTCTTCAGGATGAACTATTCTTTATTTTATAACTAGCACAAACTTATCAGTTTAAAAAGATCAGGAAAACCAAAGATGAAACTAACAGAAAAAAATGAGTCAAGTTCATCTAAATAAAAATATTCAATAATTATACTAAAGATACACAGATAAGCAGAAATTGACAAAGTGCTACAGAAATAATTGAAGCTTACGGAACGATTGTTATATGTAAAAAATGTTTATTTAGAAACAGAATGCTTGTTCCTTGGTGCTGCAAAGAAATAGCACTCAAACATAAATTTAATTCTCTCAGCAAGGCCATTTTTACTTTCTGCAGAAAGGGTACACTCGCCAGCAGTTTTGCCACAAAGTGTACACGGAACAAAGGAGACAGGGTCATTTATAACCTGACGTGTCCATCTTACTGCATGTCCAGTTTCCATTGGCTGGAAGGGGACCTCACATTCTGTATTCGTCCCAATTGGCTAGTAACTTAGAACTTTTTAAAAGAGACAAAGGCAGAGGAGAACAAAGGAGGAGGAAGTAACTTGTGGAATGCTAAGAAAGGTAAAAATACCTCCAAATAAGAGGAACAGGCTATGACCTAATGCTTGCTTGGACCAGTATAACCATGCCAGGGCAAATATTTAGGCTAAATTGTGGGAGTTAAGAATATAAAGTACATTGATTTTTTTTTTAATTACAGCTAGTAGATATTTAAGAATGTTAGCACAGGTCTTTGAATAAATTTTGCTTCTAAGAGAACTTACTATTTATTCCTAATTCAACGGGGAGGAAACTTTCTTTGAAGACGAACCTCTACTTTACTTTTTATAAGATTCTAAATAACTGATTATACTACAGAAAAATGGGTAAAATTGTCCAATATATTATTTTACACTGTAAATAGATAAGTCCTTTTTTTTATTAAGTAGGTAGATATCAAAAAAGAAAAAACCCTCCATGCAGTCCACCTTAACTGTCACATACAATGCCTTAAAAAAGAAAGACTACAAAAAGCTGTCAACCTGAGGCACTGGCTGGGGGTAAGGGTGTAAGGAGCAAAGCTCAAGTTACTATTCACAAAAAAAGATATTTGTAAAAGTTAAAAATGTTTACATAATCAAACTGGAAAAAAAAGTTGTCAAGGGACTCATCTCAAGAAACACTAAGGTTTGAGATTTTATAGAAAGGATTAAAATTAATTTTTGTCAAGTTCATAGTGTTCAAAAGAAATAGTCCAAAAAAAACGCATAACAGGAGTAGGCCCAGCAGTATCTGAGTTTTTCGGTTTACAGTTATTCAAAAACTCTCTCAGCTCTTATCAAATACTTCACAAAAGAAAATTTAAGGATACGAATAAAATAAATCAGTATCTAAACTACCACGGGTTTCTAAAATGCCCTGCAAGGCTGAAAACGAAATCAAGACAAGATAACAAAAAAAAGCTGGAGTGACAATGCCAGTAAAAACTTGGGAGGAGCTGGAACATATCAAAAAAGAAAAATCTAGGATACTTTCCACAGACTAATAAAAATTACCATTTACTAAGTACTAGACATTGTCCTAAGGATTTTCACCAAGATTTTTTCATTTCATCATCATAAAAACCCTGTGAGATAGGTTTTTGGCCCCTCACACAATTAGTGACAGAGCAGTAATTCAAACCCATTTTCATGATTCAAAACTCATAGAGTCATATTCTTTCCAATATATATTGGTTTCATCATTGGAATTTCTAAATTTCTTACAACTGAGCAACAGAACTGTCATCCTATAATATAGGAAAGTCTGAATAATGGCTTTCAAACAAAGTCTCTCTATCTCTCTAAAAAAAAAAAAAAAAAAAAAAACCCAAAAAAGGAAAAGCTAAGATTCTCTGATCCTGAAGCAGAATTTGGGTGTATGTGGTTGGATGGTTATTTATGTGCTTCAGTAAGTCTTCATTCCATAGGCCTACTAAAGCTATTTACATTCATTCACACTAAGTCACAATCCCAGGGTGCCCTAGAAGATTCCATGGAATTTGAACAGAAATAGAATTACAGAGTCCAACAAGTATCTATCAAGTTTCTATAACCTACAACCTAACTAGCTGTGCCTTATCAAATTTCAGCAACCAGAACGAGAAATTGTGGGATTCCTCCACCCAGTGAAATATTAGGAATAAAGGGCTAAGAAGTGACTACCTTCATTTAGGCAGACAGAATTTCCTGAGATCTGAGATTTGAAGCAGATTCTCCAAGCATAAAATGACTAAATCACAATCTCTATATACCCACTCTCATTTCCAAGTTCAATAACTATAATCTACCTACAAGGCTGGATTAGCCAGGGAATTTCCATGGCAGTAAAAAAATGGGGGCTATATTGCTTAATGTTGTCAATCTTTAAAATCAGTTATGTCATCATATGATAATGCTAGCATGGTACTACAGACAAGGAAATAAGAATGGCTATGTGGTTCAAAGATCATCCATTTGGAATAACAAAAGTTTTCCACTATTATTGCTTACGTACTTTTCTTTATGAATTTTATGACTGAAACATTTGCTGATATTTATGAAAAGGAATGTATCAATCACTGCCTTGCTTTTCATAATACTTTGCCACATAAAGAAAACAGTAAAATCTATCAATATTGGCTTACTGAACTTTAGGGAAGTGGCAAATATTAATAGGATATTACGTATTTTTTTGAACTATATTTTTCCCAGGGGTAGAAAAAATATGTAAGACACAGGATTCTGAATTACAATTTTAGCTTTTAAGGAAGAATATGAAATTTCCATCCCCAAGTGAAAGATAATAGTAGTAAAATTAACAACTTATACATAGCAGTCAATAAATATTTAAATGAATGAATATGTTAATATACTCCACAAAAATCCCCCAGTTTTTCCAACATAACTAATCCAACTCAAGTCTTAAACCTTACACACAAGGTGTCTGCCTAACAAACTAATATACAAAATCAAGGTTTAAAAAATATAACAATGATCTTTTACTGCAAAAAATGTGTATGAGAAACTGAGATCCGAGTAAAGAAAAACATTCTACTACATGCTGTTCTCCAAACTCCTCTCCACCTGGGATACTTCTTTTTTTTAAAAAAAAAGATAAAAAAGGAATAGAATCTTAAAACACACTTTGTGAGAGTCTTATTCAGCGTTAGACATAATAAGAGTGTCATCAGGAGGTACAACAGGGCCCTGTGAGATAAATCATTACAAAAGGAAAGTGGCCAATCTTCTCAGTAAATAGAAGGAATTATGCCCTGCAAAGCCCTTCAAAAAAGTAGCTGTTGTATCTCCAACTCATGACATTCAATAAAGACTTAATGGGCACAGGCTATATATTACACCAAGGATGGACAAACTTTTTCTCTAAAGAGCTAGCTAGTAAATATTTAGGCTTTGCAGGCCATATGGTCTCTATAGCAACTAGTAGTCAACTCTGCTGCTGCACCCAAAAACAGCAATACCCAATATGTAAGTAAGTGAATATGGCTAAGTTCCAATAGAACTTTCTTTATGGACAATGAAATTTGAATTTCCTTTAATTCTCATATGTCACGAAGTATTATTTCTCCTTTGATACCTTTTCAACCACCTAAAATTGTAAAAACCATTCCTAGTTTGCAGGTCATACAAAAACAGACAATGGGCTGGATTTGGTCTATGGACTATAGTTTGGCTATAGTTTGGCATTGTACAAAGAAAATCATTTGGCTAAAGTTCACACAGAGAATCTTCTCATCTTCCTCTTGCCACCAGGAAACATAAAAAAGAACAAAATCTGGTTTATCTTTAGGATTAGTTTTAATTACAGTCCAGGACTTACTCTGAATAATATTTTAGATGGTGTGTATATGTATATTTTTCTAAACCTACCTCCTCATGCCTAAAATTCCCTCTAATTCCACAATAACAGACGAGGTTTCAAAGGCATAACCGAGATAACTGTCAACAATCCTTACTCAATAAGTAAATAATGAGCACCTACTATGTACTAACAATACTGAGGCTGAAAAGATGAAAAGTCACAGCGCCTGCTTAAAAGTTCACACATTAGGCTGGGCGCGGTGGCTCAAGCCTGTAATCGCAGCACTTTGGGAGGCCAAGACGGGCGGATCACGAGGTCAGGAGATCGAGACCATCCTGGCTAACACGGTGAAACCCCATCTCTACTAAAAAATACAAAAAAACTAGCTGGGCGAGGTGGCAGGCGCCTGTAGTCCCAGGTACTTGGGAGGCTGAGGCAGGAGAATGGCGTAAACCCAGGAGGTGGAGCTTGTAGTGAGCTGAGATCCGGCCACTGCACTCCAGCCTGGGCGACAGAGCGAGACTCCGTCTCAAAAACAAAACAAAACAAAAAAAACCTCACACATTAGTCATGAGCCAGTCATATTAAATATTTAAAATATGTTACAGCCGGGCATGGTGGCTCACGCCCGTAATCCCAGCACTTTGGGAAGCCGAGGCAGGACAATCATTTGAGGTCAGAAGTTTGAGACCAGGCTGGCCAACATGGCAAAAACCTCATCTGTACTAAAAATATAACAAAATTAGCTGGGCATGGTGGCGCCTGTAGTCCCAGCTACTAGGGAGGCTGAGGCAGGAGGATCACTTGAACCCGGGAGACAGAGTTGCAGTGAGTCAAGATGGTACCATTACACTCTAGCCTAGGCAACAGAGTGAGACTCCGTCTTAAAAAAAAAAAAAAAGTGGTGACAACTAGTATATATACCAAGTGCAAGGGGAGAATAGATAGGGAACATCGTGCCCAAGCCCACCTGGGGGAGTAAGCAAAACCTTCTTCACTCAGAAGACACTGTTTGAGCTAAGGCATGATGGCTGTGAAGCAGTTTGCCCAGAGAACAAAGGAGAGAGCAGAAGTCCACGAAAAAAAGAACTTCATAAAGAAAGGCATGAAAAGGTAAGAGAAGATTACATACTGAAGGAACCACACGCAGTTTACTATCACTAAAGCACTTTGAAGAAGGAAGTGGCAGGCAATGAGTCTAAAGAGGAGGCAGAGACCAGATCACTAAGGACCTTAAAAGGTTTGCTAAGGAGTTTCCATTTTATCCATTCAGTGATGAGGAGCCAATGAAAGATTCTGAAGAAAAAAGTGACATGATCAAATGACCATTTAGAAAGATCACTCTGGGCCGGGCGCGGTGGCTCAAGCCTGTAATCCCAGCACTTTGGGAGGCCAAGGCGGGCGGATCAAGAGGTCAGGAGATCGAGACCATCCTGGCTGACACGGTGAAACCCCGTCTCTACTAAAAAATACAAAAAACTAGCCGGGCGAGGTGGCGGGCGCCTGTAGTCCCAGCTACTCGGGAGGCTGAGGCAGGAGAATTGCGTGAACCCGGGAGGCGGAGCCTGCAGTGAGCTGAGATCCGGCCACTGCACTCCAGCCTGGGCGGCAGAGCGAGACTCCGTCTCAAAAAAAAAAAAAGAAAGATCACTCTGGAAGCAACGCAATGGAAGAAAGGTAGGCAAAGTTGACAAAAACACTGAAAGTGTTTCCTCAGCAATTGGATTTTTAAAAAAAACACACCAACAATATCATTTCTATAATGCAACTACTCAGTTTAAATGAGTGACATGAGACTCTCTTAGAAAGTTCTGATAAAGAAAGGAGTTTAATACACAGTATAAACCATGTAGTGAATAAAGGCAGAAATTGACATTATGGGGAAGAAAAGGCATAATCAAACACCAACATAATTATTTTGCCTCTTAAACTTAGTAATGTTTACCTTCAACTATTCAAGGGAAAACAAGACTGAACATAACAAGATACTCCATGTGTGGCCCACAAAAAAAAAAAAAAAAAAAAAAAAAACTTCTACGACACATCCACAAACACAGCTTTCACATTATTTATAAAGATTTTTTTAAAATAAACTGACCTAATAAATTTGTTTCCAGAAAAAATTAGGGTATTATAGTTACTTTGACCCCTCTAGGAAAAAAAAAAAAAGTCCCAGAAACTTTTTTTCACTAATTGCACAACCTGCTTTAGCCTTCTAAAACTCAGACCCAAAATTCTTGTTCTCTGTGTAATATTACCTTGAATCTTAAATACGCAAAGCAAAATGTCCTCTGAAACAGCGGTCCCCAACTTTTTTGGCAACAGAGACCAGTTTTTCCGGACAATTTTTCCAGGGGGTTGCAGGGCAGAGATGGTTTGGGGATGAAACTGTTCCACCTCAGATCATCGGGAATTAGATTCTCATACGGGGCAGACAACCTAGATCCCTCTCATGAGCAGTTCACAACAGGTTTCGAGCTCCTATGAGAATCTCATGCAGCTGCTGATCTGACAGGAGGAGATGCTCAGGCGGTAATGCTGGCTGGTCAGTCACTCACCTCCTGCTGTGCACCCTGGTTCCAAACAGGCCATGATGGCCCAGGGGTTAAAGACGACTGCTCTAAAAGAAAGAAAAATGGCTGGGCACAGTTGGCTCACACCTGTAATTCCAGCACTTTGGGAGGCCAAGGTAGGTGGATCACTTGAGTCCAGGAGTTTGAGATGAGCCTGGACAACAGGGTGAAACACTGTCTCTACAAAAAATACAAAAATTAGCTGGATGTGGTGGCACGTGCCTATAGTCTCAGCTACTCAGGAGGCTGAGGTGAGAGGATCGCCTGAGCCCAGGAGACATAGGCTGCTATGAGCTAAGATCACACCACTGCGCTCTACCCTGGGAGACATAGTGAGATCCTGTCTTGAAAAAAGAAAAGAAAGGAAAGGGGAAGGGCAGAAGGAGACTGCTTGAGTGGGAAAACACAGCTCTAGTCTTTAAGCTCTTCTTTAACCTATTTCTCTCCGTGGCCTTTTCAAGAAACTTATCAGGGATATACACTCTGCATCACCATTACACATCTCCTCAACTCATTTTTTTTCATCTTAAACAATCTTCATCTAATGCAAGTTACTACAAAAGATGCTATTCAAAGAAACCAAGTGGTAGTTCTCGTGGTATTACAACGAAGTCTAAACCATTTATTTGTATAGTATATTTACAGAGTGCCTTTCCCTCAGAATAATCACAGCATTTCATGACTACAGGCACATTAAGCAAATATAACAATGCTGAGTCTCAATTCATTCAGAAAGAAAAAAAAAAAAGTCCAAATAATTAAACTAGTTTCCAAACTATTTTATAATATTTGTTGCCTTGATCAGACTAGTACTAGAAAAGTAAACAGCCCTCTGCAACAGCTTGTTCTAGCTCCTTGAATTAAAGTCTGCATATTGTACTGTCAGCAAAAATATCCCAGCTAACATTGGTGATTCTGGGTAAGTTCAATCCAATAATATTCAACTAGTGTGCCCAATCAGAGTGTCTCAGATCTAATTTTAATTCCAGTGTAAAAGGAAGAAATATGACAAGGAGAGGATTTTCATGCATTTCTTTTATGCACACTTGTTCTACCATATATTCAATCAGTACCAGCTACCCCAATAGTCCCCTTTGAAATGACTGGATTAGTATACTCCTTTCTAGGGTCTCCTTCCCTCTCCATTCAAAATAATTCATACAGAGTCATTCAGGAAATACTGAAAGAGCAAAGGCAGTTATGGGGGAGAAAAGAAAAAGCAGAGCTAGCATGGGACAGTCAAGAATCCATGATGGAAGAGGGAAATAACCTATTAATATTTAACAATGTCAGTAAAATCCTAATTTGCAAAGCAAATTAAGTTGTACAAGTGAAGTATGCTAAAAAGAACTACCAACCAGTAACCAGTACAAATACAAAGCAAACTCTGAGTGTATGACAATTTATTAAATATATTAAATTACATAAGCACATATCCTGAATAAGTTTTAGCCATAAGCAGTAGATTATATTGAATTCCCATATCAACAAATGTACATAAAAAGGGAAGTGTTTGGTTACATGAGATATGCAATTCACAGCACAATAAGGAAAGGTTTCTGTTGAAAAAGAATGGCAGAAGCGATTTGGCTAAGAGAAGAAAATAACTATTATAATTGTGAAAGATAACGTTCTATTTCTTAAACTGGGTAAAAGGCATATAAGTGTTGGCTGCATTGTGGAGTCTTTATATTTTACTCATTTTTATAAATACTTTCTAATATATGGTCAATATCTTATAAAACAATGTTTAAGTGTAAGTGAACAAACATTTGTTGACATTAGAGGTAAAATGCACATAGGCATCTAATCCATTTGTGCTAATTATGGTACTTTTTAATATCAATGAAAAAGAGATCATAAAAATATGAGAAAGAAAATAGCATAATTTATCCTTAATTTCCCTACAGAAAGTAAGCAGTAAAGGTTTATTGGTGCTCTTAAAAAGGCTGTGTGTGTGTGAATGTGTATATACACACTACACACACGCTACATTAAATTGACTTGAAATTAACTTTTTACCTCTAAAGTTCCCTTAAAATCAACCACCATCACAAATATTTCCTTAACCACATAAAAAGTACTAATACTCCTCTAGGCATAATCCCAGAAATAAATTAAAAAACAAATTCCTAAAGAGAAATGTTCACACTGCAAATAACTGTATCTTTTGTATATATGCAGACTTAACATCTATGTGAGTTGTCCAGGTTTATCCACATCTATAGCACTTGCTTTATGATGGGCACATGCATTTTAATTATGCCTTGTCAATACTACCTTGAGTGAGAGGGCAATATAGCATATTGATGAGAAGCACAGGTTCTGGAGCTAGCATTCCTAAATGGAAACTTAGCTCTTCTACTTCTCAGCTATATAATATTGGACAAGTTATTTAACCTCTCTGTGTTTCAGATTCTCATTTGTAAAACGGAAATAACTGCATACCTCATAGGGTGTTGGAACTGATTAAAACAATGTACAACAGGACTGGCAAAGAATAGGTGCTACATAAATGTGAGCTGTTACTACTAGTACAGCTGGCCCTTGAACAACATGGGCTTAAACTGTGCTGGTCTACTCCTATGCAGATTTTTTTCAAGCAATACGGTATTCATGGGATGCAAAAACCGAGTATACTGAGGGCCGACTTTTTCCTATACATGGTTCCGCACACCAACCGCGGGATTTGAGCACGCGTGGATTTTGGTATATGTGGGGGTCCTGGAACCAATGCCCGGCATACAATAAGGGAAGAATGTAGTAGTAATTGTATTGCACCCTCTTCCTGAACGTACCAAGAACATTCTTAAGCAATGTGATTTCCTGGCTAACATGAAATGCTACCTATATTTAAAATAGACATCAAATCTGAGGCCTGATTAACTGTAAGTTTAAAGCCCTTCAACTCTGAAGAAAATAGGTGATTCACAGATCTACAAAACTACTCTATCAAGAACAATCTGAGAGGACTGGTTCCCCGAGTGCAACTATCAATTTCTTCCCTTACACAAGGGGGCAGTGATAACAAGAAAAGAATCGGGCTCTGTAACACCTCTTCCTACAGACAGTAGGGGGTGGCAGTACATATGGCTTACAGTCAGAACAAAACAGGAAGACCCAACAGAATTCTCTTTATTCTCCTCTGGCCCTTTCCTCTGTTCTTCAGCCCCAACAGCGTCTCAAGGTAAGGGACATACCTACAGAAAAGACTAAAACCCAAAATCAATCAACAAGGAAAATCCATTTTTGTCTTTGAAGCAAATGATCCCTCAATGGCTGAATTTGGATCTAAGGGAAAGCCAATCAGTATGAATCTTCAGATTATCTGGCAAATTACTATAATGAGAACAGCATTCACACATGTAATTTCATTTCTTTACAAGAATTATGACATAAAACATTAAAATCTCATAATTAAGTACATTCTAATGAACACATTTCCATACTTCTGCTTTTGTTATATAGTATATTTACACTCACTGTAAATACATGTAAGTTACATTAAATAGATCACGGAGTTGTCTTTTGTTACTTCTGAAATTCCAGCTATGTTCTGACAATCCTCTCAAAACAGATGTTCTTAAATGGAAGTCAAAATGTTCTGCAGCATGTGGGTAATTTCTTATGAATGTATAATATACACGTACATAAATCTATATAGAGACATAAATATCTAGATACAGAGGGGATCAGGAGAGAGGAAGAAAGACAATGTTTAACGTTTTATTTCGTGCTCATATCCCTAAGAGGATCTATCTACCTGGGAAATGCTGCAACAAGCACTCCACTGACAGTATCCATGTTGTTGCTCTTTATGCCAATTTACTGTATTCTTTTTATTTCACCATCCCAACACCAAGAACATACAAGAATATTTTATTACTGCCGTTCTCTGTAATTAACCATTGTGATAGATACTGGCTCCAACCCCTTAAAATGCCTGAAAATCTATCCCTTTTGTTCACCATACTGTTTTGTATTCCTCATTACAGATATTTTCACCTGTGCAAAAATCAGGAAAAGGGCACATACGAAAAATACTTCCCTTTGCCTAATGATTTTGAACTTAAAATTATGGTCAAGACGTTTGGGGTTTTGTTCGTGTCTTTTCCTGGAGAGGATCAGAGAAGAGAGTGAAAGACACCCGAAACACCAAATCTTCTTCTTAATGTTAATTATCATTGTTTATGTTTTGTGAAGACCATTCTAAACATTCCACACCTGGAACTGAAGACTGGATACAATTGTACCAGTGCTCTACACGCTGATGGCAAAACCTGGAATTATTTTAGCCCTATTTTTTCTTTCCCATCTCACAGCCAGACACAATTTGCTTTTTTTCTTTCACGTGGTTACTTTCTCTATCTCAAAAAAAAATAGCTTATCACAGCTCCTCCAGATTTCCTATGGCAAAATAACTAGCAATAAGTCTTATTAATCTTTTATTATGCTGCACCTCCTTTCCCAGAGGAATTATTAATATCGCTAATAACACTTCGACCATGAATCTCAACGCCACACAGGCCAGCCCATCCTGTGCTTTACCTGGCACATTTCACAACTACTTTTATGCTGCATTCTGGGGGCACATTTTGCAACTCGTTCTGCACCACATTCCCTGCCACGTTTAGCAATCCGCCTCGCATCTTATCCTTGGTCTCCGTCATCCAGAGACGCTCTAGGTACCAAATTCCATGACACCTTCGGTGACAGCCAAGTGGCGACCCCAGACCCCTCTGAAGCCCGCCTTGGTGTCATATTCGGAGCCAGTCTTCCCCACGCCTTGGACACCGAGGCACTTCGCTGCCCATTTCGCCGTCTCCCCGCTCGCCCCCGCCCCTCTCCCCGGAGCCGAGGCTGTGGAGGCGAACGACCCTGTCACTGAAGGGACCTTTCCTCGCCCTGCTCCCCAGACCCCTTACCTGCCGCTCTGAGGGGCTCTCTGCACCTCCGGGTCAAGCCCCAGTCCTCGGGGTCTCCTGTGAGGACCGCGCCGCCCGCCGGCGCCGCCCGCGATTCCCAGAGCACCTCGCAGCCCTCCGACGCCCCGCGGCGGGTCTGCACCCCGGAACGGCGCGGCGGGGCCTCGCAGCCGGCGAGCGCAGCCCGCGGCGGTGCTCCTGTCAGCGGCGGCTCGGGGGCCAGCTCCAGCCCCTCGGCTCGGCTCGGCGGCGGCGGGCGCCTCGCTCCGCCTAGCGCGCGGCACAGCCGGGAGGTGAGCGCGAGGGGGATGGGAATGGGGGCGGGGCCGCCCGAAGGAGGCGCGGAGGGCGGTGGCGGCGGGAGGGCAGCGCCAGCAGCCCGGGGCCGGGCGCTCGGAGCGCTCGCAGCTTCCCCCGTCGGGCGGGCGGCTCGCGCGAGGCGGCTGTGCCAGCGGGCCCCGCCGGAGCAGCGCGCCCAGCAACCCGCGCCCTGCCGGCCGCTCGCTAGCGCCGCCGCCGCGCTGGGGGCGTCGCACCCTCGGAGGCCGCCCGCAGCCCCGCCCCCTCTGGGCCGGGGTGGGGAGGGGCGCGAGCGCGGAGGGAGCGCGCGTGCGTGGGGGCGCGTGCGTGGTGGAGCGCGCGCGCCCCCGCCCCTTCCACAGCTTGGGGGTGGGGAACGGCTGGAAGAGGGAGTGGGGGCGCAGCCCTCCTCCGCGCGGAGAGACGGGGCCCTGGTTCTGGCGCTCTGGGATGTCCTGGCATTTCTGATATCCCCGGGGGGCTCGGACTTGTGGGTGGCATTTGGAGGGGCAGCGGGGAGGAAGCTCGGTAACTGACAAGGCCCTACATAGTTGGGCTCCGCCCCCAGGGGTGATGTCACTCTCGAGGTGGCTGCTGCTGTCACGTGCGCCCATTTCAGGGCCTGTCCTCCTGCTTTGATGACCGGAACGCTCCCCTAGATCTCCCCCACTTCGGTCACCTCAGGCACACATCACTCGGAGAGTCCTTGAAGCCTACAAGTGTCAGTTATTCTTTCCCGAATTCTCAATGGTAGTTTGTAGACGGCTTCAAAAGGCCACGGTTGGCTGTGGGGAGAATCAGAATGAGAAAGAAAAACAAAACAACAGTGGGGTTGGTGGGGAGACGGAGACGTATTTAGAATAATGGCTGAAAATTCACCAACCACAGCTTACGAGCCTGAGGTAAAGTCGCGGCGCTGCTTCTGTCACTGCCAGGTTGGCTAAGAAGTAACGTGGTTTTAAGAGCTGGTGGCAAGGGCGGGAAAGCCACCACATTAATGCCTCGTCGAACGATGTTAGGTTATATTTCACCCTCCACCTAGATCTTCTTCCCCTCTACTCTTTCCCTCCTGTCATAAAACAGCAAGTCGACTGTGGAAGATGTTTAGGACATAAACATCTTCGCGCGCTGCAAGACGATGCGAAGCAATCACCGTGACCAACTGTGCCTGGCCCGCCTTCCCTTCCATAAACTGAGATGACCTTTCGTGGTCATCCAACTTCTTAATCAGATGCCGTGATCGGAAATAGATGCGCCAAATTACATCAATCAAGGAAGCTCTGTGGAGTTTCCAAGGTAGAGAGGTTTGTTTGATAATGGCGCTTTACCCCATCCCGTAGCACTTCATCCAGGAGTTTCTTCGATTTTCAAAAATTAGTATTAATTTCAGAACAATACAAGAAATTGGACATGAACATATCCATCCAACAGCTCTTCTTTACAGTGAATGCTTGCAAAGTCAGAGCTAGAGCAGCTTTGAATAGTACAGCTAACATGGCAAGGTGAAGGGCTGACATACGGAATTTTTTGGTGTTAACTCCAGAAAGTTAGATTAATATAACGAAAACCCATCTACCTATGATGTTAGAGACAAGGCAGTGATTACTTACAGGGGAATTGATTGAGAGGAGACTGGAGCGAGCCTTCTGGTTTGCTGGAAATATTCAGTATCTTGATCTAGTTAATGGTTACCCGGGTGTATACATATGCAAAAAGATCTGTGCGCTTCATGTCAGTTTTTTAAAATCACGTACACACAAAGAAGCATTGCAAAGTCATCATCACTGGAGTCGGAAAACCTCGGTTTGAATCTCAGTATCACACAACACTTACCTGCTATGTGACCTTGAACAGGTCTCTGGACCTTCCTTTCTTCATCTGTCTAAAGTGGGTGATATTAGTACTTACTTCACAGATGGATGTAAGGATGAAACGAAATTTTGGAAAATACTTAACACAAAGCCTGTTACACAATAAGGACTCAGGAAACAGGAGCTATTATGTTATCCTTCTTACCCTCGAATTTACCCTATTTAATTCTCCTTCGGTCTTTTTTAATTTATTTTTAAGATTACTTGGTATCTAAGCCTTTCCCTGCGAGTTTCACTGAGACTAATAACATTCCATCTCTGAGAAATAACAAAAGGCAGTCAGGGGTGTAATGTTGGTTTTCAAACTAGTTCAGGTGGCAGTCCCTAGAAATTATGGTGCTCAATGTGGAGCATCATGAAATGCTGATAGACTTAACTCTGCCATATGGAATTGACACAATTTTACAAGCACTAAATCTGGCTATTTTATGGTTATGCAAATCTCCACATATTAAAAAAATGGGGGCTTTTTTTGTTGTTGCTGTTCTTTTTTCTGAGACAGAGTCTCGACCTGTCACCCAGGCTGGAGTGCAGTGGTGCCATCTCAGCTTACTGCAACCTCTGCCTCCTGAGTTCAAGTGATTTTCATGCCTCAGCCTCCTTCCCAAGTAGCTGGGATTATAGGTACACACCATCACCCCTGGCTAATTTTTGTATTTTAGGTACAGATGGGGTTTTACTATGTTGACGAGGCTGGTCTGGAACTCCTGACCTCATGTGATCCACCCAACTTGGCCTCCCAAACTGCTGGGATCACAGGCGTGAGCCACTGTGTCCAGCCAAAAAATGGTGTGTTTTTAAGAGATAATATGTCTGTGTTTTTCTCTTTAAATTTATTTGCAACTTTTTTACAAGGTAAGAAGCACCAAAAAATTAATAATAATTCACAAAATGAAAACCTTTAAACCCATTTTTCCTGGAAATTAGAAAAACACCATAATTGTTCAATTTTAGCAACAGAGCTCTTTATTGGATTTACCCACAGTGAGCTCTGATAGCTGTAACCCACATGGTCTCCTGCACTGATAAAGTGAGTAACTCTGACTCACTGTCTTCATCATACTTCCAAAGATCAGTCCCCACTGCTTTTAGCCAACCTTTCCCAAACCCCATTTTCATGTGGGCAGTGTCCAGGAATGAACTCACTGCTTCACTCTTTTGATCATCCACCATCCTTCTATTCTGCCAGTTCTCTTCCAGGTAGTTCTACTGTCCAGCCTTATAATTTGCTGCCACACTCTAACTTTGAGGAGGAAACAATATGTCCCTGACAGAGTTGTGGGTGGGGCATAGTAGGGACAGAGAGCAACATTGCAGTGAAAAGTCACCTCTGTTCTCTACTCCTCTCCCTGATTCCCTTTTCTGTCACTGTTACCTGAAATCCTGAGAATGCTAATTTTATTACCTACTAAAAATCCATTCCAGTAAAGATGTTAATTTAGTCTATAACTTAAATTTGGAAACGTAACGTATGCCGTGTAATAAGAACGTGCAAATAATTGTTCATAACATAGCCCATCCTTACTCTGTACCTCCCAACATTTTAGCATCATCTGTATTATTCAAAATGCCCTTTCTTGCCCTTTCACCTCTGCACTATCAACCACCTCTGCATATGGTGTCTTCTCTGGCTACCCCTAAGTCTCTCTAGCTATCTATCTATCTTTTTTTTTTTTTTTTTTTTTGAGACAGGGTCTCACCCCCATCACTCAGGCTGGAGTGCAGTGGCACCATCATGGCTCACTGCAGCCTCTACTTCCCAGACTCAGGTGACCTTTCCACCTGAGCCTCCTGAGTAGCTGAGACCAAAGGTGCACATCACCATGCCCAGGTAATTTTTTATATTGTTATATAGTTGGAGTCTCGCCATGTTGCCCAGGCTGGTCTCAAACTCCTGGGCTCAAGCAATCCACCTGCCTCAGCCTCCCAAAATGCTGGGATTGCAGGTATGAGCCACTGTGCCCAGCCCTCTAAGTCTCTTAAGTAAACCATCAGGTTCACCTTTTTCTACCCTTTTCCCTTAACTCTCTCCCCCTAAATAAAAAGTAATACCATCCACCACTGAGTGATCACCTACTGGCAGCAAATATTTCACCAGCTACTTTATATGCACAACCTCATTTAATCCCCACAACATCCTATCAGATAAGTATTATGTTAATTTTTTAGATGAGGGGGGTCCTGAGAGGTTGAATAACCAGCCCAATTTTACACTCAATGATAGGTAGAGCCACAGACTGAACCTAGACATAAACTTTATTCTCTATCAGTTACCCTGGAGATTGCCATACAAAGTGTAAAGGAGAACAAAGAATACATATTTTTTAAATGTGAGTTGCCAGTTGCTCATGCCTGTAATCCCAGAGTCTCAGAAGACTGAGACAGGAGGATCACTTGAGGCCAGGAGTTGGACGCCACAGCGAGCTATGATTGCACCACTGCTGTCCGGCCAAGGCAACAGAGTAAGACCCCCACTTAAAAAAAAAAAAAAAGGAAGCCATGTCATACAATGAAAGGATTTCTAAAAGGTTGATGTAAATGAGACTTTCCTCACTGATTGTTTTTCATAATCTCATTTCTTGTTGATCTGTGATTAATTACTTACCCAAGAGCTTCAACATTTTCCCCACCAACTCTACCTCAGCCTTTTGATGAATATTTGATATTTCTAGATGAACACTTAAAAACATTTCCACATAGAGGAGCTACTACTTAAAAGAAGTTTCTAGTAAATCCCTTTTTTGTAAAATGAAAAATGCATGTAAAATGTGAATAAACAAATGCTCATATATTTTTACATTGACATTTATAAATGTTTGACAAATATTTACACCTACTGTTCGTATATAGCTGTGATAAGTGCCATGGGGCATATAGAATTGATTGGAGGAAAGTCTTGCCTACTTAACTGTCATAATCTATTTGAGAAACAGAATGCTGAAAACATTTAAATATATAATATAGTATATTATAGAATTAAGTCTCAACATGAATAAAACAGCAAGTTCTGTAACAAATTACAAGTAGGAGGGATGCAAGTTTGACTGGGATGGTATAGAATTGCTTCTTGAGAAAAGCAGAATAGGAAAAAGAAATGGTTGGAAAGAAGGAAGGAAGGGCCCTGAGAGCTCGACAAAAGTCCAGAGGAAGGAATGAATATGACAACCTCTTAGGTCAAAGAATGGATCTCTTTTGAAGATGAGTTGCTTTCTTAATAAAGACATGAACTCAGCTGCCATTAGGACATGTTCTCTCTCTCATTTCTGACCTTTTTGTATTAGGCTCTGTCTCTTCTCATTCTGCATCTGAGCATTCTCTCTGTTTCTCAGGCTCATGTGTTGTAAAATATATCAGCTAACAGCATTCACAGATTTAGCTGCTAAGGAGAGACTGACTTGATTCTCTGGATATAGAGTACAAAAATTCCAGGAAGGGCTCTGATTGGCCCAGCTTGGATCAAGAGCTCTCTTGCAGCAAATTCCAGGGGTGTACATTATAAATTGTGCAACATGTGTTTAAGTATGAACGCATTTATTTTCTCTGAAGAGGGGATCCATTGGTTCCATTAGATTCTCAAAGGAAGGGATTTGTAATTCAAAAGCAGTAAAGAGCTACTACAAATACCAAATATGCCAAAACCATCTCTCATTTCTTCTCTCCCAAACCAGCCCTTCTGACTCCCCTGCTCTGTCACTGATACCCCAGTCTTCTAGACTGCTAGACTTGTTACCTTGTTGTGTTTTGATACTTCACTGTTCTTTACTCCCTGCATTTAGTTATTCGGTAGATTATGTTAATTTTTCCCATGCAGTGGTTGTTAGAACTATTCTTTTCTGTTTCCACAGGCACAATCCTTGACTATCAGCTGTCATCTTCTTTAGCTCACTAAATAGTAACATCTTCTTAACCAGATTCTTACCAGTTGTCCCTTCCTTCTCAAATCCACCCTATTAGGTGAGTGTTTTAAACTGCCTTTCTGTCATTCTTCTGCTGAAAGACTCCATGGTGTCACCTTTCCTGGGCAGTAAGAAAGACCCCGTGCAGTCTGGTCCAGGCCCATCTTTCTAACCTTTTACCAACTGATGTCTTATCTCCTTACTAGTAAATGCTGTCCTATTCAGCCACACCTGTTGCTCAATGATCTGTTCTTTAAATGTGAAATGTGTCTATTTGTAGTTCACATCAATGTTTGTCTTTATTAAGAAAACAACTCATCCTCAAAAGAGGTCCATTCTTTGACCTAAGAGGTTGGTCCCTTCCCTCTCTTCTCCATCCATTTCTTTTTACTGCTTTGCTTTCCTCAAGAAAGCGAAGTAGAGCTCCAGAAGAAGTTCCATACCATCCCAGTCATCCCAGTGAAAGTTGTATCCCTCCTTCTGTGATTTATTACAGAACTTACTGTTTTACTCATGTTGACACTTAATTCTGTAGTATAGTATGTTACATATTATATATTTAAATGTTTTAAGCCTCTTGTTTCTTAAATATATTACAGGTTCTGAGGGATAGTCCAGTCCTTTAATGAGTCTGGAATTCCATACAGGCAGACGCCTAGTTAATTTTTTACACATTCTTACCCAGTTTCTTACTTAATACATTCCTGGTAATATATACAAATGTCGATTATGCAAAAATTAAATGCACTGAATATTATAGAAGCACAGCTTCATTTCTAGGGAGCTGAAAAATAGTATTCAATTCCTACTTGCAATTCACCTTTTTTTTTTTTTGAGACAGAGTTTAACTCTTGTTGTCCAGGCTGGAGTACAGTGGCGCAATCTCGGCTCACTGCAACTTCTGCCTCCTGGGTTCAAGCAATTCTCCTGCCTCAGCCTCCTGAGTAGCTAGGATTACAGTGTGCACCACCATGCCCAGCTAATGTTGTATTTTTTTAGTAGAGATGGGGTTTCACCATGTGGGTCAGGCTGGTCTCAATCTCCTGAGCTCAAATGATCCACCCTCCTCGGCCTCCCAAAGTGCTGGGATTACAGGTGTGAGCCACCACGCCTGGCCTAATTCACCTTTAAGATACAATCTTTGATAATGTATTTCCAGCAGGTATTATATGTTCTACTTTTGTCCTAATTAATATCTACCTGACAGGGTAAGTTAAAGTTTCACGGCTTTGTATGTAGCCAATGACTCCTCCTTTGCTCAATTGTATTGTTTCAAAAACCTGTGCTGCTTATTACTAGCATCAGCATTTTTATTTTTCCATTTTCGACTCATAGTTGTAATGGTGAGGAAAATGTAATAAAGTTTCAAATGATTACATAAACATATACCAAAAATAGTGATGCTACTGAAAATAGGCTCTGCTGGGCATGATGGTTCATGCCTGTAATCCTAGCACTTTAGAAAGCAGAGGTGAGAGTATCGCTTGAGCCCAATAGTTAGAGACCAGCCCAGGCACCATAGTGAGACCCTATCTCTACAAAAAATAAATAATATCCAGGCGTGGTAACACAGGCCCGTAGCCCCAGCTACTCAGGAGGCTGAGGCAGGAGGATCACTTAAGCCAGGAAGTCGAGGCTGCAGTGAGCCATGATCATGTCACTGCACTCCAGCTTGGGCAACAGAGTGAGAAAAAAAAAAAGATAAAGAAAAAAAAAAGAAAATAGACTCTTGACTTGTAGGCTGCGCCACTGTACAAGAGCTTAAAATATCCAGTCATCAGCAGATCAGCAGATGCATAAATGTCACAATTCAATGTATAAAAAGTGACTGAGGGATGACATTGTATAATGCAAGAAAGTTTTAGTTGATCTAAAGTTGAAACCTCTTTGCGCTGGTAGCTCACACATTTATTTTTCAAGAGCAATATGTTTTTAAAAATGCCAAAATACAAAGATTATGCCACCGAGCCACCACATATAAGACCTGAATTTTGAGTTGATTCTCCAATAGTTGTATGGGTTTTCATGAACCTGATATATGCCCTCACTCAGAGCACATAAGTAGTTATAAGGTCGTTAATAAATATTACTATATTCCACCTATAGGGAATTCAAAATTCAATAAAAGACTGGGATATCTCCTGGAAGCCAAGGATAAGAGTATGGTGGATCTGTAGACTCAACTGCTGTTAGGAAATGTTCTGTCTCTCACTTCTGACCTTTTTTTTTTTTTTTTCTATCAGACTGTCATTCTGTCTCTCTCTTCTCATTCCGCATTTGATTTAGCTACAGGGTAGGGTGGGGTGGGGGGAAGTCAGCAGCAAAGGAGAAAGATTGGCCATTGCAGAGAATGAGCCCACAATCATGGCTTAGTACCACAGCCCATATCAATTAGGCATGAGTAAAAGTAAAGGTAAGCATACAAAGAGTAGTGTAAATTGTTTTATTTCGTATAATGGAATACACTTAAATTTCTTTTTAATCAAATGAGGCTTTAGACAGATGTCAATTTTTTTAAAATAAGACAATTATAGTTGGTTGATGTGAAATGTAGAGAGGTTTTAATTATTTAAAATAATGGTGGGGGCGTGTGCCTATAGTCCCAGCTACTGGGGAGACTGAAGTACGAGAATTGCTTGAACCTGGGAGACAGAGGTTGCAGTGAGCCGAGATTGTACCACTGTGCTCCAGCCTGGGCAACAGAGAGAGACTCTGTCTCAAAAAAAAAAAAAAAAAAGGAAAATAAACATAAAAAATGTATAGAAGAGGTGGGGGAAAGAAGGTATAGATTGAAGGTATAGAGGTAGAGGAAATGAAGGTATAGATTGGACCTTATCCCATTCAGCTGAAGCCCAATGAGCTTCAGATTGACTACGTTGAGTCAATCCAGCCTGACACACACCCTAAAAGGAACAAAGGGGAGTAAAGAATCAGAATTCAGGCTGGGCGTGGTGGCTTATGCCTGTAACCCCAGCACTTTGGGAGGCCAAGGCAGGTGGATCACGAGGTCAGGAGTTTGAGACCAGCCTGGCCAACATGGTGAAACCCCATCTTTACTAAAAATACAAAAATTAACTGGGCGTGGTGGCACGCACCTGTAGTCCCGGCTACTCAGGAGGCTGGGGCAGGATAATCTCTTGAACCTGGGAGGCGGAGGTTGCAGTGAGCCGAGATCGCACCACTGCACTCCAGCCTGGAGACAACAGAGTGAGACTCTGTCTAAAAAAAAAAAAAGAATCAGAATACAATAGAGGAAAAGGGAAAGGGGCATTTTAACATATTGTTACCAATCTAGTAATTGTAATGAAACTTCATTTCATTACCGACTTGGAACTTGTCTATCTGAAAATCTGATCTATCAGGAGCACAGCAAAGAACCAAGGGAATAAAGGAGATGGAAAAAGGCCTCTGGAGAAACGGAGATCACTATGTTCATGCCCTGAAGATCATGCCCATTACTCCTAGACATTCATCAAAGCCCCTTCTCAGAGGCTATTTTTACTTGGATTTGATTTTAGAAAAGTTGGCAATCTGATCTTCAAACCCATAGAAAAGTAAAAGCAATAAACTGGAAGGAGGAGAAACTATCACAGCAGTCATGCAGACAGCAGTGAGAAGAGAAAGCTGGAAAGCTGGATGACTTTTTTTTTTTTTTTTTTTGAGGTGGAATCTTTCTCACACAGGTTGGAGTGCAGTGGCACTATCTCGGCTCACTGCAACCTCTGTCTCCTGGGTTCAAGCAATTATTATTATTATTTTGAGATGGAGTCTCCCTCTGTCGCCCAGCCTGGAGTGCAGTGGTGCGATCTTGACTCACTGCAACCTCCGCCTCTCAGGTTCAAGCGAGTCTCCAGCCTCAGCCTCTCGAGTAGCCAGGATTACAGGCACCCACCTCCATGCCCAGATAATTTTGTGTAGTTTTAGTAGAGATGGGGTTTTACCATGTTGGCCAGGCTGGTCTCAAACTCCTGACCTCGTGATTCACCCGACTCAGCCTCCCAAATTGCTGGGATTACAGGCATGAGCCACCACTCCTGGCACTCAAGAAATTCTTGTGCTTCAACCTCCCAAGTAGCCACCACCACGCCCAGCTAATTTTTTTGTATTTTTAGTAGAGATAGTGTTTCACCATATCAGCCAGGCTGGTCTCGAACTTCTTGCCTCAAGTGATACACCAGCATCAGCCTCCCAAGGTGCTGGAATTACAGGCACGAGCCATGACGCCCAGCTGAAAGCTAAATGTCTTTAAGCAAGGTGTAGATGAAAAAAAAAGTGTAAATATTAACTTAATGATCAAAAAACACAGTAATTTAATTCCTTTAGCATAGGGGAAAACAGCCCTACATACCTCTGTAAGCCTTGGGGAAGAAACTTTTAAAACTGATATCTATATTAACCGTGAGTAAACAAGAAGGTTAAATTACATTCAGTATAAAGACACTCCCTGAGTTAGGCAACACTCAACTTTATGTAAATAGTTCCATAAGGCACATAATAAAATTTTAAGATGTGGGAGGTTTCATATCACATTAAGAAATGCAAATAAGTCAAGTATACAAATGAACACTACAAAGTAGGTACATAAGGCCAGAAGTTGCAGATATAAGGAGATAATGGCCCTCTATGGGCAATCTTGCAGAGCTCTGTTCCCACGCAGATTCTCACTGCATTGGCTGGTGTTATGACACTGCTATTTGTGTATTTCCTATTTTATTACTTTCTAATTGTATTTGTCAGGGTTCTCTAAAGGGACAGAACTAATAGGATATACATATATATGAAGGGGAGTTTATTAGGAGAATTAACTCACAGGATCACAAAGTGAAGTCCCACAATAGGCCGTCTGCAAGCAGAGGAGCAAGGAAGCCAGTCTGAGTCCCAAAACCTCTAAAATAGGGAAGCTGACAGTGCAGCCTTCAGTCTGTGGCGGAAGGTCCAAAAGCCCCTGGCAAATCACTGGTGTAAGCCCAAGACTCCAAAAGTTGAAGAACTTGGAATCTGATGTTCAAGGGCAAGAAACATCCAGAACGGGAGAAAGATGAAGTCCAGAAGACTCAGCAAGTCTGCTCTTTACAATTTCTTCTGCCTGCTTTATTCTAGCCACGCTGACAGCTGATTAGATGGTACCCACCTAAATTGAGGGTGGGTCTGCCTCTCCCAGTCCACTGACTCAAATGTTAATCTTCTTTGGCAACACTCTCACAGACACACCCAGGAAAAATACTTTGCATCCTTCAATCCAATCAAGTTGACATTCAATATTAGCCATCACACTAATCATGTCCCCAAAGTAACTAAGTGATAGGAAGACTACAGGATGAGTCTGTGAATAAGTAAATTGAATAGAAGCAAAATATTTAAAATTTAAACAATTATGTATGAAGGTATTTTCAACTTATCATAATTTTGTGTTATCCAAGACCTTTCAGGGAATGTCTATATTGTGCATAAGAAATAACACTTATAGGCCGGGCATGGTGGCTCATGCCTATAATCCCAGCACTTTGGGAGACCTAGGAGGGCAGATCACCTGAGGTCGGGAGTTTGAGACCAGCCTGACCAACATGGAGAAACACCATCTCTACTAAAAATACAAAATTACCTGGGTGTGGTGGTGCGCACCTGTAATCCCAGCTACTTGGGAGGCTAAGGCAGGAGAATCGCTTGAACCTGGGAGGCGGAGGTTGCGGTGAGCCAAGATCACACCATTGCACTCCAGCCTGGGCAACAAGACCAAAACTCCATCTCAAAACAATAAAACACACTTTGGGAGGCTGAGGCAGGTGGATCACGAGGTCAGGAGTTCGAGACCAGCCTGACCAACATGGTGAAACCCCGTCTTTACTAAAATACCAAAATTAGCCGGGCATGGTGGCGTGTGCCTGTAATCCCAGCTACTCAGGAGGCTGAGGCAGTAGAATAGCTTGAACCCGGAAGGCAGAGGTTGCAATGAGCCGAGATCGCACCACTGCACTCCAGCCTAGGTGACAGAAAGAGACTCTGTCTCAAAAAAAAAAAAAAAAAAAAAAAGAAAAGAAAGAAATACCACTTATAAATTTTAAGAATTCAAAACAGAACAAAGATTTATATAAAAATATGTTTATAACAGTAGCATTTAATGTCTTTAAAATTGGAAACAATCTAGTTAACCAATGTTTAAAAATAGTTCAATAAATTATATTATGTAAATATTTGATAGATGATTATGCAACCATAAGAACTATATTAGTCAGAAAGTTTTTATGGAATAAATTTAAAAGACAAGATATGTGCAGCATAATCTTAACTATGTACAAAATATATAGAAAGAAATATATAGAAAGAAGATGGGACAAAAAGATCCCATTAATAATAGCCACCAAAAAAGATGTTTTAAACCTAGGATCAAACTGTATGTGTGATGCCAACACAAAGCCAAAATATTCGCTGGAAGACATTTTTAAAACCTGAGTATATGAAAAGGTGTACCATGGTCCCTGATGGGAAGACTCAATATTGGAAAGATGCCATTTTTACCCAAATATTTGATAAACTCAATGTAATCCCAATCAAAATTACAATAGGATTTTTAATGAAATTAACATGTTAATTTTAAAATGCATCTGGAAGAATAAATACTTAAGAAGAGCTGGGACTTTTTTTTTTTTTTTTTTTTTTTTTTTGAGACAAAGTCTTGCTTTCTTACCCAGGCTAGAGTACAGTGGTACAATCTTGGCTCACTGCAACCTCTGCCTCCCGGGTTCAAGTGATTCTCCTGCCTCAGCCTCCCAAGTAGCTAGGATTACAGGTGCATGCCACCATGCCCGGCTAATTTTTGTATTTTTAGTAGAGATGGAGTTCACCATGTTGGTCAGGCTGGTCTCGAACTCCTGAGCTCAAGCAATCCGCTGGCCTTGGCCACCCAAAATGCTGGGATTACAGGCATGAGCCACTGCGCCCAGCAGGGACGTTTTTTTAAGTACAATGAGGAACCTTATCCTACCAGCTATCAAAACATTTTATATAGGCCACTGGCCCTGGCTAAAAATCAATAATAAACAAACAAACCATATTATACAACAACAGTAATTAGAGTATGGTATTGGCTCACAAACAGAAAAATGATAAATGAAAGAAAATAGATCATCAGCTACTGGCACAAGTGTGTGTGGAAACATTTCAAATAATTGAGAATGGGTGTCAGGACAACTGGTTATGCATTTAAGAAAATAAGATATATCTGGCAACATGACAAAACTCCATCTCTACAAAAAAGGTGCAAAAATTAGCTGGTCATGGGGGTGCACATCTTTAGTCCCAGCTACCCAGGAGGCTGAGGCAGGAGGATCACTTGAGTCCAGGAGGCAGAGGTTGCAGTGAGCTGAGATCGCTCCAGCCTGGGCAACAGAGCAAGACCCTGTCTCAAAAAACAAAAACAAAAACAAAAAAACCAAGAACAAAAAACAAAACAAAACAACAACCTCACACCATTCAAAAATAAATTAACTCCTTCTTCCCGGTGACTGGTATGGACCAAGTTCAGAAGCAGCAAGCAGGGTGAGGCCAATGTGGCTGGGAATGCATAGCTCGAGGCACACAAGAGGCAGACAGCATGGCAGGGACATTTGTTATTTACAAGGGTATTACAATAAAATTAGGAAGTATATTGAGGATGGTGAGAATGAGTTTCTCTGTGTTGGAGAAGGGAGAAGCCTAAACTGAACCTTATGATGCTGGGTTGGAGAAATCAGTGTGTTTTGTATGTCTATTTCCTGGTTTTGATGCTTGTGCTGAGTTTAGGTAAGATAATGCCCTTGTTTTTAGGAAATACACACTGAAGTATTTAGAGTTAAGGGCTTCGTTTCCTCAATTAGTCTCAAATGCATCAGAAAAAATATCTAGTATGTATATAGTGTATAGGTAGGGTGGAGGAGAGAGAAGAGATGAAGCAAATGTAATGAAATGATAACAATTAGGGGATCAAGGTGAAGACGTTATGGGAGTTCATTGTGTCATTCTTGCAACTTTTCTGTAAGTTTGAACTTATTTCAAAATATAAAGTTTGAAAAATAAATTCCAGATGTGTCAGAAATCTAAATAATTCTCTTTCTTAGAACCTATGCCCCCAAATACTCTCACGTATACACAAATATATTACATAAGAGTCCTACATTCTTGATCATAAAGAAAAGTTAGATATATAGGAATATGCTTCAATAGGAAATAGCTTGATAAATTGTAAAATGTTTATACCATGGAATGTTGTGTAGGCCTTAAAAAGAGTGGCAGGGCACGGTGGCCCACATCTGTAATCCCAGCACTTTGGGAGGCTGAAGCGGGTGGATCACGAGGTCAGGAGTTTGAAAGCAGCCTGGCCAGTATGGTGAAACTGTGTCTCTACTACAAATACAAAAATTAGCTGGGCTTGGTGGCACATGCCTGTAATCGCAGCTACTCAGGAGACTGAGGCAGGAGAATCGCTTGAACCCTGGAGATGGAGGTTGCAGTGAGCCAAGATCATGCCACTGTTCTCCAGCCTGGGTGATAGAGTGAGACTCTGTCTCAAAAAAAAAAATAAAGTAGACCAGGCACAGTGGATCACACCTGTAATTTTAACACTTTGGGAGGCTGAGACAGGAGGATCGCTTGAACCCAGGAGTTTGAAACCACCCTGGACAACATAATGAGAGCCCATCTCTACAAGAAATTTTTAAAAATTAGCCAGGCCTGGTGGTGTACACCTGTAGTCCTACCTACTCAGGAGGCTGAGGTGGGAGGATCACTTGAGCCCAGGAGGTTGAGGCTGCAGTGAGCTGTGATTATGCCACAGCATTCCAGCTCTAACCTGGGCAACAGAGCAAGATCCTGTCTCAAATAAATAAATAAACAAACAAACAGAATAAGATTTATATGTACTGACATGGAAAGATCTTGAAAATATAGTTAAATGCAAAAACAAGTGGACCAATAGAATATGATCCCATTTATGTTTTTTTTTTAAGTTTAAAAAAAATTGCTATGGGGTAGCATGTGTGTGCACATACATGTGTATCTGTGCTTACAGACACATAGAAAATGGTCTGAAAGAACACACATTAAGAATCTGCTGAGCTCGCGTATGTGGGAGATGGGGCCCCATGGCCTCCCCCTGCGCCTCCAGGCCAGCCAAGTCCGCATCTGCCCTGTGGAGTTCAACCCCCACTTCGTGGGCCTATGATACCCAAGGTGGAGTGGGCAGCGTTCCTGGAGGTGGCTGATAACTTGCGCCTGCTCCAGGTGCCTAAAGGGCCGGTTGAGGGATATGAGGAGAACAAAGAGTTTCTGAGGACCACGCACCATCTGCTGCTGGAGGTGGAAGTGATGGAGGGCACCTTGCAGGGCCCAGAGTCTGGACATATGTTCCCCATCAGCCACGGGATCCCCAACATGCTGCTGAGTGAAGAGGAAACTGAGAGTTGATTGTGCCAGGCGCCAGTTTTTCTTCTTATGACCATGTGTATTTTTGTTGATGTATGCCGTTTCCGAATTCTGCCATGCATGTCCCCAACCCTTGAGCCAATGACACACCAAACACACAGTGTTCTTGAGCTCAATGGTGTATACATATTTTTCTCATGAAAGGTTCAAAACCAAAAAAAAAAAAAAAAAAAAGAACACATATTAAACTGTTAGCAATGGTTAACTCTAGAAAAGGAGAATGGTACTATTCTTTCCAATTTTTCCATAGTGGCCATGTAATCCTTTAATTACCAGTTGAAAAACAGCCTAAGTACAAAAAGGCAGGAATATGTACAATACATTCTCAAAAGATTTCCCCTCAAGTTGATCACAATATTTAGTGTTGGGAATTATCTTTATATACCTGTAAAATTCCTAATCCAGATCCCACATATAGGGAATCGGCCTTCCAATGGACTGTGCCTGGGTACACTTTATCATTCACTTAACAGAGGATTAGGCAGCCTTCTGAGCCACTCCCTACTTGCTGGGCGACAGTCCAGAAGTGAATTCCCTTGCAGCTTTCCAAAAGGAGGTCAAACAAGTCCTCGGGGAGTCTCAATGGAAAGAAGTTGCCAAAGGCTAAATTTGGCATCCAAGTCAGGCCCTGGACTGGGATAAACTTGTGCCAGCACTTTTCACTTATGCTTTCAAGACCTTGATCAGAATAGGCAGAACTAGACAGCTCTTTCCAAGAGCAGCTTAGCAGCCCAAACTAGAAAAACTTCCCAAGCTAGAGTTTTGGGGTGAACCTGAAACTGTAAAATTCTTTCTCTACCTCCTTGACTTCTACCATCTCTTATTTGAAGGGATAATTCTTGCCAACCTGATCAGAGCCCCATTTTAGCCCTATTCAAGACAGAAAAGGAAGGCTGGTATAGTTTTATTTTTCTCCCCCTACCACCTACTCCCCAGCTTTTTAGGTGTAACTGACCAGTTTTGCATTTAATTTGTCTTGTTTGGTCTTGTCTTTTCATACAATATTTTACTGAATGGTAATTCACAAACCATAAGAATAATCATTTAAAGTATATAATTCAGTGATTTTTAGAATATTCACAGAGCTGTGTAACTGCCGCCACAATAGATTTTAGAGCATTTTCATCACCCCAAAAAGAAACGTTTTGCGCATTAATGGTCACTTCCCATTTCTGCCTCCTAGCCCTAGGCAACTACTAATGTACATTCTATCTCTATAGCTTTGCCTATCTGGACATTTAATATCAGTAAAATGATTCAATATGTGGTCTTTTGTGTGTGGCTTCTTTCACCGAGCATAATGTTCTTGAGTTTCCTCTGCGATGTAACATGTGTCAGTACTCCATTCCTTTTTGTGGCTGTATAATATTCCATTGTATATCTATATCACATTTTATTTATTCATTTATCAGTTGACCAACAGTTGAGTTGTTTCCACTTTTGGGCTATTACGAATAATGCTGCTATGAACATTTACATCCAACTTTTTGTGTGGACATACATTTTCTGTTCTCTTGGGTATATACTTAGAATTGCTGGGACATATGGTAACTGTATTTAACTTTTTGAGGGACTGCCAAGTTGTTTTCCAAAGCAGCTGCACAAGTCTGCATTCCCATCAGCAATGTATGACACTTCCAATTTCTCCACATCCTCGCCAACACTTGATGTTCTCTGTCCTTTTGATTATAGCTCTCCTATCGGGTATAAAGTAGTATTTCTTTGTGGTTTTGATTCGCATTTCCCAAATGATGTTGAACATATTTTCTTTCAATCTCTGCTAAATAAGAGAACGTATTTTCATGTGCTTATTGACCATTTGTATGTTTTCTATTTTTTGTTCTAAGTGACTGTTTTCTTAATTTTGTTTTCAGATTTTTCATCACTAGTGCATAGAAATACAATTGCTTTTGTACACTAATTTTGTATCTTCCAACCTTGCTGAACCTGTTAGCTCAATAGTTGTTTTTGTTTTGTTTTTGAGGCTAATCATCTTGATGAAAAATGTTGCTGAGCCAGGATGAGCCCTCAGCTGCCGTGTCCTACCAGATCTGCTTTTCCCTACTCATTACCCGCTTTCTGTTATCTCTAGGAGGGAAGGCTTAGTGCATTTCTTTTGAAACTTTGCCTGCCCCTGACCTGCCTTTCTCCAATCTGTGTCAGGTGTTTCTTTGGCTACTAATCCTATGTAACTAAAGTTTTTGCCACCACTTACCATAATACAGAAACTGCTAATACCATTTGCTAGGGAACAAAGACTGCAATAAATTCCTCATCTGCCGCATCTTCATAAATATCATTTCATGCATCTGTTCATTTACTGCCATAAAAACCTAGGGTTTATGTGGTCTGGTGTTGGTGTCACTGCACCACCAATATGATGTTTATCATTATTGTCAACAAGTGCTATCTTAGTTCATTCAGACTGCTATAACAAAATACTCCAAACTGGGTAGATTATAAATAGCAGAAATTTATTTCTCATTATTCTAGAGGCTGGGAAGTCCAAAATTAAGGTGCCAGCAGATTCTATGTCTGATGAGGGCTTGTTGTCTGGTTCCAGGATGGAAACTTCTTGCTGTGTTTTCACATGGTAGAAGAGGTGAGGGTTCTCTCTAGTCTTTTGTAAGGGCAAGAATTCCATTCACAAGGGCTCTGCCCTCATGACCTAATCACCTTCCAAAGTCCCCACCTCCTGATACTCTCACCTTGGGGATTAGGATTTCAACACAGGAATTTTTGGGGAACACAAACATTCAGACCATAGCAAGCCACAAAGAGGGGTGATCCCAAAGAGGATTCCACCTCTTCAGACCAAGGAGTAACCACAGACGCAAATATTCCATACTGGCAGAAGAAAGTGAACCAGGGGTAATCTGGAAATATGCCATCAAGCTACCCTCCACTAAGCCAAAGATGAATTGCGTAGTAATTGCTACTATAAAACATAGTATTTTAAATTGCCATCTAAATAAAGTATGACGCAGCCATCAAAAAGAATAAGGGGGCCGGGTGCAGTGGCTCACGCCTGTAATCCCAGCACTTTGGGAGGCCAAGGTGGGCAGATCACTTGAGGTCAGAAGTTCAAGACCAGCCTGGCTAACATGGTGAAACTCCATCTCTACTAAAAATACAAAAAAAAAAAAAAAAAAAAAAAAAAAAAGCCAGGTGTCGTGGCGTACTCCTGTAATCCCAGCTACATGGCAGGCTGAGGCACGAGAATAGCTTGAACCTGGGAGGCAGAGACTGTAGTGAGCCGAGGTCGTGCCAGTGCACTCTAGCCTGGGCGACAGAGCAAGACTCGAGAAGGAGAAGGAGAAGAAGACGCTTTATATAAAACAATTTTCAAGATACACTATTTTGTAAAAAAGAAAATTATAGAAGTCTATGTTGTATCAGTTTTCTACTGCTACTATAGAAAATTAACACAAACTTAGTGGCTTAAAACTACACACATTTATTACCTTATAATTCTGTAGGTCAGAATCTAGTACGAGTCTCACTGGGCTAAAAATCAAGGTGTCAGTAGGACTGTGTTCCCTTCTGGAGGCTTCCTTGTTCATTCAGATGTTGGCATGCTTCAGTTCCATGCGGCTGTAGGATTGAGGCCTCAGTTCTCTTGAGAGCTTTCAGCTTGGTGGAGGCGAAAGGTTTGAGGGCTTCTCTCTTAGCTCCCAGAGGCCTCTCTCTGGTCCTTGGATACAGTCTCCCCTATTTCAAAACTAACAACCAGGCATCCGATCCTTTTACACCGCCATCTCTCTAACTCTTCTTCTGTTGTCACAGCTGGGACTTTTAAGGACTCATGTGATTAGACTTGACCCATCCAGAAAATCCTGGCAAGGAAATAGGGGAGACTGCAGAGTGACAGTTAATGGGTAAGGGATTTCTTTTTTGGGTGACAAAACATTTTGGAATTAGATAGTGGTGATGGTTGTATAACTGAATATACCAAAAGCCACTGAATATACTAAAATAGTGGATTTTATGGTATGTTAATTATATCTCAATTTTTTAAAGTATTAAAAACTATTTGCAGCCGGGCGCAGCAGCTCACGCCTATAATTCCAGCACTTTGGGAGGCCGAGGCGGGCAGATCACTTGAGGTCACGAGTTCGAGACCAGCCTGGCCAACATGGTGAAAACCTGTCTCTACTAAAATACATGAATTAGTTGGGCATGGTGGTGCATGCCTGTAGTCCCAGCTACTTGGGAGGCTGAGGCAGGAGGAGGCAGAGGTTGCAGTGAGCTGAGGTTGCACCTCTGCTCTCCAGCCTGGCTGACAGAGCATGACCGTCTCAAAGAAACAGAACAGAAAACAAAAAACATTTGCATATATTTATTTTAGAGACAGGGTTTCACTCTGTCACCCAAGCTGGAGTGCAGTAGGGTGCAATCATAGTTCACTGCCGCCTCAAACTCCTGGGCTTAAGCAATCCTCCCACCTCAGCCTCCAAGTAGCTGGGACTACAGGCATACACCATCATGCCTGGCTAATTTTTGTTTTAGAGTCAGTCTTGCTATGTTGCCCAGGCTTGTCTTGAACTCTTAGCTTCAAGCGATCCTCCTGCCTCAGCCTCCCAAAGTCCTGGGATTACAAACATGAGCCACTGCACCTGACTGAAAACTGTTTTTAAAAGTGTAAGCTGATCTATTAAGTTCAAATATAATGTCATCATTTCATTTGAGTTCAACAATTTTTAATTGGCATTGTAGATACTGAGATACAAAGACGAAAAGACTTTGCTTCTGCCTTTCAAGAGCCCAAAGTCTAAAAGTGGGGAGAATCACATGAACAGTTCGTTTTAATTAAACTTCGTTAGGACTTAAAGAGAGGTGTTCTTTGGGACCACAAGGGTCATACTAGGTAGACTGGGCTTTATTTTAAAAGCAGTCGGCCAGGCATGGTGGCTCATGCCTATAATGCCAGCACTTTGGGAGGCCGAGGTGGGTGAATCATTTGAGGTCAAGAGTTCGAGACCAGTCTGGCCAATATGGTGAACCCCTGTCTCTACTAAAAATACAAAAATTAGCCGCATGTGGTGGTACATGCCTATAATCTCAGCTACTCGGGAGGCTGAGGCAGGAGAATTGCTTGAATCTGGGAGGTGGAGGTTGCTGTGAGCCAAGATCGCACCACTACACTCTAGCCTGGGTGACAGAGCGAGACTCTGTCTCAAAAACAAAAACAAAAGCAAAAACAAAACAAAACAAAACAGCAGTCTCTATTGGGAACCATGGAAGGTTTTTAAACTGGGGATTGACATGATTAGTTTGTATTTTAGACATATCATCCTGGAAGCTGTTTAGAAGACTGATGTGAAAGCAGCAGGGCTAGTATCAGAGAGACCAGTGAGGAGACAATTGTAGTAGTTTGGGTGATAAATGATGGAAGCTTGAATGAAAAGCAGTGGCGATAAGAATGGAGAAGAGGAGGTCAGATTCAATAAATATTTGATAGATAAAATTCCGTAGGACTTAGTGTGATGAGGAATGAGGAAGCTGGAGAAGTCTAGGATGGCTCACAGATTTCTAGTTTGGATCACTGGGTGGATGGTGGTGCCATTAACTGAGAAAAGGAATATGGGAAGAGGTTTGCAAGCTGAAATAAAGAGGTAGTTTTGGATAATACTTAGGTTTAAGGTACCTGGAAAAGGATGGAGAGGTTGTGCCCAGCTTTCAATGTAACTTTGATCAAGCTACTTAACCTCTCTCTGCCGCAGTTTCCTGATTTATAAAATGGCAGCATTGTAACAAGGGCTAACAATAATAAATATATTCAGCCTGGCACAGTGGCTCACGCCTGTAATCCCAGCACTTTGGGAGGCCAAGGCAGGTGGATCATGAGGTTAGGAGTTCAAGACCAGCCTGGCCAATATGGTGAAACCCCATCTCTACTAAAAATACAAAAATCATCCGGGCATGGTGGCATGCACCTGTAGTCCCAGCTACTTGGGAGGCAGAGGCAGGAGAATTGCTTGAACCTGGGAGTCGGGGATTGCAGTGAGCCAAGATCGTGCCACTGTACTCCAGCCTACGCAACAGAGCAAGACTCCATCTCAAAAAAAATTTTTTTAATAAATAAATATTCATATTTATATGTGTAAATTTTTCCCCAAATTCAGGATTCAGGATTTTTCACCTAATCTACTTTGGGGAAGTTGCAAACTATATTAACTGTTTGTTAAATATGTATCTAGCTCTCTATAAGAAGACTTGCACAGTGGTATTGGAGGTGTATTTAAATTTATAAGTGCAGTTTGATGTAAACCAACTCAATGAAAATATAGAAGTAAAAGAAAGATCAGATAGAGAGTGATAATCTGCTGCCACAAAAGACTCAGTATAAGATTATTTTAGTTAGACATTCCTCCTGGTGAATATAAACCAATTTGCTTTGGAGAAATTAGACTTAATAAATTTCAAAAATAATGATAGCTAGCTTTTATTTTTTGCATACTGCATCCTAATTAATATTTTTTTATCATCACAACAATTTTATTGTGGTAGATACTATTAGCCTTCTTATTTTAGGCTAATAGTATCTACCACAGTAAAGAAACAGAGGCTAAGAGAGGTTAAGTAGCATAACCAAAACCATGAATCAGGTAAGTAATAAGCCAGGACTCAAACAAACCCAGTCCTCTCTGACTACAACCAAGAGCTGTTGTTATATATAGAGCCATGTACTCTGATTGTATATAAAGCTGTGGTTAAATCAATTTAATGATCAAAATAATCATCTGGTCTGATTTATGTGGAAATTATTGACCCTTCACTATTGCTTTCATATCCCTCTTCCTCTTTAGCATTCTCAGTTAATTTCTAGGTTCTCTTTGTAATCTGCACGTGAGGTCCCATTATTTCCCTGTCCATCTTC
The DNA here is from genome assembly GCF_024542745.1 of Macaca thibetana thibetana. Classification (NCBI taxonomy): domain Eukaryota; kingdom Metazoa; phylum Chordata; class Mammalia; order Primates; family Cercopithecidae; genus Macaca; species Macaca thibetana. The sequence continues at coordinate 76,632,813 of NC_065593.1, forward strand.
CCTTCCTCTCATTATATTGCTCTATTCAGCACACAAATTGGACATGTTCGGTAAACAAGGAAAGTCTTGGCTTAAAACAGCAAAATTTGTGGTATCTGCAGAGCTTTCTTCAAACCCATTCCTGACCTGTGCTCGTGGAGCCAGGACTGCTGAAATTACTGTTGCTCAGCCCAGTAACCCATGAATACAGAAACCTTATGGAGGAAAGCAAATGTACATTCATGATGAGATGGGTTGGTGGTGCCGGAGGAATTTGCTGAGTGGGAATGAATATGTGAAAAGTTGTTTGTTCTTCATAAGAAAGCATGGCTGTGCTTCTCCCAGGAAATGGAAAGGACGCTGGCCGAGCACAGGCACTTCTAGCACTGGAGCAGTCAAGTACATAGAAGAATGAGCACAGCAGGATTCTTCATAAGATAGGGCTATGTTTGAATGAGGGCAATTCTGGACTCCTCAGACCCATGTAGGCTATCTAGGCCAGGGACAGTCCCTGCTCATGGTTATTTGCCTGAATAGTGACCAAAAGTTTTGAGAAGAACCTTGCCGAAGGACAGAACTTTAAATTAATTTAACATGCAGTGTTTTTTGAATGGTTGGACTGTATTTATCTTTTCATGGTGGCAAGGCACCTCAATAATCAGGATGCATTGTGTTCAGGATCTAATTTCCCAAATGTCAGCATGCAATACATTTCAAAAGTAATTCACTTTGCAATGTATTTTTCCCATTACACTCATATGGCAGAAATTATTGCAAATAATAGCCTAGGAAGTTGTGATCGTCATTATATCAGCTAAGGGGACTGACTGGGCTGTTGACAGTGAAGGTTATTTCTACTGAAAAGAGAAAGAGAATTCCACACTAGTTCAAAAATAAACATATTTGATGTCTTCTATCAACTGCTCCTCCACCTCTCGCTAGCTTCATACATTCCCTTGATTCCTCAAGCCTGTCTATTTATAGATGCCTGAATGCATAATAACTTACTATTTTGCCTCCGTGTATTGCATGTAATTCTCTCTGCTTAGAAAAATCTATGCCCCTTCTTTTCTGTATATTTCCATCTAATCTTTAAAGCCAAAATTTACCTTTTTTTCAGATGCCTTCCTTAATAAACACATTCCAAGTGTAATCATTTTTTCTTTTTCTTTTCCTTGTGTATTGCAGCTTTAGTCTACACTACACCATATTTTCTTGACATTACTAAAATGTTTCTTTGGATTTTACCTCAAGTTAGTTTAGGGGTATGTGTTTTAGCCTCCAGTTAGATTTTTTTCTCTGGAAAGCTCAAGGGCTGTGTCTTTTATTTCTTTAACATCCAGAATAGTACAATGACTCACATCAGAATGAAATAAATGACACACCTGTGATATACTCTCACCAGCTTTACACATTTGACAAGAATACCAAGAAAGATTATATTAAAGAGGCATCAAATCAATTTCAAAAGGTTAAAGGTGAAATATGAACATCCAATCTGTCCTTCATGGATTTTTCATCCAAGACCTTATTAAAGCTATTTTTGTTTATATTTATATTAGTTTCCTTTATCAAATCTCAGAATAACAATTAACAAATTGATGGAAGATTCTGTCTTAGAAAACAACAAGGTCAGTCACTCATTACCAATTTATTCTTCAACAAATTTAATTATCCCACAAACATTTATTGAGCATATACTACATAGATAGGACTATAGCAGACATAGAAAAGACATTAAATATACAATCTATTTGAGAAACCAAGACACACAATATGAAATAAAAACAAAAAGAGAAGAAAAACTTAAAGTTCTAAATAAGTGACCCAGACAACATGGTGCTGAGTTAGAGAGGTGGGAGAGGAGATGTAAACAAAGGAGTGGTCAGTGAATACTTCCTGAAGGTATAATGTTATAACTTGGCCTCAAATGATGGGCAAGAGAAAGGCTGAAAGTACAGAGAGAAGAATGTACATGCTGTGCTTGAGCAATGGTGGGTGTTTAATTCAGCTGTATAAAAGAGTATATGGGCCGGGCGCGGTGGCTCGAGCCTGTAATCCCAGCACTTTGGGAGGCCGAGACGGGTGGATCACAAAGTCAGGAGATCGAGACCATCCTGGCTAACACGGTGAAACCCCGTCTCTACTAAAAAATACAAAAAACTAGCCGGGCGAGGTGGCGGGCGCCTGTAGTCCCAGCTACTCGGGAGGCTGAAGCAGGAGAATGGCGTGAACCCAGGAGGCGGAGCTTGCAGTGAGCTGAGATCCCGCCACTGCACTCCAGCCTGGGCAACACAGCAAGACTCCGTCTCAAAAAAAAAAAAAAAAAAAGAGTATATGAAGAGCATTTTAAACATGACAAAACATCATTATTATTGTTGTTTTAAAAAATCAATATTACTTTAGACATCCGTTTCCTGGTGCTTTTTATTCCTTCTTGCATTTCTGGGCTTCCAACTGGGATTCCTTTTACTTCTATCTGAAGAATCCCCTTTATGATTTCTTTTAGTACATGTGAGCTGACAATGAAAACTCTAGGTTTTTATTTTTATGAAAATGTCTGTATTCCATCTTTATTTTTAAAGGTATAGAATTCCCCCCACCTCTTCTCCATTTCACCATTATTTTGCTGGGTATAGAATTCTCAGTGTGCAGTAATTTTTTTTCTGCTCTTTGAAGGAATATGCCATTCCATCATCTCCTGGTGTCCATCATTTCCGTTGGGCAAGTTAGCTGTCAGTCTTTGCTAACTTTCATTGCTATTTAAAGATAAATTATGCCTTTTTAAAATCTCACTAATTTTAACATTTTTATATTTGTGTTTAGGTTTTACGGTTTGACTAGGTGCAGTTTTCTTTGTATTCATCTTGCTTTGAATTCCTAGAGCTTCTTGAATTTGTGTCTTAATGCCTTGTTAGTTTGGGGAAATTCTTGGCCACTGTCTCTTCAGATATGACTCCTGACACATTCCTTATTTCCACTCCTCTGGGACCTTATTGACAATCATATAAGATATCTCTTCATATGTTTCTTACACTCTTTTCTCTATATTTCATACTTTTTCCTCTGTGCTTCAATCTGGATATTTTCCCTTGACCTATCTTCCAGCTCATTAATCACTTCTACTGAGTCGAATACTGTTAAATTAATCTTTTGAATTCTTCATTTCAGTTATTGTTTTCCCATCTGGGCTTTATAATTAATTACTTTTTATTCATTCAAATTATCTGGTGGAATTCTTTCTTTAAAAATATTTTTGGCTGGGCATGGTGGCTCACACCTATAATCCCAGCACTTTGGGAGGCCGAAGGGGGCAGATCATCTGAGGTCAGGAGATCAAAACCAGCCTGACCAACATGGAGACACCCCATCTCTACTAAAAATACAAAATTGGCTGGGTGTGGTGGCACATGCCTGTAATCCCAGCTACCTGGGAGGCTGAGTCAGGAGAATCTGTTGAACCCAGGAGGTGGAGGTTGTAGTAAGCCAATATCACATCATTGCCAGCCTGGGCAACAAGAGTGAAACTCCATCTCAAAAAAACAACAACAAAAAATTATAGAGATGGGATCTCACTATGTTGTCCAGGTTGATCTAAAACTCCTAACCTCAAGCAATCCTCCCACCTTATCCTCCCAAAGTACTGGGATTACAGGCATGAGCCACCACACCCAGCCCATCTGGTGAAATTTTTCATCATTTCACCTAATTCCTTAAACATACTAATCACAGTTACTTTTTAAAAATCTGGCTAAAATCTCAAGATATTTATCATCTACAAGTTTATTTTCATGGTTTCCTTTGTCTCTTGATTTTCAGTCATTTGATCCAGTTTTTTGACATTACTGGTTTTTGGTTTTTTTTTTTAACTAAATGCCAGACCTTGTCTATGAAAAATTATAAGACTCTGGATGATGGTATCATCCTCCATGGAAGAGGTTGCTTTTTTCTGGCAGTGAGGTAGACTTTGGGCACATCATCTTCATCCATGTAAGACTAGCTTGCTCTTACTTTTTTTACAGCATAGTCCTTTGAGGAGTCACCATTTAAAACCTTGTTTGTTCACCAGAGTGCTTTCTTCTTGATGGATGCTCAACTCCAATTTCTGTCTCCCTAGGACCATGAGACAGCAGACATCTCTGCTTAGCTTTTTAGCCTTGTAGTGGCTGCTTTTTAAATTTCTTGGTGTCTCTTTCTAAACATGTGCAACTCAGGAGTCATCAAATGCTTAGATGTATTTGCAAATCAGAAAGTCAGGCTCACTCCTCTGCTATTATTCCCTTTTCTTAAGGATTTTATGACCCTGAAGTTCTGACTACCTTGCTTGCTCTCTGATGTCCTGAAAGAGCTATGGTTTTGTGTTTTAACCAAGTTTTATTGCTGTTCTTAACAAAAAGAGTTACTCAGAACCAGAAGCAGAAGTAAAACTATCAATTTAGAAATAGGGAAAATCTTAGCTCCCTTAATTTAAAAAATCTCTCTCTCTTTTTCTGGTATATGTTGACAACCTATTTCTGAAATGAATGGAAAGACAATGGAACTAGAATAGCCAAAACAATTCAGAAAAAATAATAACAAAATTCTAGTATTCATACTACTTGATTTTAAAATTTAATATAAAGCTACAGTGTTTAACATAGTATGGTACTGGTGAAATGATAGAAACATAGACAAATGGAACACAATAAGAAGTCCAGAATAGACCCACATGTATGTGGCCAATTGACTTTTGACCAAGGTACAAAAGCAATTCAATAGAGAAAGGGATCATAATGAACTCTCACAACTCAACAATAAGAAAACCAATAATTTGCTTTAAAAAGTGGGCAAACATTTGAGTAGGCATCTTACTAAAGAAGCTATACAGATGTCAAATAAGCATCCTTTCATATATTTAATACATGAAAGTCATTAAAGAAGTGCAAATTAAAACTATGATAATATACCACTACACATGTATTAGAATGACTTTAAAATGACAATACCAAGTGCTGGTGAAGACACAGAGCAACTGGAACTCATATATTGCCTGTAAGAATGCAAAATAGTATGGTCACTTTGGAATATAATTTGACAATTTCTTATATAGTTAAACGTGCACTTAACCTATAAACCAGCAATTTCACTTCTAGGTATCTATTCGAGAGAAATGAAATCTTATTTTCACATTGTATACAAATGTTTATAGCAGCTTTGTTCATAATGGCCAAAGCTGGAAACCACCCAAATATCCTTTTGTTAAATGGATAAGCACATTGAGCTGCATCCATACAACAGAATACGACTTAGCAATAAAAAGGAACTTTGGTAAGTTTTCTAACTTTGATGAACCTCAAAGCATTACACTAAGTGAAACAAACCAGACTCAAAAGGCTATGTACCCTGTGTTTCTGTTCATATGATGTTCTGGAAAACCAAAAGTATAGGAACAGAAAATGGTATGTTTAGTGGTTGCATGGTTTGGAATGGAGGGAGGAGTTGACTAAAAGGAGCACAAGGGAATGTTTTGAAGTGATGAAACTGTTTTATATCTTGATTGTGGTTATGATTATATGACTATATATGTTTGTGAAAACTCAGAATTGTACATCAAAAGAGTTTTGTCAATTTTGAAAATGAATAAAAAATAATACAAGGCTTGATCCTTGTTTTCTCAAAAACATCTTTCCGATATAAAATAAAGATACATAAAATCACATGAAATGTATAGTAAAATGAGTTTTTATAAGGCAAATATCCTTGCAACCCCACTAAGATCAAGAAATAGAACTTTACCCCCTACTCCAGAATCCCCTTCCATGTGTTCAGTTTGAGTCACAAGCCCTTCTCCCCTAAGGAACCATTGTCCTGACTTTTATAGAAATCACCTTCTTGCACTATCATAATTGTTTTTATTCAAATGTGCATTTCTAGACACTGTAGTTTAGTCTTGTCCATTAAAAAAGAGTTATATGTCTTTAAACTATCTTTTAAGCTATTGGTTCTCCTCTATCCCTTTCTTTTCCTTACAACTTACCAGGCTCTTTTGTCTGGAGAGTTTCCCACAGTCTGAATTTTGCTGATTGTGCACTTGTGGTGAGATTTAGCATGTTCCTCTGTTCTCTGCATTTCCTGAAATTTGGCTGCTAGATCCAGAGACTGGAGCAGACTCAAGTTCTATTTCTTTCCCAAGTGTCTGTCAAAACTATAGTAGTTACATGGTGTTTGATATTTCTCTTTTGGGGAAGTTGCCAAGGGATTGGTGTCTGGCAAGGCAATAGAAAGCACCTCATGTCTGGTTATTTATCTTCACTGACATTAGCAGCCGTTGAAGTTTAATACTTATATCTTTTAATTCACTGGGATTACAAAGTGGTGATATTATAATCCTATCTTTTTTATTTTTTATTTGGGAAACTATTATAAGGAGGCACTTCTCCGTATCTATTATTTGGTTACCCAGTGATAATATGAAAGGCAAGATAAATGTGTGATTCTTTCCCCTTGTTTACCAGATTTCAAAATAATGAATTAGTTCCCCATTATCCTCTGAAGGTAAGCATGTTCTCTTTTTGGAAATCTCATTCTGAACTCAGTGATTTAAACATATTTGATAGCTTTTAATTTATTGAAATTATTATTATTTCATGAAACGCAAATTGTTCCACCTTTGGCCAGTAGGAACTTCTTAATCTTGGCTCCTTCATACTTTTTTTTTGTTTGTTTTGTTTTGTTTTGTTTTGTTTTTTGAGACGGAGTCTCGCTCTGTCGCCCAGGCTGGAGTGCAGTGGCGCGATCTCGGCTCACTGCAAGCTCCGCCTCCTGGGTTTACGCCATTCTCCTGCCTCAGCCTCCTGAGTAGCTGGGACTACAGGTGCCCGCCACCGCGCCCGGCTAATTTTTTGTATTTTTAGTAGAGACGGGGTTTCACCGTGGTCTCGATCTCCTGACCTTGTGATCCGCCCGCCTCGGCCTCCCAAAGTGCTGGGATTACAGGCGTGAGCCACCGCGCCCGGCCTCCTTCATACTTTTGACACAATTCTGGTCGCCTTTGATAACTTCCTTGCTATCTAGTTTGACAAAAGATTCATTTTGTAAATTACCCACCCTAGTCCTGCAATCAGCCATCTCTCCTAGATGCACTGATTTCTTTTAAGGAGAAATGACATTTCAAGAACACATTCTGGGGGTTAGGGATATTTCTTGCTGCTGGACTGGGCATTGTTTTCAATGATTGGCCATTGTTTTCAATAGACAGAATGGACAGTATTTTCAATGGACAGAAAAAGTAAATGCACACACACACGAATATATATTTAAAGATAAAATACCTCATGAGTTTATATCGATAATTCCAATTCAAATTCAAGACTACAGAGCTTTCCTCTCTTCTTTTTCTTTTTAGAGGCAGGATCTTGCTATGTCACCCAGGCTGGTCTGGAACTCCTGGGCTCAAACAACCCTCCTACCTCGGCCTCTCAAAGTGCTGAGATTATAGGTATGAGCCACTGTGCCCTGCCTTATGGAGCTTTCTCTTAATCTCTTCTCTATTCTATCTGTATCCCCTTTCTTCCACACCAAGAAGCCCTATCTCAAGAAGATAGAGGTTTATAGAATGAGAATATACCACAATTACTCATTGTTTCGTTTCCTATTACATATACAACAATCTCAGAATAACAGTACTATCACCAAAATGACTAAAACATTTTTTAAATTTTTGTATACGCTCCCCTTCTTTTTTTTTTTTTTTTTTTTAGACCAAGTCTTCCTCTGTCGCCCAGGCTCACTGCAACCTCTGCCTCCCGGGTTCAAGTGATTCTCCTGCCTCAGCCTCCTGAGTAGCTGGAATTACAGGCACCTGCCACACACCAGGCTAATTTTTGTATTTTTAGTAGAGACGGGGTTTCACCATGTTGGCCAGGCTGGTCTCAAACTCCTGACCTCAGGCGATCCACCTGCCTTGGCCTCCCAAAGTTCTTTGATTACAGGCATGAGCCACCGCGCCTGGCCTCCCCTTCATTTTTGATAGTTGTACTGCCTCTACATTGTCAGAGCACATAGCCATTGTATATCGTACTCTCTCACTTTAGCCCTCATTTAGTCTTAGTTGTACTAGTAACTATTAGTTTTGTACTAGTATTAGTTTTGTACTAGTAACATTAGTTTGTAATTAGTTGTACTAGTAACTGTAAGCTTTGTACTAGTAACTATTAGTAACTTTGGCAAATACTTTTGCACCAACCTAATATATTTAATGCCCACCAGTAGTCCTTACATTGATGTCCCACTAGTCATTTTGGTTATCTGCTGCTCATTTCCTAATAGACTCCCCAAGCAGGGCTTGTGAAAACCATATTCTCTGAGTTCTTACATGTTGATAAGTTTGCTTATATGCATTATACTTGACTTATACTTCCTTTTCCCTGTTATCTTCAAGATATTGCTCAATTTTCTGACAATCTAAAAAAAAGGAAATCTGAAGATAATCCAATTTCCTTTCACTTGTAAGTCATATATCCCTTTTCCTAGAAGCCCAAATAAATTTTTTCTTTTTTTTTAAATCCAGCAATGTTACTAGAATTGACCATTCTGGGTATTTGGTGTGCTGTATCAGTGTGTCATTTCAAATCTTTTTTTTTTTTTTTTCTTAAAGATTTTAGTACTTGCTCTAGTCCTTTACTTTTGTTTTCTTCTTTTTGATTTGTTTATTGAGATGAGTTCTCACTCTGTTGCCAGGCTGGAGTTCAGTGGCATAATCATGGCTTACTGCAGATTGACCTCCGGGGCTCAAGCAATCCTCCTGCCTCAGCCTCCCAAGTAGCCGGGATTACAGGCACATGCCACCATGCCTGGCTAATTTGTCTTCTTCTTTAGGGACTTCATTTGTCTGTATTTTGGATCTTTGTCATTCTTCAATATTTGTCATTTTTCTCTTAAATTCTTGTCTCTTTCTGAATTAAAAAATGTAAAAAAAATCTTTTCACGTATTTCTCTTCTGGCACTACTGTTGAATTTATTTGCTCTTATTTTCTTTCTAGCTTACTCTTTAATTCTTCAATTATTTTTGCTTTATTTCTAATTACTTCCTTATTTCTACCTCTTCATTTCTGAATTTCTAAACTTTACTTTTTTTATTTCATATATTATCATTTTTCCTAATGTCTTTTATCTCATTTGGAAGTAATATATTATAGTTTTGATCTGTTTTGGGGATATTTCTTTCTGGGGTGCTCTTATTGCCTGTAGCTCCTTCTTACTTTTTTTTTCCTTGCAAAAACAATATGGCCTTGATATTTTTCTGTTGTTATTATTATTTATTATTATTATTATTTGAGATGGAGTTTCGTTCCTGTTGCCTAGGCTGGAGTACAATGGCGTGATCTCGGCTCACTGCAACCTCCGCCCCCCGGGTTCAAGCAACTCTCCTGCTTCAGCCTCCCAAGTAGCTGGGATTACAGGTGCCTGCTACCATACCCAGCTAATATTTCGTATTTTTAGTAGAGACGGGGTTTCACCATGTTGACTAGGCTGGTCTTGAACTCCTGACCTTGGGTGATCCACCCACCTCGGCCCCCAAAGTGCTGGGATTACAGGCGTGAGCCACCACACCTGGCCTATTTATTTTGAGAAGAGTCTCACTGTGTTGCCCAGGCTGAAGTGTAGTGGCAACAATCTCGGCTCACCGCAACCTCTGCCTCCTGGGTTCAAGCGATTCTTGTGTCTCCCGAGCAGCTGGGACTATAGGCATGCACCACCATGTCTGGCTAATTTTTTGTATTCTGTTGCTTCTTTTAATGTAAAATTAGTTTTTCTGAACTTTTGTTGTAAAATTGCATTGAAAAAACTTCTCTTACTTCACAGAACTCCCTCTCTTGATTTGGAGGAGTGTTAAAACATAAGGCAGCTTGCTTTATGATATTTCACTATCTTGGTGTGGAGCTTTTCTTTTCCTCATCTCTTGTCCATGTCCTGTTCAATTTTATTCCACCCCAAGCAATTTATCTTTAGTGTGAGTCTCTGTCTGGCAAAGGGGACCTGGCAGGTTGATTTTGAGAGTTCAGAGGAGCTAGGCATCTACAGCCTCTTCGGACTCAGTCCCCATGGGCTTGACATTGGGATTGGGCCAAAGCCCTACCAGTTTCAGCTGCTGTTCTCAGATGGGCCTGACGTCTCTCCAGTTAATGCCTGTTGGCTATTTTGGGGTCCTCCTGTTCTCAGGCCCATCAGATACAGCTCCTTTATTCTTTTTCCCACACAGACACTGATACCATGCATGTCTTGTGACTGTTGGTGGTTTATCTCTGCCCACCTGTATTTTGTGGGGATCACTTGTCACCTAGTTTTATAGTAAATGCTGCTCATGGATTTTTGTTTTTTCTATCTCGTTGTTCTCTCTTTTTTAAGGATTTAGAAAAACTATGCTGCTGATGCTGTCAGCTTCCCAGAATCCTCTCCCAAGTTAATTCAATTATAAGCGTATTTTGTATTACAGTCGTTTGGGGAGATGGCTTGTAACTTATGTGTGTTGACATCCTGCTTCTGTTGAAGTCCAGGAAGGTGAAAGGCCTTAAATCTTAGCTGTTTATGATACCACACTTAATGACCAAACATAAGGAAACTAAAATATGAACATAGTAAATTACCAACTCCCATGAATTTTTTTAAAAACATTTAAATTTAATTACAACAGAAATATTTCTGAACATTTGGAGATTGTTTTTAACAATAAATAAAGGAAACCATTTGTGCATATATTCTCAGAATTAACACAATGCAGCTTTCTTTTATGTGGTACATATGCATACATTACTCATGTGCAATCTTCAGAGGATATGATATATTTGCATATATTGCTATAAATTTTACTTTAATTTTACTACTCTTGTTGTCGGGAAATTGTAACAACTGGCCAAAAAAAAAAAAAAAAAAGATTTTCAGTAGGCAGGCAGTCAATTGATAGTATCATTAGCTCTGACAGAGCCCACCCAGCATGGACTGGCAGAAATAGAAAAAGTCTCAAGTGGTCATTTCATTCAGACCATGGCCTCAAGAATCTTTCTAACACAATGTGTTTAAGTACAGACAATTGGGCAGGCGTGGTGGCTCACGCCTATAATCCCAGCACTTTGGGAGGCCAAGGCAGGCAGATTACTTGAGGTCAGGAGTTCGAGACTAGACTGGACAACATGGCGAAAACCACTCTCTACTAAAAATACGAAAATTAGCCGGGCGTGGAGGTGGGCGCCTGTAATCCCAGCTACTTGGGAGGCTGAGGCAGGAGAATCGCTTGAACTGCTTGAACCTGAGAGGCGGAGATTGTAGTGAGCTGAGATCTTGTACAGAGCAAGACTCTGTCTCAAAAAAAAAAAAAAAGTGCAGACGATTGTTAACAACCAACAGTATCTGTAAGAAACAGGTTTTGGGTTTGCTATCTACTTGTGCTATCAGATGAACTAAGGTGCAGTGACAACAAGCATAGCAGACAGAAACAATACTTGAGCACGACTTCAAAAAAAATCTAACAGCGATGGTAGCTAGGAAACAGCAGCACAGAGAGTGCATCGAAGAGGAATAGTTGAGGAGCCAGGGTAACTCTCGGGCCGTGTTATGAGGCTACGCGAGTGGCATTGCACACGGTTGCCATAGCTACAGAACTGCACAAGCTGTAGACACACGAAGCCTATGTACCCACCCACCCTGCTGCCACTGCTTTCCACACCTGCCCCTGTGAGTTTCCTACAGCTCCAGTGGAAGGAGGAAAAGACCATATGGCTTAAATCAAAATATTTTTTTCACTTCTAAAAATCAGAATACCAGAGATTCAGAGCAAAAAGCAATGGAATACCGGAAAATGCTTATTTCCTAAGGGTCATGAGGCTTCAGAACATCTATTCAAGGAGGAAGAGCTGGCGACCCTCAGGCACTCACGTCCATATCTACTGTCCTGTGCCTTTTTACCCTCTCGAGTCTCCTCCTTGCTGCACCAATCCTGTCTCTCTCTACCTTCTCCACCCCCAACTCCCTGCCCTGACAGCAGCACCAGGGAGAGTGATAACATTGTTCAAAGGAATCCATGTGGACTGAAGTAGTGGAGCAGGGATCAGATATTTTGGTATTTGGTTTTCTTCCAGTGGGATTAAAGAAATGCTTTTTGATGCCACTGCCAGATTTAAGGCAAAACCAGGGAAAACTTGAAGAAACACAGTAGTGATAGTTGGAGTTGGGGAAGAGGAGAAGAAAAAAGAACAGAAGAAGAAAGCATCTTGCGTATAATTAGGGAGGTGCCTAGGCATCAGCCTGAATTTGGGGATTGGGAGGGAGGCAGTAACAAACACCTGGTGAGGAGGCGTCCAGGGGAATAGCTCATTTTCCCTGGTGTCCTCTCCCTGGTAAGCCAGCTTGTCCCTAGACAACTGAGGGACGTGACTTCTTCACACTCACCGATATCAATGTGAATAAGATGGTTTAGGCACTTTCTGGTTCTGTTTTTGGTATTTCAGATGAAGTGAAGTCTACAGACCCTTTTGGTCATGTAAGTCAACCCTGTCCCAAAGATGGAAGATGGCGTGGCACAGAGGAAAGATGGCTTTGCCACATGCAGTGGTTTCCCAGGGCTGCTGTAACAAGGCACCACAAACTGGGTGGTTTTGAATGACACAAACATATGTCTGTTCTGGAAGCTGGAAGTTTGGCCATACCCCTGTAACACCTGTTGGTGAATCCTTCCTTGCCTTTTCCTGGCTTCTGGGGGTTTGCCATCCATCCTTGGTGCTTCTGGGCCTCTCATCCTCTATTATCACGTGGTACTTGCCATGCATCCCTGTCTCTTCACATAGTGTTCTTTTCTTTCTCTTTCTTTCTTTCTTTTTTCTTTCTTTCTTTCTTTCTTTCTTTCTTTCTTTCTTTCTGTCTGTCTGTCTGTCTGTCAGTCTTTCTTTCTTTCTTTCTTTCTTTCTTTCTTTCTTTCTTTCTTTCTTTTTTTTAGACAAGAGTCTTGCTCTGTCACCCAGGCTGGAGTACAGTGGTGCAATCTCAGCTCACTGCAGTCCAGCTCACTGCAGTCTTGCTCTGTCACCCAGGCTGGAGTACAGTGGTGCGATCTCTGCCTCCCGGGTTCAAGCAATTCTCCTGTCTCAGCCTCCTGAATAGCTGGGACTACAGGCACCCACCATCAGGCCTAGCTAACTTTTATATTTTTAGTAGAGATGGGGTTTCACCATATTGGTCAGGCTGGTCTTGAACTCCTGACCTTAGGTGATCTGCCCACCTCGGCCTCCCAAAGTGGTGGGATTACAGGCGTGAGCCATCGCGCCCAGCCATAGTGTTCTTTTTGTAAGGACACCATCATATTGGATTAGGGACCGACCCTGCTCCAGTATGACCTCATCTTTACTAATTACATCAGCAACTACCCTATTTCTATTCCATGGCTGGATTACATTTCATCACATTCTGAGGTACTGGATGGTTAATATTTCACCATATCTTTTGGGGGAAAACAGAGTTCAACCCATAACACCATCCACCCTAAGTTCAAATCCAAGCTTGGGCACTTAACAGCTGTGTGATCTGGGATAAATCCCTTAGCTTCTCTGAGCTGAGGTTTTCTCATCTATGAAATGAAGCCAGGGGGAGGTCATAATATCCACCTCACAGAGTTGTTGCTACATGGAAGAGTAGAACAGGAAAGAAAAGGAGAAAATATAGGTGTACACATGGTGGAGAATGACAGAGCAGCCCTTTGTGGACTCACCCTCTCATAGGAAGAAGTACTGTTGACCCAGTAAGTGAATACTAAGGTATTAGGGGTAAAGGGTCAGACTGCAAGGTCAAAGGTGGGTAAACTAATCTCTTCACATGACCCTGTTTGGGGCATTTAAAGTAAAGGGCAGGCCGGGCACAGTGGCTCACGCCCTGTAATCCCAGCACTTTGGGAGGCGAGGCAGGCAAATCACTTGAACTCAGAAGTTCGAGACCAGCCTGGCCAACAGGGTGAAACCCCATCTCTACTAAAAATACAAAAATTAGCGTGGCATGGTGACACGCACCTGTAATCTCAGCTACTCAGGAGTCTGAGGCAGGAAAATCACTTAAACCCGGGAGGCAGAGATTGCAGTGAGCTGACATCGTGCCACTGCACTCCAGCTTGGGTGACAGAGCGAGATTCAGTCTCAAAAAAATAAAAGGGCCGGGCACGGTGGCTCACGCCTGTAATCCCAGCACTTTGGGAGGCTGAGGCAGGTGGATCACCTGAGGTCAGGAGTTTGAGACCAGCCTGGCCAACATGGGGAAACCTCGTCTCTACTAAAAATACAAAAATTAGCTGGGCATGGTGGTGTGTGCCTATAATCCCAGCTACTCAGGAGGCTGAGGCAGGAGAATCGTTTGAACCCAGAAGGCAGAGGTGCAGTGAGCCAAAATCATGCCACTGCACTCCAGCCTGGGCGACAGAGTGAGACTCTGTCTCAAAAAATAAACAAATAAAAAAAATTTAAAAAATAAAGAGCATTAGGTGTTCTTTGAATGAAAAGGCTAGGGTGCAGATATTGCCTTGACTTTGCTGCTAGGCTGTCTCGTGTCTAGCCCTGCTTTGTGATAAGGTCTGCTCTCCTATGTGTCCCCGGGGTCTTTACTTCCTGTTATTCTTATGAGGTTCAGTAGTGCCAAGAGCAGACACTCTGTGGCTCATTTGTTCATTCATTCATTCAACAAATGTTTATTGAGCAACTGAGGAAATAGATAGGCACTGAGGAAATAGAACAAAATAAAGAATCCGCTCTCATGCAGCTTTTACTAGAGCGGGAGAGACAGACAAAAAGCACACAAACATGTTGATCGATAATGCCAGATAAATATACTACCTATGAAGAAAATAAAGCAGGGTAAGATGATGGAACATTAGGGATGAGGGTGATCAGGGAAGGCCAGCCTATCAAGATAGAATTTAGCCAAGTACGGTGGTTCAGGCCTGTAATCCCAGCACTTTGGGAGGCTGAGGCAGGAAGATCACTTGAGCTCAGGAGTTTAAGACCAGTCTAGGCAACATAGTGAAAACCCATCTCTACAAAAAAATACCCCCAAAAATTAGCCAGACATGGTGGTGTGCACCTATAGTCCCATCTACTCAAGGAGGCTGAGGTGGGAGAATCACTTGAGGCCAGGAGGTTGAGACTACAGTGAGCCATGACTGTGCCACTGCACTCCAGCCTGGGTAACAGAGTGAGACCCTGTGTCAAAAACAAAACAAAACAAAAAGAATTTGAACTGAAACCTGAATGAACTGAGAGTCTTTGTGCTGTCTGAGGAATGAACATTCTAGGCAGAAGAATAGCAAAGGCAGACTTGAGACTAAAGCATACCTAGTGTGTTCTAGGAGGAGCAGGAAGACCACTGTGGTTGGAGAGTAAATGTGGAAAATTTAAGGATAAAAATATATAAGCTAAATTGTAGAGAAATTATGGAAGGCAGTATGACATAGAAAAAAAATGTCTGGGCTTCAAAGCCAATAAGACTTGAGTTCAAACCTGAGCCCCACCATTTATGGTTTTAGGTGCTTGGACAAGTCATCTAATATTTATGGGCCTCAGTTTTCTTATCTATAAAGTGGGAAAATAAGCCATTTTACAGGAATGTTGTAAAGTGGAAATGAAATTTCAAATGAGATTTGGAAAAGGATGGGCTTTGGGAGACACATTTAAGTTTGAATTCTGCTTCTATACCTTACTATCTCTGCAGCCATAAAACTGAGACTTACTTGGCTTCTTCACATATAAAATGTGAGTGGTAATATCATGTAATAGAGTTATGATGAGGATTTAACTAGATGAAGTATGCTTTTATGTTTGGCAGTTTCATTATGTTGCGTCTGATTGTGGATTTGTTTTTGTCTTACTCAGGACTCAATATTTTCATTTAATCCAAAGACTCATATCATTTTTTAATTCTGAAAAGTGTATTAGCTCTCTGATGTCTCTTGTCTCTGCTTGCCATTTTCCCTATATCAGTCAAGATGGACTATCTTACACTGCAGAACAAACAATCTCACTATCTCTATAGTTTAAAACAATAAGATTTATTCCTCACACTTGCTACATGTCCGTTAGGGGTGGCCTCTGCCCTGTGTTGCCCTTAGTGTGAAATTCAGCTGATAGAACAACCACAACCTGGAATGCTGCTGGTTGCCTTGGCAGAAGCAAAAAAATAAATAAATAAAAAAGAAAATAAGAGCGTTATGAATTGTGCATTGAGTCTTTTTATTTTTTAGTTTTTTAGAGGCAGACTTGTTCCCTGTCACCCAGGCTGGAGGGCAGTGGTGCAAGATCATAGCTCACTGCAGCCTCAAACTCCTGGACTCCGGCAATCCTCCTGCCTCAGCTTCCTGTGTGCAATGAGTCTTAAATCATCTGCCCAGAAGAGACATGTATCACTTCCACTCACACCGCATTGGCTAAAGTAAGTCACATGACCACACCTAAGTTCCAGGTGGTGAGGAAGTACACAAATATCCCATGAGGAAGTACACAAATATCCCATGCGTCCAGAAGGACAGCAGAAAATATTTGAAAGTCAGCAATAAGGATATCACACTCTCCTTCTGGAACTCAATGAGATGCACCTTGAACCCTTTCATTCCATCCTCCATGACTTTCAACTCCTCCATCACATTATTCCTTTATCTTTTTCCGAGCTGCATTTCTTAGATAATTTATGGCTTTTCTTTTCAGCTACGTCTAGATTACTGTTAACCAACCAGTGAGTTTTAATTTTCAAAAACTAGTTTTCATTTCTAGAGGCTTTTTTTTTTCAAATTCACCTGTTCTTCTTTAATACTGTCCCTTTGTTGCCTAATAGATACTATTTTTTCCTTTATATTTCTATTGTATTTTTAAACATTTGAAAGTTTCTTTCAGATTGGACTATTATTTCTAGTTCTAACAGTGTGAATCTCGAGGCCAACCTGGTCAACACAGTGAAACCCCCATCTCTACTAAAAATATAAAAATTAGCTGAGCGTGGTGGCGGGCACCTATAATCTCAGCTACTTGGGAGGCTGAGGCAGGAGAATCACTTGAACCTGGGAGGCAGAGGTTGCAGTGAGCCAAGATCATGCCACTGCATTCCAGCCTGGGCAACAGAGCGAGACTTCGTCTCAAAAAAAAAAGTGCAAGTCCTCTTCTGAACTGTTCATACTAACTCTTGAAATTTTTTTTTTCTTGCCTAGTTTATAAATGTTTATTCTAAGCTTATCTTCAATGAGGTTGGTCCTATATGCCCTGGGTTATAGGAATGTCCCTACAGGGCAGTTTTGCATTTGCCTCTGCAGAAGGCCTTTGGGCATCACTGGTTCTGGATAAATGTTCATGTTAATGCCTCAGCTAGGATCACAGAACCACATGGGAGGTGTGAGTTCAGGTCCAACTCTCCATTGATGAGTAGGGTGGCCTTGGGTTTTGCTTTCTCATTGATAACGCTTTTCCCATACATTGCCTTGAGTTGATATCCAGCTTGGCTAACACTTCCGAAGGCTGGTTAGAGGAATTTTTGTAGCTCCCATGTTGCATATGCTGCAGATCTTTGAGACTGGAGCTGGATGTTGGTTGCTGAGGCTCACTCTCCCTTAACACGGGTTCTGAAACCCGCACTCTGCTCCTCATGCTGCTGTTGGAACCCCAGCTTCCATCCAGTAAGACCTATTTCAGACTCCAACATCCCAACAGCCATTCACTTTTTGTTCTCTCTCATTCTGGTTTTTAAAAGTTCTTTCATTTCTAGGAACTGGAGACACCTGTTACTCAACTTGAACTCCATTATTTATTTAAAATTTAAGAGTTTTTATATTTTAAGCAGCATTTCTATGTACTCGAACTTGGGGATGGGGTTCTCTTAAATCACCTCAGCTCTCCATATTACATTTCTGGAATTTTCTATACCTTTTAAGATGAGCAGCTTTAAAATGAATGAGTTCAGTAAGATGTTAGCTACTAGGTTATGAAGGGTCAAAATAGGGCATTTTAAAGAGGGGGATGAGCTTGTGCATAATCTCAAGGAAAGAAAGCACGGACAAGGAAGAAATGGCAGATGTAAGAATGAGAGGGAATAATTGCATGGGAACAAGGTTGGAATCAAGAATAGATCTTGGAATCTGGAGCGCAGCTGGAAGGATTAGCTTTGAACAGAAGAGGTACCTTTTCCTTAGGAACAGGAAAGCAGGAAATAAAGGGTATAGGTTTCTATAAGTTGCTGGAGGGAGTCGGGAAATTGAGGCCTAATACCTCTGAGTTCTCTGAGATCGGATTCAAGGTAAGCCATGAAAATGGAAGCCTGGCCAGAGGTGGTGGCTCACACCTGTAATCTCAGCACTTTGGGAGGCAGGGGCAGGCAGATCACTTGAGGCCAGGAGTTCAAGACCGCCTGGCCAACACAGCAAAACGCCATCTCTACTAAAAATACAACAAATTAATTGGGCGTGGTGGTGCATGCCTGTAATCCCAGTCACTCAGGAGACTGAGGCACGAGAATTGCTTGAACCTGGGAGGCGGAGGTTGCAGTGAGCCAAGACGGAAGCCTGGAGAGAGCTGAAACTTTACAATACCAGCAGTGAGGAAAAGTAGAGGGAGCCAAATACAGACACATAAAGGAACTTCCAAATAGCTAAGCAGGTCCCACTGAGGTTAGAAGCCATGCACTTATAATGCCACCCAAACAATGGGTGGGTAATATGTTTTCCTGCAGCCCTAAACCACCCACATGTAGAAGCAGAGAAGTACATGGCAGGGTTGGTTGAAGGTTAGAGTTTGCAAGGCACCTGCAGATAAAAGACAGAGTTATAGGAACAGAGGATAGGAAGAGCACGGCTGAAGTGATAAAACAGGAAAACTTAGCCTATTATGAACTAAACCCAACCCTGAACAGCAGCAAAAATAGAATAGACCAGGCATGGTGGCTCATGCCTGTAATCCCAGTACCTTGGAAGGCTGGTTAGAGGATCACTTGAGCCCAGGAGTTTGAGACCAGCCTGGGTATCATAGTGAGACCTTGTCTCTACAAAAAATTTAAAGTTAGCTGGGTGTGGTGGCACGTGACAGTGGTCCCAGTTACTTGGGAGGCTGAGGCAGAAGGATCACTTGTGCCCCAGAGGGTTGAGGCTGCAGTAAGCCATGATCATGCCATTGCTCTCCAGGCTTGGCAACAGAGTGAGATCCTGTCTCAAAGAAAGGAACAAACTGGGTCATGGTTAATGATACAGCCCCCATGGCAAGGTCAGACCTCTGGAAATGGCAGCATCATGCAGGACACAGTGTCACTTTTGTGATCAGGTTTTCTACTTATCTCTTAGGTAACAATTGCTCTGTCATTGTGGTGACAACTACTCTCTGTTTCTGCTTTTGCCAATCTTGATATATCGATTTGCTGATGTCTCCATAGGTTTCTAGTTCAAACTCCCCAAGAGAAAACATGTGGTTGGTGTGGGCAGTATCCACTCCTACTGGGCAGAGCCCTTGTACCAGGTTGTTCCATAGGCCTTTGAACTTTGGATCAAGCGTCCAGCTTTGGCCCAATCAGCTGAGGCCTGGGTGATGGGATTACATGGCAGCATGTACTTGACGCAAGGTACTGCTCAGGAAAGTCTAAGACTTTCCACAATACCTTCCAGAAGGGAAAAAACTGCCGGCAGCACTTTTCTCATAAACATTTCTCCTCCTGGACTTCATAATAGGTCTCTATTCATTTCTCCAGCTCTCGCTTCTTTCCAATTTGGGGAGCTGGACACAGTTCACAACATTTCCTATATAGAGCACCTAACTTTGTAAGTTGCATATGTTATGTTTCTGCTTGGAATTTACTCCACCTACACCTTCCTATTCACATGTACACATAAATAAGCTCTCACGCTCTTTTTTTTTTTCTAACCCCTGCCTCCCATTTTGAGGAAGAAATAAATTATTTTCTACACATAATTTTCTTTTTGGCATGTCTACATCAACGCTAGTAGCGTAGAATCTTCTAATGTGTGATAAAATGAGTGGTTTTAGTTTCAAAGTGGGATCTTTATCACTTAATGTGAAACATTCTGGCAATATCTACTAATTTAAATTATCTAGAGCAGGGCTCAGCAAACTTTATCCATAAGGGCCTTGATGGTACATAGTTTAGGCTTTATAGGCTCCAGCACATCCACTGTTCATCACAACCATTCAGCTCTCTCACTGCAGCACTAAAGCAGCCATAGACAGTATGTAAATTGCTGAGTATGGCTGTGTTGTAGTAAAACTTTATTTACAAAAACAGGCTGTTGGCTGGGCTTGGCCAGAGGTCCGTGGTTTATCAAATCCTGCCCTAGAGGATAATTACTTATGGCTTCTGCTATTTGGCTGGGTGAGTAAGAGCTGAATCTCCCAATGGTAGTGGTTTTTCTAAAGATGGCATGGTGGTTCACTGTACTGTTGTCTTTCTTTGTGTAGATCAAGTTACACAGTGATAAGTAATTGAAGGTCACCTCATTGCACAACTCGAGAATCATGCAGTGCCTAGCCTGTGTGGCCATATGCAGTAGCACTGAATAGATTTAAAGTAATTCATCCAGGTGGCTCAATCCTGTAATCCTAGCACTTTGGGAGGCTGAGGCAGGCGGATCACCTGAGGTCAGGAGTTTGAGACCATCCTGGGCAACACAGTGAAACCCCATCTCTACTAAAAATACAAAAATTAGCTGGGTGTGATGGCAGGTGCCTGT
Organism: Macaca thibetana thibetana; assembly: GCF_024542745.1. Lineage (NCBI taxonomy): Eukaryota > Metazoa > Chordata > Mammalia > Primates > Cercopithecidae > Macaca > Macaca thibetana. Next base: position 76,653,508 of record NC_065593.1, read on the forward strand.
AATCCCAGCTACTCGGGAGGCTGAGGCAGGAGAATCACTGGAACCCGGGAGGCAGAGGTTGCATTGAGCCGAGATCGCGCCACTGCACTCCAGCCTGGGCAACAGAGCAAGACTCCATCTCAAAAAAAGAAAAAAAAGATTTAAACTAATTTTTTGGCAGTTCCAATTTAAGATCAGGTTAAGGCAAAAGAACAGGTTCTGTGTTCATTCATTTATCCATTCAACTCTGCTGATCCCCCTTATTGGTTCAGACACTGCAACAACTGCCAAGACCACATAAATAAATCAAACAAGGTCTTTGTTCCTAAGGAACTTGTGGTCTAGTTAGGTGTATTGGTTTCCTAGGACTGCCTTAACAATGTACCTCAAACTGGGTGGCTTAAAAAAACAGAAATTCATTGTCTCAAGATTCTAGAGGCAAGAATTCTGACATCAAGGTGTCCCCAGGGCCATGCTCCCTCTGAAACCTGGAAGTGAGAATCCTTTCTTTTTTTTTTTTTTTTTTTTTTTTTTTGAGACGGAGTCTGGCTCTGTCGCCCGGGCTGGAGTGCAGTGGCCGGATCTCAGCTCACTGCAAGCTCCGCCCCCCGGGTTTACGCCATTCTCCTGCCTCAGCCTCCCGAGTAGCTGGGACTACAGGCGCCCGCCACCTCGCCCGGCTAGTTTTTTGTATTTTTTAGTAGAGACGGGGTTTCACCGTGTTCGCCAGGATGGTCTCGATCTCCTGACCTAGTGATCCGCCCGTCTCGGCCTCCCAAAGTGCTGGGATTACAGGCTTGAGCCACCGCGCCCGGCCGAGAATCCTTTCTTGCATCTTCCTAGCTTCTGGTGCTTTCTATGCAATTCTTGGCATTCTCTAGCTTACAGCTGTAGCTCTTCCATTTCTGCCTCCATCGTCACATGGCATTCTCCCCTTGTGCATCCCTGTGTGTGTCTCTTCTTATAAGGACACCAGTCATATTGGATTAAGGGTCAACCCTACTCCAGTATTACAGGTATCATTAACCCTACTGCAGTATTACTGGTGTCATTCACTACATAATGATACCAGCGAAGACCCTATTTCCAAATAAGGTCCCATTCTGAGGTTTTTGGAGTTAAGACTTCAGCATGTCTTTCTGGGGGACACAATGCTATCCATAACATAAGGTAAGAATAAATATGAAAAATTATGGCAGCTATGATGGAAGCCTATGTAAGGTACAGGGTGAAGGCAAGGATAGAGAAGATCCATTTTGTCTTGGAGGGTCAGGAAAGATTCTGTAGATGAGGGGAAGCTTGAGCAGATTCTGAAAAATAATGCAGGGTGTTTGCCAGCCAGAAAATGGGGTTGTAGGGCCGGGCACAGTGGCTTAAGCCTATAATCCCAGCACTTTGGGAGGCCGAGGCGGGCGGATCATGACGAGGTCAGGAGATTGAGACCATCCTGGCTAACACAGTGAGTGAAACCCCGTCTCTACTAAAAATACAAAAAAGATTAGCCGGGAGTGGTGGCGGGTGCCTATAGTCCCAGCTACTTGGGAGGCTGAGGCAGGAGAATGGCGTGAACCTCGGAGGTGGAGCTTGCAGTGAGCCAAGATCGCGCCACTGCACTCCAGCCTGGGCGACTGAGCAAGACTCTGTCTCAAAAAAAAAAAAAAAAAGAAAAGAAAAGAAAAAGAAAAAAGAAAATGGGCTTGTAAATTGGGCCTGGGGAGTGGAAGAGCATCCCTACAGCAGCAGAAGCAGAGGTGACAGTGTAACAGCCTGTTTCATAATGTTCCCCCACAGCCTCAAGGGGGTTTAGGCTTCCGGCTTTCCAGACAAATCAAGATGAGGCCCTAAACGCCTTGGCTGTTCAATGCATCTACGACAGTTATCTGAGATCAGAAGCAGCTCACTGGAGGTGGTGGGCAGGGGGCAATCTAATAGGAAGGCAGAAGGCTAGGTGGCAGGTGACTAGTAGAAGTTACATTTGCATGGTAAACACACTCTTTTTATTTAGTCTACCTGTTATAGATTAATAAAAATTGCAACACTACCTAAAGAGGCCTTTAATAACACTTCAGATAAGTTGGAGAAAACGGCAATCGTGTATTTCAAAAAATAAGCACACCCAGGAGTGGCTTGAGGAAGCAGTAATGGAATCTTTGATGAGGGCAGACCCTCCCCCAGGCCCATCACCCATTTGCAACACTGGGGGTTGTGTGCTGTTCCTGTCCAGGCACTGTGCTAAGTGATTAAATGTGCTACATCTCATTATCCCCAATTTACAGATAAAAGCTTGGAGGGTTAGAAAGGTTAAATACATTGCCCTACTCACACAGCTGGTGATTTTATTTCAAGGAGCATCTAAAAAAAAACCATAATAAATGTATGAACTAGGATTCTGCACTATCCAGCACAGTAGCCATTAGTCACAAAGTGGTTACTTAAATGGAAATTAACTAAAAATTCTGTTCCTGGTTGCAGTCGTCCCCTTTAAGTGATAAACAGCCATGTTGGTGAAGTGCTACCATAGAACATTTCATTAAGAACAAGATGACAGGCCGCACACAGTGGCTCACGCCAGTAATCCCAGCACTTTGGGAGGCCGAGGCGGATGGATCATTTGAGGTCAGGAGTTCGAGACCAGCCTGGCCAACATGGTAAAACCCCGTCTCTACTAAAAATGCAAAAATTAGCCAGGCATGGTGGTGGGCGCTTGTGATCCCAGCTACTCCAGAGGCTGAGGCAGGAGAATCACATGAAACCAGGAGGTAGAGTTTGCAGTGAGCCAAGATCGTGCCACTGCACTCCAGCCTGGGTGACAGAGCGAGACTCCGTCTCAAAAAACAAAACAAAACAAAAACAAGATGACCATTTCATAATTGAGCACTGCCTCATGATTTTACCCACCTTTGCATTGTGTTTATGATCAAATTGGCATAGCATAGCATTCCCCACTTGCCCCTGGCAAATAAGAAAAGAACAGAGTTGACCACCGTATGTGAATGATGCATTACTACCATATTAATGAAGGTAATCTAATAGTTCAAATAAAAAAAAAAGTTGAGAGAAGCCGCTTTATAAATGCACCAAAATCAAAAGAACTTGCCCTGTGGCAATCAGTAGTACCATGTTTACATTGTAATCAGTTATTTAGTTCAGCAAAATAACATCATCCATCTCCTTAAATTAGTATTGTCAATTTAAATATCACTGGCTCCATAATTCTGTTTAAATTTAATCTGAAACAAAAAAAGGTTTTGGTTTATAAGAACTGTAAATACTAGGAGTTTGTAGCTGGTTTTATTTCTGTGCATTTTAAGATAATGTTACACTCAAAATATTGGGAGGCTGAGGTGGGCGGGTCACCTGAGGTCAGGAGTTTGAGGCCAGCCTGGCAACATGGTGAAACCCATCTCTACTAAAAATACAAACATTAGCTGGGCGTGGCAGCAGGTGCCTGTAATCCCAGCTACTCAGGAGGCTGAGGCAGGAGAATCACTTGAACCCAGGAGGTGGAGGTTGCAGTGAGCTGAGATTGCACCACTGCACTCCAGCCTGGATGGCAGATTGAGACTCTGTCTCAAAAAAAAAAAAAAATTATACTTAAAATAATTTCAGCAAATGTAAGCATCGATAGAGAATTTTTATTCACCTTTAGAAGGTGGTGGTGTAGTGTTAAAGATTGAGAAATACTGTGTGATAACCATTAGGACAAGGGAGTCTGAACACATAGTCACAGGCCCACCAAGCTTGCACCATTGTCCTTTATCCTAACGGATCTGATTAACTGGGACACTCCTGGCACCAGAACGCCGTAATTCTACCAAGGCATGTGCTATGATACCAGGGCAGCAGCTGGCAAGGCTTCACACTGATGAAGCATTTTCCTCCATAATTTTCTAATCACCCCCTTGTTTTAGAATTCAATTAATAAGATTTGATTTACACTATTCATAAATACAGAATGCTCCACCACCCCTTTGTAGCTCTTAATACTCAGAAAATTTTTGCAGCAAGCAAGGAGACCACAAAGCAAGACTTCCACTTTTTATTTTCTGGCACATGTTTTCTCTGTCTTAATCAGACCCACTATTCTCAAGCACCTCACCGGCGGGAAACGAGACTCGAGAGCATTATTTCTGTATTACCACTTCACAATGTTTTGCCGAAAGATTTTTGTGTCTTCTCACTTAATCTTAGGCCTCCAGCTTTCCCCCTTGAAATCGACAGATGAATTTCACACTCACTAAAGCAAACACTGCTTTCCTCACAATAAATGGGAAATAGAGGCCAATCGAGGCTGGGCCATCTCACTGGGCACACCCCAGGGCTCCTGACAGCTCAAGCTGGTCTTGTCACTGTGATTGCAATAATCAGAGAAGCCCATTCAGGCACCTTCTATACCACTGGGGAAGTAAACTATTATTTTTAGTGATATTGTATATTATATGGAGACCCCTTATTTATGTTGTTGTGCTGTGTATGTATCCCCAGAACGTTGCCTGAATTTCTTACCGCTTAACTTATTTCTGAAAAGTACATGGTAAATAGCCCCACTATTTCCTTCAAAATGGGACTTAAAGAAGGCGCAGTTTCTTATGTAAGTGGCAACTAAGCTACAAAAATCCTATGAACCAGAAGGATACTGTAAAGTGCTAACAAAAACTGCTTAGCACCTTTTAAAATACCCCAAAGATATGCAAACTAACACTGAGAAAAGTTCTAAAAACGACCTCCCTCCCTTGGAGAAGGTGTTTCCGGTTGTTGATAACTAAAGCAATCTTTTACTCGGATTTCACAAGTGTAGTTAATTATAATGGTTGAAGTTCAATTATGCTGGGCAAATAATAGTACTCACCATTTATTTGGCTCTTACTCTATACCAGACGCTATGCCAAGCTATTTATATACATGATCTTATTTATTCCTTATAACCACTTAGAGAAGGTAGGTAGTAGTACTATCTGCATTTTAGAGATTTTTTCAAATGGGGAAATTTAGAAATTAGCCCGAGGTCACATAGCTGCTAATGTTGGAGTCACGATTTGAACTCAGAACTTCCTGAATTCCCAAGCCCAGAATCTTAGCCCTCAAGCAGTAATACTATAAATAAAGTATAATAAGTATATATAATGAGCTATAGTCCAGTTAATTTGTTGCTACTCCTCAAACTAAGTATCCTCATTTTCAATATCTGCTTCCAGCTTCCAGGAGAATGCCAAGACAAGATTTCACTATGTAGATTGGATAAAGAAAATGTGGTACATATATAGCATGGAATACTAGGCAGCCATTAAAAAGCACAAAATCGTGTCTTTTGCAGCAACGTGGACACATCTGAAAGCCATTATCCTAAGCAAACTAATGCAGAAACAGAAAGCCAAATACTATATGTTCTCACTTATAGGTAGGAGCTAAACATTGGGTACACGGGGACATAGAGATGGGAACAATGGATACAATGGATACTGGGGACTACTAGAGGGGGAAGCAAGGGAGGTAGATAAGGGCTGAAAAGCTGCCTATTGGGTACTCTGCTCACTACCTGGGTGACAGATTCATTTCTATGCTAAACCTCAGCATCATGCAATATACCTTTGTAAACAAACTTTCACATGTATCCCTTGATTCTAAAATAAAAACTGGAAAATTAATTTTAAAAAGAAAAATATTTCACTATGATCAGTTATAGGTTTTTTTGTTTTTGTTTTTTTTTTTTTTTGAGATGGAGTTTTGCTCTTGTCGCCCAGGCTGGAGAGCAATGGTGCAATCTCGGCTCACTGTAACCTCCGCCTCCCAGGTTCAAGCAGTTCTCCTGCCTCAGCCTCCTGAGAAGCTGGGATTACAGGCATGCGCCACCACGCCCAGCTAATTTTTGTATTTTTAGGGGTTTCTCCATTTTGGTCAGGCTGGTCTCAAACTCCCGACCTCAGGTGATCCACCCGCCTCAGCCTCCTAATATGCTGGGATTACAGGCGTGAGCTACCACGCCCAGCCAGTTATAGATCATTCTTAAGTTATATCTCAGGATGTTGGCAAGTTAAATACCCTTCACGAAGTACCATTTTCCTACTCTTAGTCGAAAAGGTTTGGCCCCGTGTTCCCAAAGCACTTTCATCTCCAGTCAGAGAGTCCTTCCTTATAAAAAGGACCGATGCCCCTGCGCCTCCCAAGGGGTGTTCTCAGCCATGCACAGTAACGATGACTTCACTTCTCCAGTGGGGTCACCTTTGTGGGAGAGTTCAGCCACCAAGAGCTGGGCAGCCACAGAAACCATGACTTATCAGGACAGGAGCAGAATAATGAATTACCCACTTGCAAATTCCAAGGGAAGTTTGAAAGCCTGGATTTTTTCCAGGTCTCTTGGTAAGCATCCTAATTTCTGTCAATACAAAAAATCCCTGATCTTTAAAAAAAAACACGAGCCAGATTTGTGTTCTACTTTCAGAAGATCTTAGCATTTATGCTGAGCATTATTAGGTAAGCTTTGAGAGTTAACTATAAACTCCAAGCTAAACTGTTTGCAGCAAAAGCAGCTATCCCCCCCTTGCCCTAATATGGAATTTGTGATGTTTGTGATGAACTTTAGTCTAAAGCTTGTTAGGGACCAAATTGTATACCCCCCAATTCACACATTGAAGCTCTAACCCCCAATGTGACAGTATTTGAAGATGGGGCTTTTGGGAGGTAAGTAGGTTTAAATGAGCTCATGAGGGTAGGACCCTCATGCTGGGATTAGTGCTCCACCCCTTTTTGTTTTCAGACAGGGACTCATTCTGTCACCCAGGATGGAGTGCAGTAGCACGATCACAGCTCGCTGCAGCCTTAACCTCCTGGGCTCAATGGATCCTCCCATCTCAGTCTCCTAAGTAGCTGGGACTACAGGTGCACCACCACAACTGGCTAATTTTTGAATTTTTATTAGAGACAGAGTTTGGCTATGTTGCCCAGGCTGGTCTTGAATTCCTAGGCTCAAGTGATCTGCCCATCTCAGCCTCCCAAAGTGCCGGGATTACAGGTGTGAGCCAGTGTGCCTGGCCATTAGTATCCTTATAAGACGAGACATCAGAGAGCTTGCTCTCTCTCTGCCTTGTGAGGACACAGTGACAAGGTGGCTGTCTGCAACCCAAGAAGAGAGCTCCCACTAGAATCTGACCCTGCTGGCACCCTGATCTCAGACGTCCAGTCTCCAGAACTGTGAAAAAAATACATCTCTGTTGTTAAAGCCACGCAGTCTGTGGTATTTTGTTATGGCAGCCCAAGCTGATTAATATATCTTTAATTCTTTAGAAGCACCTATGTGCATGCAAAGATAATTCATAATGTTATAGTTACCATTTGTGTGTTTATTAAGGCAAATCTGACAGAAACTCTCCTTAGCAATACTTTTATGATATTATCTTTTGGAAGTGATAAAACTGCCTTTTACAAAGTTGTATAAGGCTGGGTGCAATGGCTCACACCTGTAATCCCAGCACTTTGGGAGGCCAAGGCGGGCAGATCACCTGAGGTCAGGAGTTCAAGACCAGCTTGGGCCACATGATGAAACCCCGTCTCTACTAAAAATACAAAAATTAGCCGGGTATGGTGGTATGTGCCTGTAATCCCAGCTACTTGGGACACTGAGGCAGGAGAATCGCTTGAACCTGGTAGGCAGAGGCTACAGTGAGCTGAGATTACACCACTGCACTCCTGGCTGGGCAACAGAGCAAGACACTATTTCAAAAATAAATAAATAATAAATAAATAATAATAAGTCATATAAGGCAACTTTTTCAACAGTTTGGATAGGGTTGTAGCTAGTCAGAATTTGTGAAGTTTTATTCTTTTGACCAAAAACTCCAAAGAAATTAATATGTATTATAAAAAATTAAATGTTATACATGGACACATTCTCATGGCAAGCTTTTGTGTGTGTGTATTTTTTTTAAACCCAGGAGCATAGATTTAAGTTGTCCTGAATATATGCTCTGAGATTTTGTATTTTATCAGAAGAACATTAAAATGGAATGGATTTACATTGATAATCATTGAAGCTGGGTGTTGAGTCTATATGATATTCAATGTACAAATCTCTCTACCTTTGTGGATGTTTTAAAATGTTGATAACACAGTTTTAAATGAATACATACATACAAACATACAAGCTACATAAGAGCTAATGAGGAGACAAATTCACTTTGTCATATATGTGTTTGCTTAGTTGTGTTTTACTCCATAACTTTTTTAAAAATGGAAAAGAACAATCTCCTGGCCCCCTTTTTTTTAAAGTGCAAATGGTGCCCGCTGATTTGAATGGGAGAGAATGTTTTACGTCTATTTTTACAGCTGCTTATCAGTTTCCTAAGCTGAGTTAGGGTGGAGCACAGGGTTCAAGAATTTCAGGATGAGGGGCCTAGGGGATTGGTTGTTGTGGTTTGAAGATAATGATATCTTCCTAGGCTAACCTCTTGGAGTGAAGACATTTCTCCAGGGGGGAAATAAGCAGGGCCTTAAAGATGTCTTCAGAGAGTTTACAAAGCAGCTGAAACTTAACAGTCTATGAAGAACTCTGCCAGCCTTATGGGAAAATGATTTGGTGTTCAACCATTTTCACTTGAGCACTTTCCCAAACTATGAATGGTTCAGAGTAGATAAAGCCTCTCTGTTCCATCCCACCCCTCCTCCACCTAAAGTTCTCCAAACCTTTCAATGTGGCAGACTTGCTTCATTCAGGTCCAGGTGAGGCAGGAACCCATCAGGTAATTAATCAAAGTCCACTTTCAGTCTTCCTGCCTGCTGACATCACATCCCGGCTGTGTTCCCTTGGCTTTAGTGTGGAAATGAGAATTTCCACAATTTCAAAGGGAGTGTCTATTACTGTCTGGTTACGAGTGGAAAAATTATTTAGGTTCTTGACCTCTTTGCACAATCTGGATTTCTATGCCTGTGAGATATGAAATGAGCTGACGACTTTATGGGAAGTTGAAAATTGAAGAGTTTTTTTTTTTTTTTTTGCAGAGTTTTCATTTTACTCATAACCTAGTTTTAGGCTGGAGATGTGGGTGGTGAGCATCCAGGACCTTTGTAAGGAATTACGCAATCTATTAGAGTTACACGGAGTGGTTAGAAAAGTACCTATAGCCCACTTTTAAAAGGCGTTTTATAAATTCGACCCTAAAACCCTGGAAAATTCTTCAGGGGATGGAATTATTAACGCTGTTCCTTGATGGAAGGGAAGAATTTTCAAAACTATTAAATACTCATTGCCCCGAGAGTTCAGAGAGTAAAAGGGGAAAGGGAGACCAGGGTGATTGACTAAAGGGGTGAGGAAATGCTTTGGCTTTGGGTCTTGTCAACCACTATTGGTTCAAAGACTTCCCAGACCCAGGAAAGATTCCAAGATTTGGGGGACTGCAGTTGGTGTAACTGTTAGATTTATCACAACAAATTTTTCATCAGAAACTTTCATTAAAATGAAAGCATACATTAAAGTCATCTCAGGACACCCTGTCTCAGAGGACAGGGTGATAAAGAGTAGTTCAATTAAATTTGGTGGTGTGGGAAGGCCGAGAATGTGGCATTTGAGGCCCAAATATTGGGAAGAAGCCCACTGTGGCAGATCCAGGGAATTCATAATCTGAGGAGAGGGAGTGAACAGTTAGAACAGTCCCTTTGTCTTCCCAGATTTTTGTCTTTTTGTTTTGTTTTTCTAAACAGGACCTCACTCTCTCATCCAGGCTGAAGTGCAGTGGTGTAATCACGGCCTCGAACTCCTGGGCACAAGTAATCCTCCCACCTCAGCCTCCCGAGCAGCCATGACCACAGGCATGTACCACCATGCCCGGCTAATTTTTTATTTTTTTGTAGAGACAAGATCTCACTATGTTGCGCAGGCTGGTCTCAAACCCCTGAGCTCAAGCAATGCTCCTGCCTCAGCCTCCCAAATTGCTGAGATTACAGGTGTGAGCCACCATGCCTAGCTCTTCCCAGATTTTTAAGGTAAATTTGTTGTCTATGATTTCACCATCAAGAATCATATTTTGAGAACTCATAAGATAATGTGGCAATGTGATGAGGTAGTTGGGAAAAGTTATACAGAAATTTATGAGTCATAATGGTCCTAGACTTCAAGGAGCTTATCTTTCATGAATTTCACTTATTTATTTATTTATTTATTTATTTATTTTTATTTTTAGAGATGGAGTCTCACTCTATCGCCCAGGCTGGAGTGCAGTGGCATGATCTCGACTCACTGCAAGCCCCGCCTCCTGGGTTCACACCATTCTCCTGCCTCAGCCTCCCTAGTAGCTGGGACTACAATGGCCCACCACCACGCCTGGCTTTTTTTTTTTTTTTCTTGTATTTTTAGTAGAGACAGGGTTTCACTGTGTTAACCAGGATGGTCTCCATCTCCTGACCTCGTGATCCGCCAGCCTCAGCCTCCCGAAGTGCTGTGATTACAGGCATGAGCCACCACGCCCGGCCTATTTCACTAGTTTTTAAAACAAATGTTTATTTAGTGCCTACTGTGTACTAGGCACCCTACTAGGTACAGGGCATGTGGCAAAACACAGAAAAGATGAGGCTCCGGTTCTCACAGAGCTTACACTCTATGATGAACAGACTCACGCAAAACAAAGGCACATTGGTGTTAATTTGAAAATAAAAGAGGACAGGGTAATAGAGAGCAGTTCAGTTAAATTGGCTGGTGAGGGAAGACTAAGAAGGTGACTTTTGAGGCCCAAATATTGGGAAGAAGCCGCCTGTGGAAGATCCAGGGAATTCATCATCCAGGGAGGGGGATTGAACAGTTAGAATGGCAGCTTCAAAGCTTGCCATGCTCATAGAACAGAAAGATCTCAAGGCTGGGCGCGGTGGCTCATGCCTGGAATCCCGGCACCTTGGGAGGCCAAGGCGGGAGGCTCACTTGAGCCCAGGAGTTTGAGATCAGCCTGAACAACGTGGTGAAACCCCATCTCTACAAAAAATACAAAAATTAGCCGGGCTTAATGGCATATGCCTGTGGAACCAGCTTCTGAGGAAGCTGAGGTGGGAGGATTGATTGAAAGTATGGCTGGGACGTGGTCATCCGGTCAGAGAGAGGACCAGAAACCTGATCATGTAGAACCTTGAAGGACAGATTTTATGCTAAACGCAAAGGAAAGATGTGGAAGGATTTTACACAGAGGAGTGATATTATCTGCTTTGCATTTTAAAATCTTACTCTGGCTACCATGTGGAGAATGGATTATATAAGGTGGCTATAACTGTAATTCCAGTAAGAGGTGATAGTGTCTTGGATGAAGACAGAGATGGAGAGAAGCAGACAGATTTAGGATATTCTGAATGTGGGGTGGATCCCACCGGGTGTATTCAGTGTTGGGGGCCGAGGGAATGGGTGGTCTGCAGACTACCAGCTGAGGCCTGTCGCAGAGCTGTTTACCAGATAAGGAAAGTCTGGAGAGTAGTAGGCTGGGCTGGGGAAGCAAAGATTTGCCTTGGGGCATGTTCACTTGGAAATGCATATTAAATGTCCAAATTCAAAGTGAAGGAGGCAGCTGGTTAAGAAGGAAGGTTGGGACTAGAAGTATAAATTTGGAAGATATCAGCATAGAGTGGGACAGGAGCCAGTTGAAGTGGGATGAAGAGAGAATGAGAGGTGAGAAATGAAGACAGTGGCTACAGACTTTTTAGAAGATGACTTGCTATAAATGGAGAATAGAGAAATAGGGTTGCAGGAACATGTGGGATCAAGGACAGGTTTTTTTAAAAATAGTTCCTTTTTTCTATAAGATGAGAGTACTGAGCTGTATTTTTAAGCTGATGGGAATGATACAGTACTGAGGGCAAAATGATAGTCTGGGAAGAGCCTTAAGGGGTTACCTATTCTAGTCCCTCTAAACACAGATGCAAAGAAAGAAGACAATTTGGAAAAGAAAAGCATAGCTTACCATCTGAATATATGCTACTGCAGGCATTGGGAAAGAGTGGGACAGAAAGGGAAGAGAGGCATGAAGAGAGGAATTAGAGAGCAAGAGAAGAAGGAAATATGGTTAAAAAAATAGTAGAGTCAAAAAATATACCTATAGCACTTGGTGGGGGGGTGGCTGAGGAATGAATTATGCCTCCCTTCTAGAGACAAATATCTCCAGGAGACATCATCACTTCCATTGTCCACTGAAATCTCTCAGGCCTGGCAAGGGCAACAGTTAAGAATGGTGCTACCTCTGCCCCTTGTTGCAGGGGAGCAAGTCACAGAACTGCCCTGTGTTCAGTTTCTTCCCCTGAAACATGGTCTTAGGACAGCTGACCTCACCGGGTTAGTGTCTGAATTAAATAAGAGCATCCTTGTAACGTGTGTGGCTCACTGAGTATCATCGTGAGCATTTTTTTTTTTTTTTTCGGAGACCATCTTGCTCTATCACCCAGGATGGAGTGCAGTGGCACAATCTTGGCCCACTGCAACCTCTGCCTCTCTGTTCAAGCAATCCCCCTGCCTCGGCCTCCTGAGTAGCTGAGACTACAGGCATGTGCCACCACACTTGGCTAACTTTTTTCCACTTTATTAGTAGAGATGGGGTTTGGTCATGTTGGCCAGAGTGGTCTTGAACTCCTGACCTCAGCCTGACTAACTCCTCCTCGGCCTCCCAAAGTGCTGGTATTACAGGCATGAACCACCGTGCCCAGCCTATTATGAGCATTCTGAGCCTCCGGGCAAATGCTTCTCTAAGTTCCTTGAGGTCAGGGGACATGTTTTATTGTTTTTGAACTTTCCATGACACCTAATGTATAGTCTTAATTTTAAGTGAATTTTGAATGCTTGTCTTTTTCCCCCTTTTCTTTCCCTTTCTTTTTACTGTTCCAAACCCTACATCTCATTTCCAGCTTCCTGCCCAAAGAAGCCTCCCTCAAAACCAACCTGCCCTTTACCTCATGCTGCTCACTACCTTATCTCATTTCCCTTCACACTTGCATCTTCAGTCTATAGAGTGTTCTGTTGGATATAGAATTATTGAAAGTCAGCATGAGGTGGAGCATTAACTTTATTCTGTCTTCCCTTGCAAAACAAGAAAGACATTAAGTATGATCAATGTCTTAATCTGTTTTGTGGTGCTGTAACAGAATACCAAAGACTGAGTAATTTATAATGAAAAGTAATTGATTTGGCTCATGGATCTAGAGGTTGAGAAGTCCAAGATCAAGGCACTGAATAGTGAGGGCCTTCTTGCTGAGTCATCCCATGGCAGAAGGTGGAAGGGCAGGAACACACATGAGAGAGAGAGAGAGAGAGCAGGAGAGAGAGAAAGAAAGTTAGAGAGTCAGAGAGAGACAGAGAGAGTCAAACTCACTTTTATAATGAGCCCACTCTTAGATAATGACATATTCATGAGAGCAGAGACCTCATGACCTAAGCACCTCCCATTAGGCTTCGCCTCTGAACACTGTTGCATTGGGGATTACGTTTCAACGCATGAACTTTGGGGGGCATATTCAATTACCTTGATTAAAGATGAAAGTCTACACCAACATTAAATTTACCTTTTTAACAGAATTCATATATAATTTCTCTTCTTGATCTCATTGATGAACTCCATAAAGATTGGTTCCCAGGATGCTCTTCTACCCAAGACAGCAGCTTGATGCTGTATCTTTGCGCATTTCGTGTGTGTGTGTCTGTGAGAGAGAGAGAGAGAGAGAGAGAGAGAGACCTCTTTCATCAAAATGTAAACTCCCTAAGGACAGAGACCCTGCCTAGTTCTTTTAAAAAAAGTTTTATTATGAAATATTTTGGCCAGATGAAAAAACATAAATAAAAATAAAATACACAAATGTGTACACTCCATCCAGTTTAAAATATGACTTATGCAATCGCAGCTGTCTGTGTTCCTTTGCTCCCTATTGGTAATCTCTATGTTGAATTTGGATGTTATCATTCCTATGCAGAATTTTTTCTCTTGACTGTATGAGTCCATATCAGTCTGCTTTCCTAGGGTTTCTGATGTGAGCACACAGTAGGGTCTCTGTGAAAACTTTTTAGTAAGTGACACTTGGTTTCTTAAAATAGCAACTGTGTCTTTTTTCCCTTTTATGTTACTCTTCCCTAAGTCTTCCATATAAGTAGGCAATGTGGAGGATAAAATAGGTGCTTAATTGTTGTTGCTCTATATAAAACCTGTAACGTAAATTATGTAGTATATGCCCCTAATTGAGACAGAATGTAATATTACAAAGTTGGGTAATAAATTCATGTTTGTAAGCAGGCAAAGGGAGATTGTTATTGGGAACACTGCCAGTTGCCATTTGTGGGTACGCAGTACCATATCTGCCTTTCTGGGCTCTTGTCTTTTTCTACAGGAGGACAAACTTGGAAACTACATTTCCCTGATCTTGCCAACAGTATTCAGCCCAGACTCCACCAATGAGAGGCACTTGCATGAGATTTGGTAGGGAAGAGAAGGAGAAGCCATTGTTTTCTCAGGGCAGCAGCAGATGGCTGACATGGAATTTTGCCTAAAACTTTTGGGTGTTCTCCTGAAAATATTCCAACTGGCTCTACAGGCAGCTGAGAGCAATGGCAGTGGCTTCCTTGTGATTCCTGCACTACCAGATTCCCTGAAAGAGGTGTCCCGATCACTACCACTCTTGCAGCTTTCCTAGAGTTGTTTAAGCCTCTAATTCCCTGCATAAGCCGCCTTCTATCTGAGATACCTAGAGGGGTATCTATTTTTCTGACGGTACCATAGTAGATAAAAGGACCTAGTCTGCAAGTTTCCATTGGAAATTCTAGGAGAGTGAAACTTGGCGTAGAGGTCCCCTACGTCCCTTAGAGCAGTTGCAATGGTACCTTTGGAACTGACGGTTCTTGACTTTGGGGATTGGGAGCTTTTTCAAGTAGTCACCCAAACCTGTGCTTGTTGGATCTAAGAAAATAGAGTTCATGTATGAAATGAAAACAATTAACATTGAATCTATAAAGCTGTACAATCTACCGAGACAAAAGAAATGGGATAGGAAAAGTTCGTTTAATGTTTTACTACACACGAGAAACTGCATAAAATGTATCTGAAGAGCACACAAGAAACAGACAACAGAGCAGAGAACTAAGTGGTGGTTATGGTTTGAATGATGGTGTTTCCTCCAAATGTCATGTTGAAACTTGATCCTTATCATGGTGACTTTAAAGACATGGGGCCTTTTAGGAGGTAATCAGGTCATGAGGGTTCTTCCCTCATGAAAGGGATTAAGGTCTTTATAAAAGAGGCTTCACACACAGCTTGCCCCTTTCTTGCTCTCTGTCCCTGTCGCACACGAGGACATACTGTTTCTCCTCTCCAGAGGATGCAGCAACAAGGTACCAGCTTGGAAGCAGAGATCAGGCCCTTACCAGACACCAAACCTGCTTATGCCTTGATCTGGGACTTCCCAGCCTCCAGAACCATGAGAAATAAATTTACGTTGTTTGTGAATTACCCGGTCTATGGTATTTTGCACAAATGAACTAAGACAGTGGCTAAAGGGGAGGGGCCGGGGGAGGACTTGCTTTCCACTGTATATGCTCCTGTAGCTTCTGAATTTTATACTGTGTGCATGTATTATCTACTCCAAAATTACATTAATGTTTAATAATGAGTTGCATACCATTTTATAATCATCACATTTTCAAAAACCACAAACTGACAATATAAAATGTTGAACATGGAACAAGAAATGAGAGTTTACGCCTACTGTTTGTGGGAGTCTGTAGAACTACTCACCAGGGGCTGTGGATGAATGTCAATCTGGTAATATCTAGTAAAGTTGAAAATGCACAAACCCCATGGTCAGCAATTTCTCTTCTGTGTATAGATGGTGGAGAAACACTCATGCATCAGGAGAAAAGTACAAAGATGTTTATTCCAGCATTGTTTATAATAGGAAAATTGGAATTATAAAAATTTAAAATATAAAATATTTATAATTAGAATTATAAAAATATAAAAATATTCATTAATAGGAGAATAAATGAAATAAGATATAATAAAACAATTAAGACAAATGGCCTAGCTCTATAACTATCAACATGGATAGTTCTCAAAAGTGTAGTTTTGGCTGGGCGCAGTGACTCATGCCTGTAATCCCAGCACTTTGGGAGGCCGAGGCAGGTGGATTACTTGAGGCCAGGAGTTTGAGACCAGCCTGGCCAACATGGTGAAATCCTGTCTTTACTAAAAATACAAAAATTAGCTGGGCATGGTGGTGCACACCTGTAATCCCAGCCACTCAGGAGGCTGAGGCATGAGACTGTCTTGAACCTGGGAGGCGGAGGTTGCAGTGAGTGGAGATTGCGCCACTGCACTCCAGCCTGGGTTGACATAGAGAGATGTGATCTCAAAAAAAAAAAAAAAAAAAAAAGTGTAGTTAAAAAGAAAAGGGTAGGGGGGTGCAGGTGCTGTGGCTCATACCTGTAATCCCAGCACTTTGGGAGGCCAAGGCAGGCGGATCACTTGAGGTTATAAATTTGAGACCAGTCTGGCCAACATAGCAAAACCCTGTCTCTACTAACAGTAAAAAAATTAGCTGGGCATGGTGGTGCACGCCTGTAGTCCCTGCTACTCAGGAGACTGAGGTGAAAGAATCGCTTGAACCTGGGAGGTAGAGGTTGCAGTGGGTTGAGATCATGCCACTGCACTCCAGCCTGGGAGACAGAGCGAGACTCTGTCTAAAAAAAAAAAAAAAAAAAAAAAAAAAAGGGTTTGGGGGAGCTGCTGAACGATATATATAGTATGGCAGCATTTAGATAAATTCGAAAACACATACTAACAGTAAAGTATCAAAAATGGACTAGAAGGGTTCATACCTAATTAGGTTCATACCTAATTCACTCTCTGCTAAGAGATAGAGGAGACAGGTTATGACAGAAACCAAAAGAAACCTCATCTTTAGTATTCTGTCTTTCCAAAAAAAAAAAAAAAAAATCTGAAGCAAAATGATAAAATCTCCTCTTTTTAAAATTCTGGTGTAGATTTCTATTACTGTCTGTACTTTTCTATGGTACTCTTCAAAATAACGTTTTATATTCCCTACTCTCCCACTCCTTCCCCAGCCCACTTCAGTTTGGACTGAGCCCTGTATCAGTCTGGAACCCAGCAGGAAAGAAAAGGCACACTTAAATTGGGTAATTTTTTTTTTAGACAGGATCTCACTCTGTCACCTAGACTGAAGTGCAGTGGCACCATCACGGCTCACAGCAGCCTTGATCTCCCAGGCTCCAGCAATCCTCCCACCTCAGCCTCCCGAGTAGCTGAGACTGTTACAGGTGCGTGCCATCACACCTGGCTATTTTTATTATTATTTTCTAAATTTTTGTAGAGATGGTGTCTTCCTATCTTATCTAGGCTAGTCTCGAACTCCTGGGCTCAAGTGAGCCTCTCACCTTGGTCTCCCAAAGTGCTGGGATTACAGGCATGAGCCACTGTGCCCAGACTACATTGAGTAATTTGAGGAGAGTTTAGTAGAAGGTCTATTTACAAAGATGCTGACAAGATAGAGAAAAGTCAAAAGAATAGTGTGGCAGTGCAGGGGCTGGTAACAGGAGGAAGCTGTCACTACCCCAGGCCTGCAGGAAAAGGGGGAAGAGGCTTTACGGGGGGGCCGTGTGAAGACAGCCACCCAACAGGAATGGTGGCTTTCATCATGGAATGCAGCCAGCCCGGGGAACCCTCACCTCAAGGAAGCAAGGCGAATGGGTACCTCACCCTTTCCCTCCTCCTTCCCCCTCACGTCCTGCCAGTATTCTCCACTGGCCAAGCCCAGACAGAATCCAGAAAACCAGGGAATCTGCTGACACTGCCCATCCAGGTCAGCATCCTAGAGCTCAGAGCAGGAACAGACTGAGGCTGCCCGGCTCCGGCCACCACCTCTCACGATGTTTGCCAGTGCCCTGTAATGGTCAAATCCAGGAGATGCTTCAGATTTTTAAAAATGTAGCTTCTTGGTTACTTTATTTATTAATTTAATTTATTTATTTGAGACGGAGTTTCACTCTGTTGCCCAGGCTGTGGTGCTTTGGCACAATCTCGGCTCACTGCAACCTCTGTGTCCCGGGTTCAAGCAATTCTCCTGCCTCAGCCTCCCGAGTAGCTGGGTTTACAGGTATGCACCACCATGCCCAGCTAATTTTTGTATGTTTAGTAGAGATGGGGTTTCACCATATTGGCCAGGCTAGTCTCAACTCCTGACTTCAGGTGATCCACCCACCTCAACCTTCCAAAGTACTGGGATTACAGGCGTGAGCCACTGCGCCTGGCCCTTGGTTACATTTTACCACTGACCTCTTCCTCCTTTATACCTGTTCCTCTAATTTCCCACTAACTCAAATAGGCTGCTTTTAGTCATAGTCACTGGAAATTCTTTTTCTCCTCCTCTCTTCAGTGCTAGAATTCTCCGGGTTTCCATTTTTGCCCCGATTTTCCCAGTAATTCATTCCCATGCATTTAACTTCCAGCTCTTTGCTGATAAAGGCTAAAATCTTTATTTCTAGGCAAGATTCCTCCTCTCAATTCCAGACTTACTTATTGATAACAATGTGCACCTGTCTCAGAGGCCTCTCCGTCAGCATCACACAGCCAGTCACATCACCTTCACCTGTAGACCCGCTCCTGCCTATGGAACGGCCCTGCCACCAGCCAAGCAGAAACCAGGAAATCTCCTTCCTCCTGCTGTTCCTTCTACATATTATCCAGTTCTCCTTCCCTTGAAGTGGGGGCTGGCCAAAAGAGTTCAACCAAGCAAGGAAATGGCAAGCTATTAACTGCATTTTTGTCCTGGAAGAATGACAGAGCTGGGTTAACGAGACCAGAGCCAGAGTATCAACTGGTTACCAGTCCTTCTCAAACATGATGAGCATTAGAATTTTCTGGACAGCTTTTATTTAAAACAAACAAACAAAAAACAAAACAAAACAATAACAACAACAACAACAACAAAAGTACCTCACTCCACCTGAAACCAATGAATCCAAAAACCTGGCGTTATGGGCTATACTGTATTTTCCCAAAATTCACATGTGGAAGGCCTAATTTCCAATGTGACTAAAATTGGAAATAGGGCTGTCAAAGAGATAATTAAGGTTAAATGAGATCATAAGAGTAGCACCCTAATTTGATGGGACTGATGTCATTATCAGAAGAGGAGGAGAACACCAGAGCGCTCTTTTGTTCTCTTTCTTTGTACATACACTGAGAAAAGACCACTTAAAGACACAGAGAGAGGCCGGGCGCTGTGGCTCATGCCTGTAATCCCAGCACTTTGGGAGTCCGAGGCGGGCGGATCATGAGGTCAAGAGATTGAGACAATCCTGGCCAACATGGTGAAACCCTGTCTCTACTAAAAATACAAAAATTAGCTGGGCATGGTGGCACGTGCCTGAAATCCCAGCTACTCGGGAGGCTGAGGCAGGAGAATCGCTTGAACCCGGGAGGCAGATGTTGCAGTGAGCCAAGATCGTGCCACTGCACTCCAGCCTGGCGACAGAGTGAGACTCCGTCTCGAAACAAAAAAAGACCCAGAGAGAAAGTGGTCATTTGCAAACCAAAGAGAGAGGCCACACCAGAAACCAGCCTTGACAGCACCTTCATTTTGGGCTTGTAACCTCCAGAACAGTGGGGAAAGAAATCTGTTGTTTAAGCCACCCAGTCTGCAGTATTTTGCTACAGCAGCCCTAGCCGACTAATACATGGGTCTGGGCAGGGACATTTTAAATAAACACTCCGAGTGATTCTAATGTACAGCCAGGCTGTAGAAGCACTGAGAAAGCCAGAAATCTGGAGACTCCTATAGTAAGACAAACGTGAGCAGGGGTGACAAACCAGGGAAGCCAGGAAGGAGGAACAGCCACCCAGATGAAGGAGGGCAAGCCTTGAGGATGCCTTTGGCACCGCCCGGCAGTTTCAGCTCAGGCTTCTCCTGGTATGCTGGAATAACTAAGGAGGATCCACTCCTGAGAATCCCACCTCCTAAACATTTTCAACTCTGCCTTCTCCTCCTCATTAGCAGGATCCCTCTCCTCCTATGCTCTAGTACAATAGTTGCCAAACTATGGTCCATGTGCCAAATCTGGCCTGCCACTTGTTTTTTTATTTTTATTTTTTAGAGAAAAGGTCTGTTTCTGTGTTACTCAGGCTAGAGTGCAGTGGTGCAATCACAGCTCATGACAGCCTCAAACTCCTAGGCTCAAGTAATCTACCCTCCTCAGCTTCCCAAGTAGTTGGAACTACAGGTGCACGCCACCACATCCAGCTAATTATTTATTTGTTTGTTGATTTATTTACTTTTGTAGAGATGAGCTCTCACTGTGTTGCCCAGGCTGGTCTCAAATTCCTGCGCTCAGGCAATCCTCCCACCTTGGCCTCCCAAAGTGCTGGGATTACAGACGTAAGCCATGGAGCCTGGCCCCACTTGTGTTTTAAATAAAGTTTTGTTGGAACACAGACATGCTTATTTGTTAATGTATTGTCTATGGCTGCTTCTGCACCACTATAGCAAAGTTGAGTATTTACAACAGAAACCGTATGGCCCACCAAACCAAAACTATTTATTACTATCTGGCCCTTTACAGAAAATGTTGACTGACCCTTGCTCTACTAGATGGCTATATTTTAATGGTGATTAGGCCAGAGAGCAGTCATTTATGGCTTAGTGTCTCATTTGTCCAAAATAATAAAAATTCTTCATTGTGCCCAAGTCAGCATATATTGAGCACCTACTGTGTGCCAGACTCTATGATAAACAGTAGGGATACAACAGTGGACGGGAGAGGAGTACTGCCCTCACACCCACCCAAAAGAGGTCTCTACCATGGCCCCTCACTTCAGAGGATGCTGCATTTTACAAATACACACAAAAATAAACTTATTAAAGAAGATAGCCAGGCACGGTGGCTCACGCCTGTAGTCCAGCACTATGGGAGGCCAAGGCAGGAAGATCACTTGAGGTCAGGAGTTTGAGACCAGCCTGGCCAAAATGGTGAAACCCTGTCTCTACGAAAAATACAAAAATTAGCTGGGGGTGGTGGCGCGTGCCTGCAATCCCAGCTACTCGGGAGGCTGAGACAGGAGAATTGCTTGAACTTGGGAGGTTCAATGAGCTGAGATCCGTGCCATGGCACTCCAGCCTGGGTAACAGAGGGAGAGTCTGTCTCAAAAAAAAAAAAAAAAGAAGAAGAAGAAGAAGACAGGGTGCCTCTGTCACTCGGGCACCATGCTCGGCACTGGCACAGCATAACCTGTAACTTGAAACAAATACTCTTGTGGCTAACGCCATTCAGGAGTCAGGAAAATGCTTCCCTCCGTCCCTTGCAGTGTGTCCTCAAACAAAAGATGGCCATGTCAGAATACCACAAAGGCTTGTGGATTGTGCCGCTGCTGATGTTGGAAGAAGACACTTCTTTGGCAAGCAAGGAGGATTTCAGCAGAGGAACGACTTAGGTAAGAGAAAAGACAAGTAAGTTGTCCAACCTTTCCTCGTGGCATGAATGCAATAGATTGTCACGAAACAAGGTGTGATTTCCCATCGGGACTAAGCATCCATTTTCTTGCTTCTCTAAGTATTCTTTCAATTTGTAGTTCCAAGGGTACTTATCAAGTAGCATGATGTTAACTATATTAAACAAATCATATTATATTTGTGCCTATGTCGGTCTAGATAGAGCATATGAAATGATACCAATTCTTTACATTGTCAACTAATAGACATTGCATAGAATTGGAATCCTTTTATTTACATATATATTTAATAAGGTTTCATTAAATGTTCAAAGTTAAAAATTTAGCTTGAATCATTTTGATTTAAATTTTTCACTTAAAAATTTTTACTTTGCCTTTTAATTTTAATATAGAGTTTTGATTAATTTAGGAGAAAACATATACAAAGTAAATATTCATATTTTGCTTTTTCACTTTGATTTACTTTTTTGAAAATACATCCAAATTTTGTGTACTTTTAATGCAATTAATTTTATTCCTAATCCTTTAGATTATTACTAGCAATTGAACACACATTATGTGAAAATCTGTATTATAATAACAGTGATTTTTGCCAAAATAAAAGAAAAGAGTAAATGTTACAAAATAAACATACAGATAAATATAAAATATTAGAACACCTGGGCATTCATAATAACAATTAAATTATCTTTAATATTTTGCCAACTTTTAGTCACATACAAATCATAGCTTTACATGTATTTTTCACTACCTATGAAGGAATACTTCTTAGGCTGAGAGTATAAAGGTATTTAATTGAACTGTTTGTTAGTTTGTTTTATAACATTTAAATATTTAGACAAATGGAAATTCCTTGTAGACAAAGGACAGACAGAATTTGAAGTCACCCCTCTGAGGTTCACCTGAGACAATGCATATCTGGTGGCTCCCTCTGCCCTATTGTTTCTGTAAAAAATGCAACCTTTTATCTCTTACCTGCTGCTAACTGGGTAGCCCCTACTTCGGCTTGTCCCACATTACTGAACCCAACCAATGTACATCTTACACACATTGATGTCCCGTGTCTCCTAAAATGTGTAAAAGCAAGCTGTACCCCAACCACCTTGGGCACACACGGTCAGGATCTCCTGAGGCTGTGTCATGGGCATGTCCTTAACCTTGGCAAAACAAACTTTCTAAATTGACTGAGACCTGTCTCAGATATTTTGGGTTTACAACCCAGCCTCTGTGCTCAAGGTACTTACAATCTAG
The DNA here is from genome assembly GCF_024542745.1 of Macaca thibetana thibetana. Lineage (NCBI taxonomy): Eukaryota > Metazoa > Chordata > Mammalia > Primates > Cercopithecidae > Macaca > Macaca thibetana. Next base: position 76,676,193 of record NC_065593.1, read on the forward strand.
CGGGGATACAGACTTGTCTAACTAAGCAGACCACTGTAATTACTGCTGTGATTCAACAATGGAGTGCTATGAGAACATACACAGGGGATAGGGTGTGGTCAGGGAGGGCTTCCTGGAAGAAGTTATTTCCAGTCTAAAGGCTGAAGGGTAAGTAGGCATTAACCAAGTGAAGGGAAGGAAGGTGTGAACGTGGAGAAATGATATAAGAAGAGGAGAGGCAGAAGAAATAGTACATGGAAGGTCGGCTAAGTTTTCTATTCAACTTTGTTGTTGTAGCACAAAAGCAGTCACAGATAACCTATCAATGAATGGGGTTGGATGGGTGCCAGTAAAACTTAATTCACAAAACAGAGCAGGGCTGAAGATGGCAATCTGTCAACTCTTTGAGATATGGGAAGGCCCAGAGTTGGGAGAGAACACACTTGAGGGGCTGACGGTCAATGAATATGGCTGATGCATAGAGGATGAGGTGGGAGCAGGGAGTGATGAGTCTGGGGAGCTCAGAACAAGGCTGCAGGGAAAAGAACAGAGACGTCTGGACACTGAGGCCTGAGAGGTCGCTGCTGTAGGCATCTTTGACTCAGATAGCAGTGGGCAGGGGAGAAAAGTGAGTGGTTTGGAGATACTCAGTAAGTGCCAGTGCGGAGGAAGAGAGAGATCAAGGCTAACTCTTTTTTTTTTTCATTGAGATGGAGTCTCACCCTGTTGCCCAGGCTGGGGTGCAGTGGCACGATCTCGGCTCACTGCAACCTCTGCCTCCCAGCTTCAAGCCATTCTCCTGCCTCAGCCTCCAGAGTAGCTGGGATTATAGGTGCCTGTCACCACACCTGGCTAACTTTTGTATTTTTAGTAGAGACGGGGCTTCACCATGTCAGCCAGGCTGGTTTCAGATTCCTGACCTCAAGTGATCCCTCCACCTCAACCTCACAAAGTGCTGGGATTACAGACGTGAGCCACCACCCTGGCCAAAGGTTAACTCTTTCTTTTGGAGATGGAGTCTCGTTCTGTCACCCATGCTGGAGTACAATGGCACAATCTCGGCTCACTGCAACCTCTGCCTCCCGGGTTCAAGCAATTCTTTTGCCTCAGCTTCCCAAGTCACTGGGATTACAGACACCTGCCACCACGCCTGGCTAATTTTTGTATTTTTTAGTAGAGATGGGGTTTCATCATGTTAATCAGACTGGTCTTGAACTCCTGACTTCAAGTGATCCACCCACCTCAGTCTCCCAAAATGCTGGGATTACAGGAGTAAGCCACCACGCCCAGCCTAACTCTTAAATTCACAGCAGGGAGTAGCTAGATGGTGCTGGGGGAAACAGATGTAAGGTGAGGGTTGTGAGTAGGTGATGGGATCTATTCCCCAACGTGCTCTATTCAGTGCCTGCCACACACACTTGGCTACGCATGTGCAGATATTTTTGTCAGAAATGTGCCTGGCAGTTCCTATGAAAGGACAATCTATAAATCCGGTGAAAGTCAGAGGGGAACCGAACATGCAGAGCTAAATACCTTTGTAATGACAATCCTAGGGAATAATTGCTATCGACAGATTTTCTCTAGCCTATGGGGACTGCAGGCTTTAGTTACTCTGGTTTCCTTTTATTCACAAGGACCCAGTATCTGTTGGTAACAACAGCCAACTTGGTCAGGAAAGACAACTTCATCAAGGCAGCAATCTGGTCAACCAGATGGGTTGGCACTTCAGACATCACATGTCCCAGTATATAGGATTTGCTGCTGGCTCGGGATGGGGGGGTGGGCGGGTGATGTTCCTACAGTCCCTCACCCACAGCCACCCCTGGAGCGGCAGCCTGTGTAAGATGAGGGTGCACCGGAGTGGGGTTGGGAGCAAGCTCTGAGCACCCCTTGACACACACCTCACGGGGTTGAGTGAGCTGTAGGCATTGTTGATCTATCAAGCCAGAACCAGGATAGTGTGTGCATTTCTGAAACAACAGAGAGATTCTCAGGATGTGACTATGGGCCTACAGCATTTGTTATCAGTCACCAGTACACTTCGTAGAAGACTTGCCTTAGCACAAATGCTGCTGGAACTGTCTGAGGTGCAGCAGGGAGCAGGTGCTCTGTGGTGCCTCCCAGGGTTCCGCCTGCAGCTTCAGACACCTCCATCACCTCACCCGGATGGCGGCCTCCCTCATCCCCTTCTTGCCCCTTCCAATCTGTTATCCACCAGGCTGTCTGAGTGACCTTTTTAAAATGTAAAGTAGATCATGTCACTCCCCTGCTAAAAGCCTTAAATAGTTTCCCATTGCGTTTAGGAGAAAATCCAAACCCCACACCATGACCTACAAGCCTACTGCTCTGGTCCAGTTCTTCCTCTCTGGCCTCTCTCCTCTAGATCCCTCTAGCTCAATCATCATGGCTTTCTCTGGGTCCTCCCAATATCCCAAGCCTCTTCCCACTTTAGGGTCTTTATTGTTCCTTTATTCTAGAGAGCTTTCTGCATTCTCCACCCCTAATGTAGCTGGCTCAGATTCCACTTAAAAGTCAGCTCCTCAGAGGGGCCTTAACTGATTAGGGTTATTAGTTCATTCTCGCATTGCTATAAAGAACTACCTGAGACTGGGTAATTTATAAAGAAAAAAAGGTTTAATTGGTTCTATGGTTCCACAGGCTGTACAGGAAGCATGACTGGGAAGGCCTCAGGAAACTTACAATCATGGCAAAAGCAGGAAGAAGAAAGCGAAATGAAAGGTGCTACACACTTTTAAACAACCAGATCTCAGGAGGACTCACTATTATGAGAACAGCAAGGGAGAAATCCGCCCCCGTGATCCCATCGCCTCCTACCAGGCCTCTCCTCCAACACTGGGGATTACAGTTCATCATGGAGGAGGACACAAATCCAAACCATATTACCAGGCTAGGTTGGATTTTCCTTTCTTATTCTGGCATGGCGCCACGTTCTTTTTTTTTTCAAATAAAAAAATGACATGATTTATAAGTTCACAATTATTTATGTGTTTGTTTATTGTCACCTTCCCTTACTAGACTGTAAGTTCCTCGGAGGCAAGACCATAATTTGTTCACTACTATATTCCCAGAGACTAGCATAGTACCTGACACGCATACTCAACAGATGTTTGTTGAGTCAATACATGAGCAAATGAAAATCATTCAACTGATCCATCATTGATGGATCCATTCAAAAGCATATATATACAGACACACACATATATATGTACACATATATATATAGCTGTGTGCAAATATATAATTTCTGTTCTAGTCATCTAGTGGCTTAAAATAATTTATTATTATCTCTTCTCGTTCTGTGTGTTCAGTCTTCCAAGTTGGGTCGTTTTCTTGTGATATCTCATGTGGTTGTGGACAATGGCTGCTGGGCTTTGGGGCTGGAAGCATCTGAAGTGACAGTCGATGCTGGCTGTCAACCGAGAGCACAGTTGGGCTGTCAACTAGAGCGCCTACACATGGACTGTCCATGTTGGGCTGTGCACAGGCTGGTGGCTAGGTTCTAGTGGGCGTGTCCCAAGAGCAAGAAGTTTTGTCTAGGAGACCCAGACAGAGGATGCAAGACTTCCTATAATCTAGCCTCAGAAGTCACACAGTGTCATTTAAGCCTTATTCTATTAGTCACAAGTAAGTCACAAGGCAGCCCAGACTCAAAGGGAGGAAGTTTTGAGAGGTGAAGCCAGCTGGACTTCCTGGGTCGAGTGGGGACTTGGAGAACTTTTCTGTCTTACAAGAGGTTTGCAAAATGCACCGATCAGTGCTCTGTAAAAACACACCAATCAGCACTCTGTAGCTAGCTAGAGGTTTGTAAAATGGACCAATCAGCGCTCTGTAAAATGAACCAATTAGCACTCTGTAAAATGGACCAATCAGCAGGACATGGGTGGGGACAAATAAGGGAATAAAAGCTGGCCACACCCCACCCAGCCATTTAAGGTAACTGGCAGGGGTCTTCTTCTGCACTGTGGAAGCTTTGTTCTTTCGTTCTTCACAATAAATCTTGCTGCTGCTGCTCACTCTTTGAGTCAGTCCCATCTTTAAGAGCTGTAACACTCACTGCGAAGGTCCGCAGCTCCATTTGTAAAGTCAGTGAGACCACGAACCCACCAGAAGGAACCAACCCCAGACAGATTGGCAAGGCACAAATACTAACACTGGAAGGCGTGGTTCACTGGGCCCATGATCTTTGGGTACTAGCTATCAACTATCTCTTAAAGCATAGCTTTGTAGATGGTTCTATTCCTAGTTGAAATTCCTTTATTTCTTAGGCCAGTGCCCAAATCCTCTATAATGTGTGTCCTTTATTGCAATGACACTTGTGGGTAAAGGTGGAACAAGTCTTCCCCAAGTCTTCAGAGGGCTGAAATTTAGTTGTTCGATTACCAGTGACTCCAGAGAACTGGTCCACATTTTGGATGGTGACTTTTTGTGGGAGGAGCAGTGGTGAAACAGAGGCTAGTGTGTCTGGTCATCATCCAGGAGTCGTGGTGCTCAGTGTTCATTACCGAGAGCAAGCGCTGACCCTGGCCGACACTCATGGCACTGAAATAACTGGCTTTAAGAGCCAAGCCCGAGGAGAATTTAATTTGGGATAGTTTCAAGGGTAGACGATGCCAGCCCTGTCTCCGTTTCGCCTTGTAGCTAGTGTTTTTATCCAAATGTGAAATCTCTCTCTCTCTCTCTCCACCTCTCCTGCACTCCCACAACCCCCCCTCCCAACCTCTTTCCAAATGTCCTTCCAGCTGCTATTTTCAATTCCAGCCTGAAGGCAAATGTTTCACTGTAGCAGAATTACTGTAAAATTCCTTCCTGTGCTCCCACAGATAATGGAACTCTGGATCCAAAGAACCTAGGACAATTCCCTAGAGAACTCCAGAAACCCACCACTTCAGAAATTGCCCGAAAGCAATCCCAAAAGACAGATCTAAGGAAACAGAACTATCATGAAAGGTTATCATCAGAGGGACAGGTCAAACAATACGATTATTTTTAATGGCACTGGCGGAATTTAGATATGTTTTCTTTGTTTCTTATGTATCAAGTCAGTTTCAAACCACCAAACACAACTATGGGGCAGAAAATAATGTATGAAATTGGCTGATGGGCCTGTAAACATACAAACCTGGGATATAAAAAGCACTTCAGCGGGCATTGTATAAACAAGGAGAAAATTGTATCCAAAAACAACCTGCAAAACTGCAGAGGAAGCAGCATCTTTGGAAAACAGAGTCATAAATCTTTTTTTTCTCCTCTGATGGACAGACAATACAAAAAGGGACTAGCATGAATATTGATTAAGTGTTTCCACTACACTGCCGTTTCAGCATGGTCTGTGTGGCGTTTAAGAAGTAAGGAATCCTCAAATTAAACACTTCTGGAAATGTGTGTGTTGTCTGGAAGCAGTGTTCCTGATTTCCAATTCAGTCCCTTCATAAGTCAGCTATTGAAATACACATTTCACTGCAAATTCATTGGTTCAGTACTAAGACAAGTTCAGATGGCCATCTTTATTGGATACATGGAAAATTATATAAAAAGTTTGTTTATTGCATAAGAGAAAAAATGAGTCCTATCTAAGAAAAAGAAGCAAGCCAGAATTAATTTCCTTGAGAATCTAGTTATAAAAGCCGATGACAGCCAAATGTTTCCTGCAGAATCTCCCAGGGGTAGATGAGCAGAAAGGTAGAGACTTAGGACAGTAAATGTATAGGTGTAGGGTAGATTTGGCCTCAGTTCCTCATCTCTCCTTCTTTCCATATCTATTGCCATGTGACTGCAGCTCATCCCCAAAAGGGAAAAAGTGCATTTTCCTACGCTTTGACTCTGAGTTTGGCCATCTGATTTACTTGAGCCAAAGGAACATTCACATATGTAATGCAAATAGAGACTTAAAAAACATTTGCTCAATTGAACGTGTACCCTTCCACCTCTGCCACTGCAAAGAGAAGAATGTGTCCAGGCTGGCTGGCTGGTCACAGGAGGGGAAGAGAGACATACAGAGCAGAGTTGCCCAGTCAGACTTAGTCTAGAAGAGAGCTCCAGCTGACAATGGATGCATGGAGCAAGCCTAGCCTAGATCAGCCAAACCCCAACCAATTTCTTTTTTTTTTTTTTTTTTTTTTTTTGAGACGGAGTCTCGCTCTGTCGCCCAGGCTGGAGTGCAGTGGCCAGATCTCAGCTCACTGCAAGCTCCGCCTCCCGGGTTTACACCATTCTCCTGCCTCAGCCTCCCGAATAGCTGGGACTACAGGCGCCCGCCACCTCGCCCGGCTAGTTTTTTGTATTTTTTAGTAGAGACGGGGTTTCACCGGGTTAGCCAGGATGGTCTCGATCTCCTGACCTCGTGATCTGCCCGTCTCGGCCTCCCAAAGTGCTGGGATTACAGGCTTGAGCCACCGCGCCCCGCCACCCCAACCAATTTTTAGATGCATGAACTTTAGTAATGAGAGACTATAATGATGGTAGGTGACTACTGTTATACAATAATTAACCAATAGAGGTGTTATGGAATCATGTTGACTCCCCAGATCATTCCATAACCTCAGAATAGCTCTAATATCATAAGGGTTAATAACCACCTGAATCTACAGAGACATTAGTGGATATCTGCATTATGGGTCCACCATTCCTATCCAAAAACCACAGAAAGCCTTCTCCGTTCTAAGGAAAGATCCTGAGTTTTTTTCTGAAAACTCTCACCGTGGTTTGAGTTACTCCAGAAGTTAACTCAGATGAGGGCCGGGCACAGTGGCTCACGCCTGTAATCCCAGCAGTTTGGGAGGCTGAGGCAGGTGGATCACTTGAGGTCAGGAGTTCAAGACCAGCCTGGCCAAAATGTGAAACCCTGTCTCTATTAAAAACACAAAAATCAGGCTGGGCGTGGTGGCTCATGCCTGTAAATCTAGCACTTTGGGAGGCCAAGGTAAGCAGATTACAAGGTCAGGAGTTCAAGACCAGCCTGACCGACATGGTGAAACCCCATCTCCTCTAAAAATACAAAAATTAGCTGGGCGTTGTGGTGCGCACATGTAGTCCCAGCTACTCGGGAGGCTGAAGCAGGAGAATCGCTTGAACTCGGGAGGCGGAGGTTGCAGTGAGCTGAGATTGTGCCACTGCACCCAAGCCTAGGCAACAGAGCAAGACTCCATCTCAAAAGAAAAACAAAAACAAAAACAAAAATCAGCCATTTGTGGTGGCACATGGCTGTAGTCCCAGCTACTCAGGAAGCTGAGGCAGGAGAGTCACTTGAACCTGGGAGGTGGAGGCTGCAGTGAGTCAAGATCACATTCCAGCCTGGGTGAGAGAGCAAGGCTCTGTCTCAAAAAAAAAAAAAAAAAAAAAAAGTTAACTCAGATGAAGAATCAAGTGCAAGCAGTTTAAGTGATGTAAGTTTGGAAGCGCATGATAGAAGGGAGGGAAAGCAGGCAGTACAGGAGGTGTTACTAAGCTAGCCACAGCTATGGACAACTGGCGATCAGTCCCACTGTGGGAGTCTGAGCACCAGTGTGGAATACTCAGCATAGGCTCCTCTGAGGGATGGGGAGCTCGGGTATTTCTTTACTTCTGCCAGTCATTGACTACGGGCTGCCCTGGGGGAACGATCTCCAGGCACTTCCAGGATGCCACACTAGCAGCAGCCAGAGAGCACCCTCAGGCAGGGAAATGCAGCTTCTTGCAATGGGAAGTCTGACATTCTGCAGCAGAAGTCGTAAGGCAAAGGGATATGTGCAGGGCGCTGGCAGCACTTGCTACAACCCTGCTCTGGTGTAACCTCGGCTTGGGGAGCATAAAATCCTGGCAGCTTGGATGCCAGGCAGGACATGCACAAACAGGTCAGATCTTTGGATCAGGGGGATACTATGTGCCCTGACAAGAGCCATGAGCTCTTCCATGCCAACTTCCTTTCAGACATTTGCACAGTTTCCTGTAGCTTCCCCAGTCCTTTCTCATATTCTCATACTGTTTATGGTGTCCACCCCACTGGGGTGAAAACGGGTGACAACACCCATGACTTGCTCTTGTTGCAGCTGCCCACAATCTGACAATTTAGGTCCATCTGGTCCGTGAAGCAAGTAATACTCTGTGAAATTGGAGACACAGGGCCTGCAATCTTACACACAAACACAGGGTCAGCCTTCCCTCTGACAGGCACAGCATCCAATGTGAGAAGTACAGTCAGACCTAACTCCACACAGTAGCTGTGGGTTTAAAAAGCTATGTATTTTCATCAGTGCTCCTCAAACTTTTTCATCAAACTTCCATTATCAGTGGGAGAAGGTAGATCACGTATTCCTGTTCGTAGCTCAAAGTGGGATTGAGTATAAAAATGTTTTATTCAACATTGAGTGTCATGGACATGGAGTTTTTGTCTACCAGGATCCTTTTCTAGAAGGAAAAGAGCCCTCCTCACTGCATCGTTGCTGTGGGGTTGTCATTTATAATGGCTTTGGATCCTTGGTCACAGGGCTGGGCTGTAGATAGGCCAGGTCAATCATGGTACTCCATGGGCAGCTGCCTTCAGCAGAGCCAACTGAAGTCTCTTTTTTATTTGTTTTTTATTTATTTATTTATTTAGAGACAGAGTCTTGCTCTGTGACCCAGGCTGGTGTGCGATAGTAGGATCTCAGCTCACTAAAACCTCCATCTCCCGGGTTCAAGCCATTCGCCTGCCTTGCCTCCTGAGTAGCTGGGATTATAGGCACCCGCCACCACGCCTGGCTAATTTTTGTATTTTTAGTAGAGATGAGGTTTCACCATGTTGGCCAGGCTGGTCTCAAACTCCTGACCTCAGGTGATCCTCCCGCCTCAGTCTCCCAAAGTGCTGGGATTGCAGGTATGAGCAACTATGCTCGGCCTGAAGTCTCTTTTTGAAAATTGGTGTATGAATATTTAGAGAAAGAGGTTATTTTTCTTCTGTGGGGGGCTAAGCAAAGAGAATAAGGATCTGGAATTGCCAGCAGTCAGTTTAACTAACTTGGAGAAAGCCTGCACACAGAATGAGGCCAAGCAGAGCAGAAAGATGGAAGAGCTACAGCTCTGACAACATCATTGGAACACCTATATCCAGCCATACCTGAAGCTTCATGGGCTTCCCAGACAAGTGAACCCCTCCAAAAAGATGGGGGGGGGGGCGGTGGGCAGCAGTTAATTCATTTGTAATTGGAAGCTTTATAAAGTGGTTGGTAAGACAGATATTCTAGAAAAAAAGTGCCTTGTTTACCCTGTGGCTTCATATTTCCCCAGCACATATACCCGAGGAAAATACGAGGCTGGATTTAGAATCATGAGCTCACGTCTTTATTTCAGAGATGCTTTAATTGCACCTTTGACTATTCTTCATATCAGCATAGACTCTGATCACTTTTGCTCTAAATTTCCTTGGCTCCTCCCCAACCTGATCCTCCCCAGCTACCTGCTCCTCCACTGTTCCCCGTGGTGCCTAAAGGAGTGCTCCCATCCTCCTTGGGTCCCCTGCTCTCCCCTTTACATAGCTCTGTGCTCAGGCACCCTTCTTCCCTGCCTCCCCATCCCTACCTTGAAAAGTGAAACCCACGAGATGTTAGCCACTGAGGAGGGAAGCTTGGAACAGATTTCTGGGGTCAAAACAGAGAGGACTATACCAAGGTGGCATGCCATTGCCAGAGTAGACTGCAAAGATTCCCTGCTATTGAAGCAGTGAGTTTGGTTTTCAGGAACAGAAGGCAAAGATAGGGTCCCAACCCTAACCCAATAACCACAGAACATTCCTCCTTTATTAAGAAACTGTGGGCCGGATGCAGTGGCTCACACTTGTAATCCTAGCATTTTGGGAGGCCAAGGCGGGTGGATCACCTGAGGTCAGGAGTTCGAGACCAGCCCGGGCAACATGGTAAAAACCTGTCTCTATTACAAATACAAAAAAAATTAGCTGGGCACGGTGGTGGGTGCCTGTAATCCCAGCTACTCGGGAGGCTGAGGCAGGAGAATCGCTTGAACCTGGGAGGTAGAGGTTGCAGTGAGCCAAGTTTGTACCATTGCACTCCAGCCTGGGCAACAAGAACGAAACTGCATCAAAAAAAAGAAAGAAAGAAAAAAGAAAAAGACACTATGGTATGAGTAGCACTAACACGCTCCCAAAACACACAGAAGAAGTAGCAGACAGGCCTTACCCTCCAGGCAATTTTTTTTTTTTTTTTTTTTTTTTTTTTTTTTTTGAGACAGAGTCTCGTTCTGTCGCCCAGGCTGGAGTACAGTGGCCGGATCTCGGCTCACTGCAAGCTCCGCCTCCCGGGTTTACGCCATTCTCCTGCCTCAGCCTCCCAAGTAGCTGGGACTACAGGCGCCCGCCACCTCGCCCAGCTAGTTTTTTGTATTTTTTAGTAGAGACGGGGTTTCACCGTGTTAGCCAGGATAGTCTCGATCTCCTGACCTCGTGATCCGCCCGTCTCGGCCTCCCAAAGTGCTGGGATTACAGGCTTGAGCCACGGCGCCCGGCCTTTCCAGGCAATTTTAATTTACCCGAAGGATAAAGGAAAAATGTAGAGAACCATCACAAGGTAAAACAGAACCGAGTGCCTGGCAGAGCAGGAAAAAGGGTATGAGTAATCAGCAGATGAGGTAGAAGGGCTGAGTGAGGTGAGTTAGCAGGAGAGGGACTCTTGGAGGAAATGAATCTTGAGCCAGGCCCTGAAGGAAGTCATTGACAAATGTAAACTCTCCAGCCGGCCACAGAGGAAGAGGCTGGGCTGCCTGCGGGAGTTGTGTAACTCACATATGCTCTGACCTGTTTGTCTGTGAAGACTCGGGCCAGCTCTGAAGCTATTTAGCCTTGATGTCTAAGTCTACACAAAACCACTGTCTTGGTGAAAGAAATGTAGTGTGCTTGGCACAAGGCACACCCTATAGATGATGTCATGTCTATAGATCAAAGCCAGGCTAATGTCACCAGGCGAGGGAAGAAGACTTAGAAAATACAGTCTGTATTATGCTTTTTCTTTTTTTGGCCTTCTGTTTCCAAGGTTAGTTTTTAGGGTGAAGATTTTCATCTTGATTACAGCTCTTGGTAAACGAAGGTCATTTTTAAAGTCTGATTCCTGGAAGTGAAATGTAGAATATGGAAACACAAATTCTTGTTGATATGTTAATTGTGCTAATTGAAATAGAAGTCCTCTTAAAAAAAAAAAAAATCTACTTTTTGCCTTAGGAGCAGAAAGTGAATGAGAGACATAATAATGGAGTTTGCAGACTGTTCTTTCCTTGCAAGAGACATCAGCTGAAACACGGTCTTTAGCCATAATGAAAACACATTTTTAAGTTCCTTGCTTATTCTAGCAAGATAAAAATAAGTTGTAATGAAACAACTCTGTCAAGACTAGAAGCTTTGGCCTTATCACCATTGTTAAAAGCAATCCAAGAAATACTATTTAAGGCTAATTTTGTTGCCCTTTTGAAGAGAGTTTTGAAATCACAAAAAAAAGAGCCCAGACAATAAGCTAGATAGGAAGGACAAGTTCCTCCTTGGCAGCCAGTGTCGAATTACACTGTCCCCTGTCTGTGGATAAAACAGAATTGTGCTCTTCAGACTGCCAACCCGTTACTTGACAACCACTACAAAAATTTCACAATAAATGAAACTGACAGCCCACTTCACCAGATTGGGAGTACATCTGAACTTCTACAGCAAGACAGCTGGACTTGAGTTCATTTCCCTGGAGGCTGGGCTACAGCAATACCTAATGAAAATAATGATGGACACATATTTATTTCCAAGGCATTTGTAGCCTGCACTCTGGTTCCAGTCTTATCGCAGAAGCAAGATCAATTTTCACATCCTTTCACTAAATGGATGGGATGGGAAATTACTCCTATTGACAATAAGCATTCTCAAGGGCTGTGGTAATTGTGTAGCCCAGCACAGCAGAAAAGAGGTGCTAACAAAAGCACATAGACAATTGGTTACCATCAATTTCCTGTGGCGTTGGCACATGTGAGTAAGGCAGTTAAAAATGCGGTCCTGGGTAAAGCCTATACCTTCTCCATCAGTAGCAAATCCAACCAGCAGAATGCAGGCGGCAGGTGATTTCTCCCCCAGGAATCTCTGAAAAGTGTGTGGCACCAAATCTAATCACAGCCAGGATTTGTGGACTTGAGAAACCACGGGCCTAACCTTCTGCCTCATCATTTCTGCATATCAGCTCCCCCCACCCCCATCACACTCCATTCCTCCCATCTTTTATTCTACCCCATTTGTGAGATGAGTGCCAAATGACCTCTTTGACAATGGACCAGAGTGGACAGCTTCATTTTCATTCCCATCTTTAAACGTTTGACCTATGTGAGATACTTAGATTAGAAATAGCTCCTGGCTCCTGCCTTCTTATTCATTTTGTGTTAAATGCACTGGCCTATATATCGGGAACAAAGAATGAAGACAAAAGTAAGCCCATTGGTGAGGTGAGTTAGGACCAAGGCAGAGAGCCTGATGGAGTATGTAAATGGAACATACTGCCCTTGGTCTCCAGATCTCAGATTGTCTTGCAGATACCAAAAGCTGATCCAGCACTAATGAAACATCATTCTCAGGAAGGTGCCCATAAGGTCAATTTCTTCACCGTTATACAGATGATTTATTTCCTCTAAAATAGTCCACCTAATTCAACCAAAAGTAAATTTAATAAAAAGCACTTTATATGCTTGCATAAATATAACGTAAGTAGGAAGTTCCTATTTTGACAGTTTGACAATAAAGGTAGAAGCAATGGGAAAACAATTTTCATGAAGCATATAGATACTGGATTTACAATGTTACGAGATCAGGTCCACCTTTTGAAAATTCTGGTTCCATTTGGGATCTAAGCTGTCAATCAGTCAACAGAAAGGAACATTTCTTTCATGCCTTTGTCTGTTAAAAAAATAAAATGTTCCTCTCCAGGTTTGCTATCAAAGAATTTCCTTTTTGCAGTCCTGGAAAAAACAGATAGAAGAAGGAAACCAACATTTACTGAGTGTCAGACATTATGTTAGGTATTTTGTATACGGTATATATTTCACAAATGTTATCTAATTTAATTTTTATAATACTGAGGAATCATTCAACTCCAGGGTGTCTGGCCTCTGAGCTTGGGCCCCTCCCTCTCTATGCCATTATGACACGCTGTTTGCCAATTTTCAGAGAAATAGAGTACAATCAAATTTACTTGGCAGTAATGAAAACAATTTATTCTATTGCGATAAAAAAGACTTTACCTCAAGTTTTATTTATCTAAATGGCAACTATCATGGCTTAGTTTTATTACTTGTACATCCATTGTAGTTAAAAGTAAGATGGGTGTTAGGTTAGGCTGAATCTTCACTGATCCTGTTATTTTCTAATATCAAATTATATATTTAATATCTTTTCTAATAAAGTGAGAGGGCAGGGCCAGACGCGGTGGCTCATGCCTCTAATCCCAGCACTTTGGGAGGCCAAGGTGGGCAGATCACCTGAGGTCAGAATTTCGAGACCAGCCTAGCCCAACATGGTGAAACTCTGTCTCTACTAAAAATACAAAAATCGGCCAGGCATGGTGGCATGCATCTGTAATCCCAGCTACTTAGGAGGCTGAGGCAGGAGAATCACTTGAACCCAGGAGGCAGAGGTTACAGTGAGCAGAGATCACACCACCGTACTCCAGCCTGGGTAACAGAGTAGGACTCTTGTCTCAAAAAAATAAATAAATAAATAAAATGAGAGGGCAGGGAAAAAATGGTGGTTACTTGAGTCTTTTGGTTATATGGATTGTGTGTAGTATTTGGTATTATTTACTTGTTTGTGTAGGTCCATTAGAGTGTATTCCCAACCTTTGTGCTTGGGACTTTAAGCAAAATAAAATTAAAGGCCTTAATTCTCCTAAACAAACATTTTGGTTTTTATTTAACGGTAAAATTAGATAATATTAACAATATAAACAGGCTCAAGAAGGGTTGAGATAAATTTATATACCAACCCCCTGCATTGTTGTGTGAGGGCTGCTTCAGAGTTGAGGTGGGTGGTCATTTCCCAGCACTTCTGCCTTCCACATGGGCAGGTTCAAGAAGTGTTAAAATAAATGTATGGATCCCAACTGCCTAATAGATTAAGAGAAATTAAGGAATTGGGAATGTATTCTAATTTCAGAGAGCAATGCCGTGGAAAACCACCACTCTTCTCCATAGACTGTTACTTGAAGGGTATTAGAAGAAACACTGCATTTTTCATGCATTTCTCAAGTTTATTTCCATCAGCTTTCCTTCAAAACTCATTTTGCTTCATCACTATCTAATCTCCTAATTTTATCAGCATTTTCTAAACCTCCCAGGAGACAAATCTGAGAATAGCACTTTCCAATAATGGGTTCTTTGAAATACTAAGGTCTGTGATATGCTAATAAGGTTCTGCCAAATAAAAAATCTCTTAAGGGAATACTAAAGAAAATCACACAGGTTTCACTTCTGGTAAAGGCCAAGTAACTCATGTTAGACCAACCCTTCTGTAGAAAAAGACTACATTCCTGAGAAAATATACTCTCAAAAAATATAGACAGCTATTTGAAGTTACTAAAAAATGATCAAAAATGGGCTATAATACTGAAGAAGGGAATGGCATTAGATGAATTTCCCATTTTTACAGCTTTTGGTCCTAGAACAGGCTCTACAGAGACCTGTTCCAGGAGGAATGGTTAAAACTCAAATAGAAGCTCAGTGTTACTTGGAGAACTAGAAACACAGTTCTGGATAACTATAGCAGCTAGAAAGTTGGGGGACATCTCAGAAAGGAGAGAATCAGAAAGGAGGCGGCCCAAATTCTATGTATCAATCTCTGGCTGACATCTGAACCATGCATGCATGGAGCAGATTCCAAAAGCCCAGCTAAAAATAAATTAACTGAGATTTTAGCTGATGTCCTTCTCCAGGAAGACAGTTTGCAGTTTGAGTTCAGCCAGGTTACCTTTCTGCTAAAACAAAAATGGAAATCTCTTTAAAGGAACATCATAAAATTCAGAATGTCTATACCATATCATTCACATTGTCCAGAATGCAATCCAAAATTACTCAGCATACAAAGAGATCAGAAAATGTGACTCCTACTCAAGAGAAAAGATAATCAACAAAGACTGACACCTAGATGACCCCAATATTGGAATTAGCAGACAAGGATTTTAAAGTAGCTATTATAACTATGCTCAACAATGTAAAGGAAAATATGCTTATAATGAGTTTGACCATAGAACACTAAAGAACATCTCTATGGAACACAGTTAGCGAGATTCAAATGACGCTAACTGCAATTAGACTATAAACAAAAGATCCATAGTTTTGGGTTGACTCTGGTACTGAGTCAATATTCTGCAGGGCAAATATAATGCTGAGTTATGAGTCAGAGAAAAAACATACATTATTTGCTTTGTGCCAGATAACATCGTTTCACAAAATAGGTTTTGTTATTTTTGATTTAATATAAAGTCTGGGCTTAGAAAAGTTTAATTATGTACTCAAGGTTACTCAATTAGTAAGTATAGACTGGGATTCAAACTCAGTGTTGTCAGACTACAAAGGCCACACTCTTCATTCTGTTCTATTCCCTTACTGCTGAAAGTGTGGTGTGTGGACAAGCAGCAGCAGAATTGGCCTGGAAATTTGTTAGGAATGTAGAATCTCAGATCCTGGTGAAGACCTACTAAATCAGAACCTGCATTTAACCATGTGTGTAATTGGCATGCACGTTGTATTAGTCTGTCTTCATGCTGCTGACAGAGAGATACCCGAGACTGGGCAATTTACAAAAGAAAGACGTTTAATGGACTCACAGTTCCCTGTGGCTGGGGAGGCCTCACAATCATGTTGGAAGGTGAAAGGTTTGTCTCACATGGCAGCAGACAAGAGAAGAGAGCTCGTGCAGGAAAACTCCCATTTATAAAACCATCAGATCTCATGAGACTTACTACCACAAGAACAGCACAGGAAAGACCCGTTTCCATGATTCAATCACCTCCCACCAAGTCCCTCCCACAACATGTGGGAATTGTGGAAGCTACAATTCAAGATGAGATTTGGGTGGGGACACAGCCACACCATATCACACATTAACGTTTGATAATAGTTTATTTTAATCAGTTAAGTTATTTATCAGATAAGATTAATCAGGTAAGTTATTAATCAGATATTAATCAGATAAGATAATTTAATAAGAGCTTATTAAATAATCAGAGTTTGAGAAGCATTGGTCTATACCAGTGGTTCGCAGTGTAATCCCCGGGATCAGCTTCAACATCACCTGGGACTTGTTAGAAATGCAAATTCTTGGGCCTAATCCCAGAACTATGGAATCAGAAAAATCTGTGTTTTAACAAGCACTTCAGGTGATGCTGATGCCTATTAAAGTCTGAGAACCACTGGCCTACGCCACGCAGCCTCACATTAAAAAGTAGCTGAACCTGGCTGGAAGGGGAAGTGAGTGAAAGGCAAAAGTGAGAGAAAATTGGATTTTGACAAAAATAAACCAAGACTCAATAGGGTAAAGTTTCAAGTAATAGCCTATGCGAAGAAAAGCATACAATTTGACTACGAGACATAAAAGATGACAAATCTAAAATGGCAATGCTTTACAAATTAACATACCCACTTAATGTAAGTTGAATTCCTATCCAAGTGAGGAGTTTGATAAAGAAATTGTAAAGTTCCTACAAAATAATAAATAAGCAAAAATAACCAATAATTTTTTTAAAAAGATAAGTGGGGAGGCTAACTCTACTAGAAAAGTATGCTAAAAGAGCTACAATAAACAAAACACAAGAATCTGTAATTAGATTAACTAGATCGATTATGTGACTTCTAACATAGTAATTTTCAAAAAGAAGGGCTTTTTCCAACAACGAACGCCATCCCCTGGAAATTTTGTTAAGCCTCCCTTTAGGATCAAACTCTCCAGTTATAAATCCTTGCATATTGTGATTTTGAGTTTTGTGGAGGTAGCAAAAATAGTAAGAACCACTTCCCCACAGTATATAAGAATTTAGCATATGATTAAAAGGGCATCTCAAATTAATATAAGTATATAATATTTAATAATTCATACTGAGGGAAATGATTATTCTGGGAAAAATTAAGTTAGTGTCTCCCATCAGAATTTTTACCACATGGCCGGGCTAGGTGGCTCAAGCCTGTAATCCCAGCACTTTGGGAGGCCAAGACGGGCGGATCATGAGGTCAGGAGATCAAGACCATCCTGGCTAACACGGTGAAACCCCATCTCTACTAAAAATACAAAAAAAATTAGCCAGGTGCGGTGGGGGGTGCCTGTAGTCCCAGCTACATGGGAGGCTGAGGCAGGAGAATGGTGTGAACCCGGGAAGCGGAGCTTGCAGTGAGGGGAGATCACGCCACTACACTCCAGCCTGGGAGACAGAGCAAGACTCTGTCTCAAAAAAAAAAAAAAAAAAAAGAATTTTTACCACATATATTTCAGAACATTTTAAAGTAGATATAAAAACATACAACAGGAAATACAGATTTAACCACATACAATTTTTACTTTTTTTTTTTCTTTGAGATGGAGTCTTGCTCTGTTGCCCAGGCTGGAGTGCAGTGGCGCAATCTCAGCTCACTGCAACCTCCGCCTCCCAGGTTCAAACAATTCCCTGGTCTCAGCCTCCTGAGTAGCTGGGACTATAGGCACCCGTCACCACGCCCAGCTAATTTTTGTATTTTTAGTAGAGATGAGGTTTTACCATATTGGTCAGGCTGGTCTCAAACTCCTGACCTCAGGTGATCCACCCGCCTTGGCCTCCCAAATTGCTGGGATTACAGGCACGAGCCACTGCTCCCAGCCTAAAATTTTAACTTCTATCTTTGAAAAAATGACAATATTTAAAAGGCAATAATAAATTATACAAAAAAAGTGACCACTACGATGGAGAAAAAGTTAACAACCTTAATGTTTAAAGCATTTTTACAAATCAATGACAAAATCACTGAAGTCTCAATTTTAAAAGTGAGCAAAGGACACAAACAGACAAATTGTGGAATAAGAATACAAATGTTAATATTCATATTTTAAAGTACAAACTTATTGATAATTGATAATTAAAATACATGCTTTTAACTCAAATTTGATGGTTTAAATTTGGTTAAGATTTTACCAGGCAATATATGCATACTGGTATGCTTGTATGTGGAATAACTATTCTGGAAAACTATTTTCTAGAATATAGTGGAAGAACCATTCTAGAAAGCTAGATGGCAATGACTTCATCCAGTAATTCCACCCATGGAAATTAATCCTAAACAAATAATCAGAGTTTATTGCATAAAATCAAGCAAAAAAATAGAATATAATGATAATAACTGGAAAAATAACTAAATACATGATGGCAGATTCAGTATATATATAGATGTATTAGTTTTTTTGAGACAGGTTTTTGCTGTGTCATCCAGGCTGGAGTGCAGTGGCTCAATCATGGCTCACTGCAGCCTCAACCTCCTGGGCTCAGGTGATCCTCCCACCTCAGCTTCCTGAGTACCTGGGACTACAGGTACATGCCACCCTGCCCAACTAAATTTTTAAAAATTTTTTGTAGAGATGGGGTCTCCCTATGCTGCCCAGGCTGGTCTTGAATTTCTAGGTTCAAGTGATCCTCCTGCCTTGGCCTCCCAAAGTGCTGGGATTGCAGGCATGTATTCTCATACTGCTATAAAAATACTACCCAAGGCTGGGTAATTTATTATAAGGAAAAGAGATTTAATTGACTCACAGTTCCACATGGCCATGGAAGCCTCAGGAAACTTACAATCATGGCGGAAGGGGAGCAAGGACCTTCTTCACATGGCAGCAGGAGAGAGAAGACTGAGAAGCAAAGAGGTAAGAGTCCCTTATAAAGCCATCAGATCTCGTGAGAACTCATTAAAGCCTGGGGAAAACTGCCCCCATGATCCAATCACTCCCACCTGGTCCCTCACTCAACACGTAGGGATTATGGAGATTACAATTTGAAATGAGATTTGAGGGGAGGATGCAGAGTCAAACCATATCAAGGCATGAACCACCATGCCCAGCCTAAATATAATATTATATGGTTATTAAAGTTATGCTTCCAAAGAAAATTTGATGATATAAAATTATTTCAATATAATAGAAAAGGTTTAAAAGGCAAGATACAAAATTACATACAATAGAATTTCAGGGCCTGGGTGTGGTGGCTCAAGCCTGTAATCCCAGCACTTTGGGAGACTGAGGTGGGTGGATCCCCCCAGGTCAGGAGTTCGAGATCAGCCTGGCCAACATGGTGAAAGCCTGCCTGTACTAAAAATACAAAAATTAGCTGGATGTGGTGGTGAGCACCTGTAATCCCAGCTACTCGGGAGGCTGAGACGGGAGAATCGCTTGAACCTGGGAGGCAGAGGTTGCAGTGAGCCGGGATCACGCCACTGCACTCCAGGCTGGGTGACAGAGCAAGACTCCATCTCAAAATAAAACAAACAAACAAAAAAAGAAACAAACAAAAGAATTTCAATTTTGTACAAAGTAAAAATAAGCTAAAATATTAACAGTGATTTTCTCTGAATAGTGGGATTAGGATGATCTTGATTTTTTTCTTTAAAATTTCCTGTTTATTCTAGTAAACATTAATTACATTTATAATGAGGATTAAAAAGCTTTTTCGTCTTTTTTTAGTGAAATAGTATGAAGGATGTGTTAGTCTGTTTGGGCTGCTGTAACAGAAGACTGTAGATGAGGTGGCTTGTAAGCAACAGACCTTTATTTCTCACAGTTCTGGAGGCTGGGAAGTCTAAGATCAAAGTACTGGAAGATTCCCTGTCTGATGAAGCCCCACTTTCTCTAGACAACTGTCTTCTCGCTTTAACTTCACATGGCAGAAGGGACGGTGGATCTCTCTGAGACCTCTTTTCTAAGGGCACTCATCCCACTCATGAAGGGTCTTCCCTCATGACCTGATCACCTTCCAAAGGCCCCAACCCCCTAATTCCATTACCTTGGAGGTGAGGGTTTCAATATACAAATTTGGGGGAAACATAAAAATTCAGATCATAGCAAAAGGGGTTCATGAAAACTCATTTTCTCTCTACCACTAATACCAGCACAAAAATAGTGCTATTTCTTATGGAACCAATTGATTAAAAGGCATTTATTATGCCAACCACTGTGTTATATGCTACTAAGAGCAAAATTAAAAAAAAAAAAAAAACCGTTTCTAAGTCCACATTCTCTGGCACCAATTAGCTAATAACCCAGATGAATAACGTCTCTTGGGTCTCTATTTTATATATACATATGTGATGAGAACTACACAAACAAGCAGGCCCCCAAAATCCCCCAGAAAATGAATTTGTCACTGATGTTATTGATACCATAGTCTTGCTCCCATTATTGTAAATCTCAGAATTCTTATCTTAATCATCACTCCCCTTGGCTGTTAAGCCCCTGTTGTACCCTCCTCACTTTTTTCTATTGTTTGACATCAATTCTCTCTACTCCCTCCAGACAGCTCTCTAGCCACACTATCCCCAAATACGTACCCATATATAATTATATGAACAATCATCAAACTGTGAAGGGGCTGAGACTTCCTCATACTTGTAAGCAAGTTAGTCTGTTACAGTTTCAGGGATGCTGGCAGAGGACACAAGACTCCTGGGTTGGAGACAACGGACTTTATTACTCATGACACATTAAGTTTCATGAGCTTAGTGATTGCATCAGCTTCTTTTGCATCTGAAGTCTCACAAGAGTAACCCCGTGGGGTTCTGGTGGATGCTGTGCACAAAGTGGAGTTTCATCAAAGCTGAGGAGCCTTGAGCTTAGGGAACACAAATTTTCTGTAATGGGCTGCAAGCAAACCTACCCAACCTTTGCCCTGGAGGGAGACAGTATATTATTATACTCAACAGTAAACAAGTCTCCAGCAGGAGATTCAAACTCTATCTTCCAAGGCTCTTGACTATACAAATATCTTTGAAAAGACAATCTGGGACAACTATCTGTGCCTCTGCTCACAAGACAGACAGAAACATGGGAGACCCACAGGGAATTATCTCACAGCACCTCTCCCAACATTTTTTGGTAACTTTGTATTTTGATACAAATTTAAACTTACAGAAAAGTTGCAAGAATAGTGCAAGGAACTGGCTTATACCCTTGTGTTTGCCAATTACATTTTATCCCGTTTGCTTCTCTCTCCTTCTTCCTCTTTCTCCCCTTCCTCCCTCTCTCTGACTGCATTTGTGCAATATGTCCTCACAATTAGATTCAGGTTCTGCATTTTTGGCAGAATGCCACTGAAGTGATGCTGTGCCCTCGTCAGTGCATTGTATCATAACACACATGATGGAGGTTTGTCCCAATATTGGTGATGTTACATTCGATCACATGGTTATAATGGTGTCTGCCCAGTTTCTCCACTGTAGAGTTACTATTTTTCTCTTTGTAATTAATATGTAATTTATTAGGAGATATTTTGAGACTATGTAAATATGCTGTTCCCCATCAAAAATTCACCCACGAGTTTTAACATCCATTGATGATTATCTAACTCCACCAGCCCTTCTATACTATCGGTTGGCTTGCTACCATAAAGAAGAGCTTTCTCTTCTCCCTATCTATTTATTCCTTTATTTACATCAGTATCAACTCATAGAGCCTTATTTTATTGAATAGATTATAACCTATTATTTTATTATTTATTATGATGCTCAAATTGTCCCATATTTGGCCACTGGGAGCTCCTTCAAGCACTCTCTGGTGTACAAGATGTTCCAGACTCATTTGTATATTTCTTATTCAAGCCCTAGAGTCAGTCTTTTCTGCAGTGGTTGGTTCTTTTTGGTAGAAAATAGTATTTGGAAAAGAAGATCTTAGCTCTAAACGTGCTCATGGCCTCTGGCGGTATTGTTTATAGGCTCTCACAACAAACACACACATGCTTACACACATATACACAAAATCATGAGTTCATATTGATATTTCCAGTGTGAAATTCCTAACCAACACTGCAGGGTGCATCTTTTCCATATTAATTCTGCCCTGTATAGTGAGAAACCTGGATCCCATCATCCTGAATATCTTTACTCATTTACAATACATAGAAAAAAGTTTCAGAATTGCTAATCAGTACCACTGTGAAAAAGCAAACCTTCAAAATTGTTTCTTTTATAAGGTAAAATTTATATGCAGTGAAATACACAAATCTTAACTACACAATTCAATGAGTTTTGACAAATGTACACATTATGAGATTTAGAACACCTCCATCATCCTGGAAAGTTCCAGTATGTCTCTTCCCAGTCCATCCTATTGCCTTTCAGATTACTACCTTCTCATTTTTTTCACCATAGACTACTTGTGCATGTTTTAGAGTTTCACATAAATGGAGCCATATAATATATAGTCTTTTGTGTCAGGCTTCTGTGCCCAGAATGTCTGAAAGATGCACCCATGGTTTTGCATATATAAGTAATTTGTTTCATTTTATTGTTCAGTGTTCTTCCATTGCACGAATATACCAAAGTATTAAAAATCCATTCTCCTATTGATGGATAATTGGACTGTGCTATAATTTGAATGTCCCCTTCAAAATTCATTTTGAAATGTAATTGCCATTGTGATGGTATTAAGAAGTGGGACTGTTAAGAGTTGATTAGGCCATGAGGGCAGAGGGTGGACATGATGGATTAATGCCATTATCTCAGGAGTGGGTTTGTTATCACAAGAGTGGGTTGCTACAAAAGTGAGTTTAGCCCTCTCTTGCTTGCTTGTTCTCTTTCCCTTCTGCTTTCTGCCATAGGATGATGGTGCACAAACGCCCTTGTCAGATGCTGGCACCATGCTCTGGGACTTCTCAGCCTCCAGAATCATGAGCCAAATAAATTTCTGTTCATAATCAATTACCCAGTCTCAGGTATTGTACTATGGCAGCATAAAACTGACTAAGAGTCTGGTTCCAGCTCTTGGCTATTAGGAATACAGCTGCTATAAATATCCTTGTGCAAGACTTTTGTGGATATACACCTCCATTTCTGTTGGGCAAATACCTAGGTGTGGAATTTGAAACTAAGGCCCTAGGGCAGGTGCACATTCAAATTTATGAGAAACTACTACGTTTTCCAAAGTGGTTGTACCATTTCACACTTCTATCAATAATGTATGAGAGTTCCAGTTGCTTCTGCAGGAGCAGAAAACCTCTACCCCCATCCTCTTAGGGTCTCCGTTGGGTCCAAGAATGAAACTTACTTACGATGGATAAAGAGGAGAAAGGCATAAGAAAAGTTTTACCTGGCACAGGAGTCCTCAGAAAGAAATGAAGACTGGAGGAAGCAGTTAGAGTCAGTCACTTATCTACCAAATTGGACAATAGTTAGTTGTGAAGAGCAACTAAATTATGTGGGGAGGCTTAAATGATAAGAGTTATTTTGACAAGGTCTGTACAGAATTCTCTTGGTTTCTACTTCTTGTCCTTGAAGATAAGGCTGTTGCCTCTTCTTCTAGAATAGGGAAGGCATCTTCACACAGGAATTTGATCTTCTGCTTTCAAGAAACAGCATGAAGGTCAAAGCGATCTTTTTTTTGGCATCTGCTATTTTTCAAGTGCCTTTAGCTTAAATAGTTAATATGTCAGGGTGATATATTTTTAACTCTTTCACTCCATATCCTCGCCAAAATTTTGTGTTTATAATTTTAGCCATCCTAGTAGTTGTGTAGAGATAGTCTGCTGTGGTTCTAATTCGTGTTTTCCTGATAATTAATGATGTTGAACACTTTAAAAAATATGTTTATTGGCTATCTGGATGGCTTCCTATTGGAAGTCTCTGTTCAAATCTTTTAAAGATTTTAAAAAAACAAAACAAAACAGCTTTATTGAGATATAATTCAATGACCACACAATTCACCCATTTGAAGTGTACACTTCGACAGCTTTGGTATATTCACAGAGTTGTGCATCCATTATTACAATCAAGCCTGGAACATTTTCATCACTCCAAAAGAAACCCTGTACTCCGTAGCCATCGCCCCACAAACCCTTCATCCTCACCCCTAAGCAACCACAATTGTACTTTCTGTCTCTATAGATTTGCCCATTCTGGACATTTCAAAAAATAGAATCATACAATCTGTGGTCCTCTGTGGCTGGCTTCTTTCATTTAGCATAGAGTTTCCAAGGTTCATCCAGATTGTAGTATGTATCAGCATTTCATTTCTTTCTTGCCAAATGTTTAATTAAATGGATATACCACATTTTATTTATTCATTCATCAGTCGATGGGAATTTTGGTTTCCACTTGGTTTTATGAATAGCACTGCTATTAATGTTCATGTACTTTTTTTGTGTGTAGATACATTACCATTTCTCTGTGTATATACCTAGAGTGGAATTGCTGGATCATACGATAACTCTGTTTAGTTGTTTGAGGAACTGAAAGATTGTTTTCCAAAGTGGCTGCACACCATTTTACATTCCTACCAGCAGTGTATGAGGATTCCGATTTCTCCACATTATCACCAACTACCAACACTTGTTATTGTATCTTTTTTATTATAATCACCACCTGTCTAGTGGGTATCAAGTGGCATCTTACTGTGATCTCGATTTGCATTTTTCTGATGGGTGTCGTTCCTTCAAATCTTTAGTCTATTTTTAAAAATTGGGTTGCTTGTCTTTTGATTAATGAGCTTCAGTTTCCTCATCTGTAAATTGGTGGTAATAATAACTGTGTAGCAGAGTTGTTGTGAGGATTAAATGCAATTAAATGTTAGTGACTTGTGGTTAGGAATCAGGCTTTCACTCATTACCAAGGCCAGGGATGTCTGTCTTCTTTCCTGCCTCCAGCCATCCTTAGTAGGGATAGTGTGATCTCAAAAGGCATGAGTTTTGGAGTTAGATTCCAAGTAGGAATTTTGGCTTTACTACTTACAAACTTGTAATCTCAGGCAAGTTATTTAATGTCTCTGAGCCTCAAAGGGAAGGATACCTTACCTCTACCACACTAATGTGTACATTAAATCACATGGCTTCTATTTAGTTCTTACCACAGCAACTAGCAGATCGGAGATATTCAATATAAACTGTTTTTGCTACAAATGTTTCTTTTATATGAGCGACCTCACAAGCCATGAATAAACAGGGGAGTTGGTATAACGCAGATGTCATGTTGGTTCCCATGTACTTTTTTGCCCCAGCATGTAAATGTTTTGAAGCCAGGAGCCAGCTTTCTCACAATAACTACCTCTTTAATAAGAGGAAACCTTAGCACTCTATGAAGGCCTTAAGAAAAAGCTGAGAATACACACAGCTGCCTTCTTTAGCTGCAGGGACTGACTGATTTAGTGACTTAGGAACCACTATGTTGTTCTCTTGTCAAGATTTCTGGAAAAACTGAGGGTGCTGTTGAAGAAGCATGAAAATGTTTCCCTTTGTATTAGAAAGATGGGTTAGTGAAGAACACTACTCTTTAAATCAAATGCTTAATATTGATAAAACTGGTCCCTGTTAGAAGCAAATGTCCTCCAGGGCCTATATCTCAAAGCAGCAGGAGGAGCCCTAGGGTTCAAGGAATGCAGTGTGCAAATGTTTGTGAAAGCTGAGGCTTACTGGGGTAATGTTTCATTAGTTTTGACATTGTTTCTGTGAGTGCTCCGGTTATAATTGCATAGTTTTTTTGTTGTTGTTTTTGTTTTTTGTTTTGTTTTGGTTTTGAGACAGGGCTTTGCTCTTCATCCAGGCTGAAGTGCAGTGGTGCAATCACAGCTCACTGCAGCCTCAAACTCTCCTGGCTCAAACAATCTTCCTGCCTTAGCCTCCTGGGTAGCTGGGACTACAAGTGCGTGCCACCATGCCTGGCTCTGTGTGTGTGTGTGTGTGTGTTTGTGTGTGTGTGTGTAGACAGGGTCTCACTATATTGTCCAGGCTGGTCTTGAACTCCTGGGCCCAAGCAATCTTTTGGCCTCACCCTCCCAAGGTGCTGGGATTATAGGTGTGAGCCACTGCACCCAGCCAGGTTTTGAGTAGACTGTCCCAATCCTACTTTTTTTTTCCCACCAACCCTGTTATTTTGGTGCCTGTGGCCGTTTTTAGACCATGGAAGCTTTTCAGTAACACACAGATGGTGTTGCAAAGACATCTATATACATTCCCTTTCTCTCTAACGTTTCTTACATACTGTAAAAAATCCAAGCGATCATTATAAAAGCATAATATGTAGATACAAGTAGAATAATGAACACTCACATTGATTGTGTACTCTTTCCACATGTTAACTCATTTAATTCTCACAGCCGTCCTCTGAACTAGGGGCTATTACACCCATTTTCTGAATGTGGAAACTGACATGTATCTGTAAGTACCATGAGTAAATTGAGCTTATGTAACACAGCCAAGGGCACACAGCTAGAAAGTGGTGGAGTGAGAATTAAAACCTGTGCTTTTTCTGATTTAAATTCATACGTCATATTGTTTTGTCATATAAAAAATATGAATGGGATTATACTTCCATTGTTTCTTTAATGTAACAGGGCTATGCCTTGTTAGAATGCCTAAGTAAAGGAAAGCTGTTAGTAATTCACAGCTATTTACATTTCATAAGTCTCATGTTTCATTCCAAGAAATCAGGCTCATCAATTGTTTGCATTTGGTAACATCTTAATTATACAAATAATTAGCCTTGAGACTAGACATGAACATGAAAGTATAATGAATAGTTTTGTTAATTTCTCTGTTCTGTTAGGGACAGTCGTTGGTCTGTAGCATTAACAGCTCCCACATTCAGCTTACTAAATTCTCCTAACTTTCACTTTGGCAAAAGGTCTAAATCAGGGATAACAGATTTCCTCTCTCACGCCTTTTCTAACCCATTGATCATGACTGCTGGGAGCACTGTGTTGAGAAGCTCCTGGGGCCTTCTCTGATGAGTCTGTGCCATTAGTGAGAGAGTACAGGTTGGCAGCAGGTGAGCCAGGTATTTGCCAACTGTGGCCTGAATGTTGAGAAGAGAACTTACCCCAACCTCAGAAGTTACAGCATCATATTTTCTGCTCCCTCTAATGATCCTACAAATATGCTGTGTTCTGCTGGTGGGTGGGGGGGGCGGTACAAAAATGAGACATGGATTCTGTTTGAATAAAAAAGGCATAAATGGCCTTATACAAGGTAAAACATATGAAGTGCCCTGAGAGTAACAGACACCAGGACAGAAGGGATCAGAGGCGGCAAAGGATTATTTATAGGAACAGGAAGGCAGGGGCAGAGATGGGGCAGAGAATGAATCCAGGGCTCTTTTTGAGGTGGGTCTCAAAAGATAGACAGACATGGGGGTGGCAGTGAGGTGAAGTGAGCAGGGCTCAGCTTTTTTCCCATTTTTGGGCAGATGATGAATCACCTGCTGTAGCAAGAAAGAAGGAAATGTGAAACAGAAGCGTGTGCAAGGGGAGAGCTTAATGTGGCTGGAATGTCACAAAATAAAGGAAGGAAAAGTTGGGAAACAAGGGCAGGTCCAGGCTGTGAAGGGCCTGGGAACACCAGATTAGGAATGTTCTAGAACAATGTTTCTCAAGGTGTGTCCACAGGATGTTCAGGGTTGTTATATAACAAAAGGATCCTGTTGGACCCTGGTGTCAACTACATTTGAGAAACATTAAATTAAAAACAATGAAACAGATTTCTATACCTCAGGAGTTGGCAGAGTGTTTAAAATGCACGCTGTACACATTCAGACTTAATGTACACTGTGAATCCCCAAGAAGGACCTGTAGTTTACAAAAATCCCAAACACAGTCATCACAGAAATGTTTTCCTTGGAGCACTCGTGAGCTGAGCGTTGTGCAGGAACTTTATGAAGGTGATGGCCATCTACTGGTGTGACACCCACAACCAGCCTTAGCTGCTAATGGACCAAAGGACTGATCTAGGAACCTGTGCTATTGTTGCAGGAATAGGGAGAGAATCGTTTGCCCCAAAGAAAGCATCAAACCCTCTTTCCCTGTTTCCACCCTGGTTCATTATCATAAGCATCTGTCTTCAGCTGCTGACCCTGTGCCCCCTTTTCAGCCATGGCCAGTTGTCCTGCTCTTTCTCCAGTGCTCAGTTCTCACCCTGATAAAACCTTGCCTTCCTTTCAGGCTTCTAGTGGTGCCCTGTTTTGAATCTCCCATCTGTCATCCTGCTCCCAGACGTGCTGCCTGATGCCCCTTGACCCCTCCCCAGCCCGCCTGGACTCCTTCTTTGCCACTGCTCTGACCTCCACATACTTTGAGTGCTTTTGGTCCTCCTGGTAAACCTCACAATGTCCCATCTCAAGCCACTCAGAACCCCAGTGTGACTGTGGCTCCAGCTCCTGTCACTTGTTCAGAGACAAAGGCACCTGTGTCTATCTTCTGAGAAGCTGGGCTCATACGTGCCTGATAAACATCCTCCTGCCACCTTTCCAGGCTGTGGTGGTTTCCAGGTAAGTTTCCATAAATCTGCTTGGGAGGGATGAGCAAGTTGCTTCTATATTTAACATGATTTAATTATCCCCTGTGGAAGGAAAAAAATTTTAGCAATGGCATGTTTAGAGCCGCACTTCCAAAGAGCTTCAGCCAATTGGGTAATATTGGGTGGGATCACACAACAATTTAGGAGTGTAATCTCTAAGCTTTTAGAGGGCTGTTTAACAAGAAGCCAACTGTAAGGCCAGCTGTGGTGGCTCACACCTGTAATCCCAGCACTTTGGGAGGCAGAGGTGGGTGGATCACCTGAGGTCAGGAGTTCGAGACCAGTCTGGCCAACATGGTGAAACCCTGTCTCTATTAAAAATACAGAAATTAGCCAGGCATCGTGGTGCACACCTATAATGACAGCTACTTGGAAGGCTGAGGCAGGAGAATCACTTGAACCCAGGAAGCAGAGGTTGCAGTGAGCCGAGATGATGCCACTGCGCTCCTGCCTGGACTACAGAGTGAGACTCTGTCTAAAAAAAACAAAAAGCAAAAAACAAACAAAAAAATACAGACAAAAGCCAACTGGTGAGGTGAAATGAGGTTGGGTAAGTGGGCACAACTTTGGCAGGTAAACTTCAATGGGAAATTAGAGTGACAAGGAGAAAAGGTACAAACTATAGAGGACGAGCTCCTGCCACTATGAACCAGCCGTTGTGACCCAGGAAAGGGACTTGGGACTCACTGCAGAGTGCTCAGGAAAGTGCTCTGGTGGCCAAAGGCAAACCAAGTTTGGGAAATTGTGAGAAAGAATAAGGCGGCGGGGGTGGGTAGGGCAAGAAAACATCACCTTACCTTTGTTTCTAACACAGACTGGAATGTGCAGTTCTGGTTGATACATTTCCAGAAAGAAAGCAGGGAGTTCACAAAGCATTTCAAGAGATTAAGGGGCTGGAGGGGCTTCTGTATGAGGTCAGGGTGAAGGCTGGAGGTTGACGGGATATA
This sequence comes from Macaca thibetana thibetana, assembly GCF_024542745.1. Lineage (NCBI taxonomy): Eukaryota > Metazoa > Chordata > Mammalia > Primates > Cercopithecidae > Macaca > Macaca thibetana. The sequence goes on from NC_065593.1 coordinate 76,705,609, forward strand.
CTGCAGTTTCAAGAATTATGAAAAGTACAGTTAATGTGAAAATAGACCAAACCCCAGCTTATTAGAATGAAGACGCTGCCTGGTCTGACTTGTATGTGGAAGCTAAACAAAGTTGATCTCACAGAAGTAAAAAGTAGAACGGAGAATACTAGAGGACAGGAAGGGGAGGAGGAAGGGAGGGGTAGGGAGAGATTTGATAAAGGATACAAAATTACAGCTAGATCGGAGGAATAAGTTCTACTGTTCTACATCATTGTAAGATGGCTATAGTTAACAATAATATATTATACAGTTTCAAATAGGGAGAGGGAGGATACTGAATGTTACCAACACAGAGAAATGGTAAATGTTTGAGATTATGGATATGCTAATTACCCTGATCTGATCATTATACATCATGTGTATCAAAACATCACCAGTTACCCCATGAATATGAACAATTATTGTCAATTTAAATAATTTTTTTAAAGAAGAGGTTTCTTGAGATTTTCTCAAGATTCCAAGCAAGTAAAAAATGGTTGCTAAATGTATGGAACTCATTACCCCCCAAGAGGTAGCATAGGCTAAAAACAGAAATAGCTTCAAAAATTACTTACATAATGTTGTGATGGCTGGCACTAGTGTATCATACTGAGGGAAATCTGTTTTAGATGGGATAAGGGAGGACAGTTCTTCCTAATACACACCCCTTAGCCTCACTCTCAGCATCAGTGAAGATTTGAGGTTGGATCACACATGACAGTCTTACTTAAAAAAAAAAATCAGGCCAGATGCAGTGACTCACGCCTGTAATCCCAGTACTACGGGAGGTCGAGGTGGGCAAATCACTTGAGGTCAGGAGTTTGAGACCAACCTGGCTAACATGGTAAAACCCCATCTCTACTAAAAATACAAAAAAAGACTGGGCACGGTGGCTCACGCCTGTAATCCCAGCACTTTGGAAGGCCGAGGAGGGTAGATCACCAGGTCAGGAGATCGAGACCATCCTGGCTAACACTGTGAAACTCCCTCTCTACTAAAAATACAAAAAATTAGCGGGTGTGGTGGTGGGCGCCTGTAGTCCCAGCTACTTGGGAGGCTGAGGCAGGAGAATGGCGTGAACCCAGGAGGTGGACAGAGATCGCACTCCAGCCTGGGTGACAGAGTGAGACTCCATCTCAAAAAAAAAAAAAAATAGCCAGGCATGGTGGTGGTTGCCTGTCATCCCAGCTACTCAGGAAGCTAAGGCAGGAGAATCGCTTGAACCCGGGAGGTGGAGGTTGCAGTGAGCTGAGATTGCACCACTGCACTCTAGCATGGGTAACAGAGTGCGACTCTATCTCAGAAGAAAAAAAAAAAAAAAAGGAAGATTGTTTATACGAATATGTATGTTATCAGTTATCAGATGCCTACCTAACATTAGGCACCAGGCTAGGCACTTTTATATATATTATCTTTGATCTTTACATAATACTAAAAGATGTAATAGTGACCCCATTTCATAGATGAGAAAGTGAAGGTCAGCTGAGTCACTCGCTTGAGGTCACACACAGCCAGCAAATGGGGAGTTGGACTTGAAACCTGTGCCCAGGCTGGAGCAAAATAGCAAGATCATGGCTCTCTGCAGCCTGGACTTCCCGGGCTCAGGTGATTCTCCCTCCTCAGCCTCCTGAGTTACGGGGACTACAGGCATGTACCACCACGCCCGGCTAATTTTTTGCATTTTCAGTAGAATCGAGGTTTCATCATGTTGCCCAGGCTGGTCTCAGACTCTTGGGCTCAAGCAATCCACTTGCCTTGGCCTCCCAAAGCGCTGCATTTAACAGGCATGAGCCATCAGGCCCAGCCGTGTGCATACTCTTTTATTATTATTATTATTGAGACAGAGTCTTGCCCTGTCACCCAGGCTGGAGTGCAGTGGCATGATCTCAGCTCACTGCAACCTCCACCTCCCAGGTTCAAGCGATTCTTCTGCCTCAGTCTCCTGAATAGCTGGGATTACAGGTGCCTGCCACCATGCCCAGCTAATTTTTGTATTTTTAGTAGAGATGGGGTTTCGTCATGTTGGCCAGGCTGATCTCGAACTCCTGACCTCAGGTGATCCACCCACCTCTGCCTCCCAAAGTGCTGGGATTGCAGGTGTGAGCCACCGCACTTGGCCTGCATACTCTTGACCAATGCAATACCGTCTCTCATCTCACCCATTTCTTGGGTTTTCTGTCCCTCGTGCCTAAATTTAGTCTAAGGCTACCAGCCAAAATTCCAAAAATGGTGCTTTTGTCCTTTGCTCGTTGCTGAATAAACTGACCCTAGTCATTTATAGGACTAGTACATTTGTTCATATTCTTCAAAAATCCAAAGTACCCAGCAATAGAGAGGGGGCAACTGGGTTCCTGAGGCTGAAACAAGAAGGGAAATGGGAGGAGCTAATATCGAGGGCTCAATAGAAATCAGGCATTTCACACCTTCCACCATGTAATTCTGATAATATCCACTTAGATTCCCATTCTAGAGTTGAGAAGACTAAGTCTCAGAGAGATTATGTAAAATACCTAAGAACCCACAGTGCATAGACAGCAGACCCAGAATGTGAAGCCGGATCTGTTTCATGCCTAAGTCCCTGGAAGCCAGGACAGAGCATTCCGACTCTGCTCTCCTTCCCTCTAGGAAGGTCGGCTTACCAGTTACTTCCATTGCCACAACTCCAAAGGGTGCTCTGCTCAACTCTTTCGCTGGTAGGGGCCCAGGAGTTCCTTGCTATACAGAAATTTCTGTTGGAATGATAGCTGTTGAATGGATTTTGATCTGTCCCACCCTTTACCTTGTGAAAAATTTTCCTCGTCAGCTGTCAAGTTAGTTTTTTTAACAAGACAGATATTCTGATTTCTCTAACTTGGGATTTCTCCACTTGGGGATATTAACATCAGGGGCAAGATACTTCTCTGGTGTTGGGGCCACACTTTGCACTGTAGGACATTTAGCAACATCCCTGGGTCTCTGCCCACTAGACAAATATCGGTAACATCCCCCTCCCCCGTCAGTTGTGACAACTAAAAATGTCTGCAGGCCTTGCCAAAGGTCGCCTGGGGGGCAGAATCACCTCTAGTTGAAAACCACTGCTGTAACAGTAAGGGGGGGCCGCATGATCTTTGTGCCCTTGTACCTAAAACTCAACAAACCAATTCACCCCGCCCCGGCCTCCCCAACCCCTAAGGAGTGGAAGCCGAGGAGAGTTGACACCTGTGGGTGGAGTCTGGATTTTCTGGTTTGGGAAGGGATGTAGCACACAGATTGCTGGCCCTGTACTTACTTGATGCCCCCACGAGACGTTAAAAATGTAGAGCTTTCCATGTGCAGATGGCTCGAGCTGCTTAATTACCAACCGAAAGCATGCTAACATTTTCCTCTCTCTCTCCTTGCCTAAAACAGCCCGCCAGGAGCAGCGGAGGCTTTAGCAACGGGGAGCAGTTGCCCTTTCCTCATCCTTATCACACACTAATTATTTTATTCTAAAGAGACAAAGTAGAGAGAATGTAACATATGATTCTGATGACAAACACTTTCTTAAAAAAAAAAAAAAAAAACTGTCTGCTTTTTCTAGTGACTAGAGCATAGGAGCTGGTTGCTAAGCAACTGGGAAACGGCAGACTCCTGTACTGGCCATGCTGGTTTCGGAAATGAGCCATAAAAGGAATTCCCCAGTGAGATGGGATCCCATACCATTGCCTGGTTGCCATGGACACCATATATAAGTGATGGATCCTGGGTTACAGGCCCTGCTTAAGAAAAATATGTTGCCTCTGTTTAAGGCTTGAATGGTATGAGGACAGAATAGAAGCCCTCTTCCCCTACGTTATCCATGGGGGCATGTCCCAATGCCTTCCCCACGGGCTTCCCCCAAAGACAGGTCTGAATCTAAGTGGCTGAGACATTCCATCCAGTTTCAGCTCTGCTTTTCCTTAATGTGTTCCAGGCTCTGCTGGAGTTGGAAGGGAGTCTGCAATCTGGAAAGCAAATTTTTAAGCAAGAAAAGATGCTTCGGGTGGCAGACAGGCTGTCTGTCTATCATCCACCCCTGTTTGGGGGCCACACAGAGCCAAGATCAGGCACAAGGGCAACTCTCTATGTTCGCGCGTTCTGTTGGAATTTTGCAAAACAAGAGAGATTAGCAGAGAAAAAGACAATAGCCGTGACTCCAAAATGAAATTGGCATGTCATGCAGAGCAAGGCACACAATAAGCCATTGCAATTCTGCCAGAAATTAGAAACAGACTTCAGATAATAGGAGTGAAAAATGTGAGGCAAATATAAAGATATGGAACTTAAAATATGAAGAAGTACAGGTTTCACCAGGCTTCCTATGGCAAACAGAACAGGACAGATACACCTTGTTTTAACATCATTGACCCTGTCCTATGAGTAGGACACTTGGGACACTAGACTCCGACCCTGGATGTCATGAGGATACGGGGGCCCAAAGAATGACAGTGATTTGTTCAAGGCCATACAAGACAAAACGGTGCTGAATGGTGGTCCATAGAGAACAATTCTGCGTTTTATTTTAGTTTTTATTTTTGGAAACGGAGTCTCATGCTGTCACCCAGGCTGGAGTGCAGTGGCACAATCTCAGTTGACTGCAACCTCCTGCCTCCTGGGTTCAAGCGATTCTCCTGCCTCAGCCTCCTGAGTAGCTGGGATTACAGGCACCTGCCACCACACCCAGCTAATTTTTTGTGTTCTTAGTAGAGAAGGGGTTTCACCATATTGGCCAGGCTGGTCTTGAACTCCTGACCTCAGGCGATCCGCGCACCTCAGCCTCCCAAGGTGCTGGGATTACAAATGTGAGCCACCGTGTCTGGCCCAATTCTGCCTTTTAAATATCACTACACAACAAATGACCCCAAAACTTATCAGCTTAAAACAACAAACATGTATTATCTCACAGTTTCTGTGGGTCGGGAATCCAGGAGCCTCTTAGCTAGGTGCCTCTCACTTGGGTGTCGGAAGAGCCACAGCATCCCAAGGCTCCTCTAGGGGAGGGGCTGCTCCCAGCTGCATGCATGCGGCTGCTGGCGGGCCTCGGGTCCTCTCCGGCTGTTGGCTGGAGACTTTAGTTCCTTGCTCTGCTGCTCTCTCAGTCGGAGAGTTTACAACAACATGGCAGCTGGCTTTCCTCAGAGGCAAAAAGCAGCCAAGACAGAAACCGCAGTCTTTTAAAATCTAAGCTCAAAAGTGACATCCCATCATTTTTGCTGTACTTGTCGAGTCACTGGGTCTGGCCCACACTGAGGGAGAGTGGATTCCATGGGGGTATGAGAACATGAAAGCCAGGAGAGGGGACCACATCAGTGGCCATCCCAGAGGCTGCCTACTGCAGCGAGCAAGTGCGTTTCCAGGATAAAAACCACAAAGGGAAGAGGTCAGGGACGGAGGTTGAGTTCCTTGGGCACGGAAGATGGGAGAGGGCAGAGTATGGGGGCCTAGGAAGGGGCAGCTAGGGGATGCAAAAGGGAGAAGAAAGGGGAGGAAAGATAAATGTGAGAAGGAAATAGTAGCAGAGAAGAAAGATAACCTGGTAGCGTGGGAACAGGAAAATGACTGGGGGTGGGAATTGGGGAGTTGGGATGAAAGACACAAATTGTAAGAAAACAGAGGAAATAGGAAAGGGAATGAGAAATGAATAGGAGGTGTAGGAAGGTATAAAGACCAGTGGGGGAGAAAGACAGCCAGAAGCAAGAGGCAAAGAGCGTAAGCAGACAGTGCAACAGAATGGGGAGAAAACTGTTAGTGAGGGGCAAGCTGCGGGGAAAGTCAGGATCAGAAAACTCTATAGGAGAGATGGAGAAATGCGAGCTATTTTAGGGTTGGGGGCGAAGGTGGCAACTGGGTAAAAATGACAATAGTAAGAGGATTTTTTGAGTACTAAGAATTTCATGTGTTACCTCATTTAATCTTCATCACCAGCCAACACTGTAGATGCTGTTATTTATAGTATTTCAGAGATGAAGACATTGAATTTTAAAAGGATTAAGTACCTGCCTGAGGCTGTGCAACCAGAAAGTGGCTGCAGGCGTACGGAAGCAAGGCCAGGCATCTTCTTGCCAGGCAACCAGGCTCAACCTGCAAAGTCATGTTGGCCAAGGCAAAGGGGACTGTAGGGTGAGGCGGTTTACTTCCTTATCCTAACCACACATGGATGTCCCCTCCTGTTTCTTCTGCCACACCCTGAACCCCTGAGTCCCAGCACAGATTAGGAAGGATAGATTCCTCATGGATGGCAGCAAGCTCATCAGAGCATGAGGGTCAGGGTGAGTGCCTCAGTTTATCACATGGACCCACATATTAAAATAAAATATCTCTGCTATACCGTGTAATGCTTTCTCCACGTTTGCATTGCTCAGAGCCATGAGGGCACTGTGTCTTCTTCTTCAAATCCCCTACAGTGCCTTGCACTGCCTTAAGCAGTTATTTAAAAAATAAAAAACTTTGTGAAACCAAACATTTGCTTCTACCAAATTCAATGAGAAATGCTGCTGCAGCAAAGTGGAAAAGGCCGGCTCTGTCCCCCAGGCTCAGTTCTTCAGCTGCTGTTGAACTCTCGGTAAATTACCTAACCACACCAGAATGCAATATTCTTACTAGTAAAACAAGTTGGCTAAATGATCTTTAAAGTTTTTTTTCTAGCTCTGAAATGTCACAAATTATATAGCCAGGACAAGAATTAGGAGTCAACATGGAAATGGTCAATGGATCTGATACGGATGCAGGCTACCATTTAGGCAGACTTGATATACAACCATTCCAGGTTCCATGTTGCCCAGATGCCAATTCATTAATATGGATCTCAAGAGAAGTTCAGCTCAACTCTCTTGTGGCATCTGTGTGCAATAGAGACTCCATGAGCTTAATTTTCTTCATCACCAAGATCCCTCTCCGATGCTATGTTAGGAACCTAGAGAGACTTAAAAACTCTCAAAGCAATAGGAACTCAACTAGGGCATGATTGGTTCAGCTGCCAGAGTGCTATTAGGGACAAAGAGAGCAGCAGGACTCATTGGGGACAAGATCCAGAACTTCCAAGAGATGTTGATGGAATTAAGACACCTGGATTGAATCACACTTTCAGTTGTGAGTGTGTTTGGAGGTGGTGCCTAGGAATAAAAGACACAGCTCAGAGTTATACCATCCGAAGGCGAGGGAGCTGGGGTATTTATATACCAACTCCCTCAGTCATTGGTTGAGGGCTGCTCAGGGGTGAGGATGGGTGGTCATTTCTCAGCACTTCTGCCTTCTACATGGGCAGGGACTACCAAAACCCCAGGAAGCTATCAGGGGAAGATATATAAGTGCTGGCAGTTAGAAGCCAAGCCAGTATGTGCTGAAATGTAGAGGCTGAGAGGCTGTGGGCAGGACACCAGCAACATCTGCTGCACTTAGCTCCCTGGAGCATGTGAGAGGAAGTCGACTCTCTGTTGCTCCTGAGAATCACCACCAGCTTTTATTGGTAAATGTCTTCTATGTGCATTTTCTACAAACCAAAAAACACACACACACACACACACACACACACAAAGAAAGAAAGAAAGAAAAAAGGTTTTTAGAGATTTGTCATTAGAGAAGTGAAGCATTTTCCCTCAAAAACAGGCATCACATACCCCCATTTGGCCCCTGCCCGCTTGGGCACTTTACAGATGGCCTCCCTGCCACACCACAGTCCATGAGGTACCCAGGGATATGTAGACACTTTCAAAAAGCATCTAAGGGGCGAGCCTATGCCAGACATGAGAATCCACTGCTGATGGTTTAAAGACCATATTGAAAATAAAGGCTGTACATGTTAGCATCTATATCCTCTATCCTCTGAAAATGAAGGGTGGGGACATTTTGGAAAGGCTTTTTATTAATCTATTTATTGTGACCACTGGCTCCATTTCCTCATATTTCTACATAAAGAAATATTTTGAGGGAAAACACTTCACTTTTCTAATAAGTCTTTACAACCCTTTTTAGGTTTGCAGAAAATGCACATAGAAGACAATGTGTGTCTTATGCGCAATAAAATGCTGGTGGTGATTCTCAGGAGCAATAGAGAATCGACTTCCTCTCACATGCTCCAGGGAGCTAAGGGTAGCAGATATTGCTGGTGTCCTGGCCACAGCCTCCCAGCCTCTACATTTTAGCACACACTGGCTTGACTTCCAACTACCAGCACTTAACATCTTTGCCTGAGAGCGTTCTTGGGTTTTGGTAGTCCCTGCCCATGTAGAAGGCAGAAGTGCTGGGAAATGGCCACCCACTCCCACTCCTGAGCAGCTCTCGACCAATGACTGAGGGAGCTGGGGTATAAATACCTCAGCTCCCTCACCCTCAGGTGGTATAACTCTGAGGTGTGTCTTCTATGCTGCTTCCCAGGGATCCTTGGCAGGATTTAGCCCCTTACCCACAGTAGTAACCTACTTCATGATGTATCTCTTATTGATGTCCTTCCCTTCCCTGTACACTTCCTCACATCCCCTTGGTGTTTCCTGACATTACCTCCCTGGTGAACCATTTGCACTTAAACTCTCATCTCAGGGTGTGCTGTGGGGGAACTCAGACTTCTACTAGGGCAATGGGAAGGAACAGAGAAAATAATTGTTATTTAAAGAAGGATTTCTTTAAGCAATGTATTCCTATGGTGCATTTCAAAATTTATTTATAGCTCATTATCTTCCCTTACAAGAATGCTGCGGGATAGATTAGGTAAGTAGTGCTGCCAACGAAAGGCCAGTCAGAAATGAAGATAAAACAGCTGGCTCGGTGGCTCACGCTTGTAATCCTAGCACTTTGGGAGGCCGAGGTGGGTGGACCACGAGGTCAGGAGATCGAGACCATCCTGGCTAACACAGTGAAATCCTG